>NC_052046.1:60170106-60510106 GCF_015832195.1 Motacilla alba alba | reverse complement strand
CTTACCAAACAGTTTTTAGAGGCCTCAGTTATTCAAGTGTGTTGAGACTGGGAGGCCTTTTAATTTCAACATGAAATTATGGGATTACTTGCATGGATTCAGATATGGAGGTTTGGGTTGCAGGTGATGTTTGAGTTATGTATTAGGTAAAATTTGACTGGGAGACTAATGCAAGACCATTTGAGGCAAAGACAATTGGAAAACAAACATTAATTCCTAATGAAGGAGGGGTTTATAAACCAGAGAGAGAGACTTATAAACCATGAAGTCACAAAGATCTAAGAATAAGGTGAAGCTGTAGTTTTATCATGTGTATTAACTGTTCTCTTTGTTCTCAAGACTTTTCTTTTCTTAGCCTTTCACAAACACTGGAATTTGCTGCTTCCTCGGTTGTGTAAACACAGTAGCTTTTTGTAGGGCTGTGCTGTAAACTGTATCACAAGTGACCTAAGTTAAAATTAATTTTTTTGTCTCATTTGGAACAAATGGGAAAGGGAACAGACATGATCACTTCTTGAGCTGGCTTGCAGTGTCAGAGAAAATGTTGTGTAATCACATCCTGGATAACCCCAAAGATGGACTGAGCTACAAAAGAAATGTTGGGTTCCCAGTGGAATTGGAGGGCACTGGATTGCACAAGACCCAGATCCTCAGCTGTGGGCAGTAAAGCTTGTGTTAATCCAACAGCTGGCTCCCAAGAGACAGACTTTGGAACTACTCTAACAACTGTGTAAATAGGTGCACGGGTATCTTTTAATTGCCGCATACCTGGGTCTTCATAAACCTTTGTAACTATGCTCTCTGTCAGGGAGCTTGTGAAAATATACTTCTGGCTGCTTTTCTCCCAACCTGGTTTCTTCAGTTAAAGGTGATTTCAAGGTAGCTGGCTAATATTAGGGCATTTTATTCCTATGTATCTTCTCTTCCCTAAAATTGGAGACTAGCCCACTAAAACCATGTTGTGGACATTGCAAAGAGGGTGAACATGTACTGAATTTCAGTGAGTATTCCATACGCGTGCTTGCAGAAGCTGGGGATAAGCATGTTAGACTTAAGTTTATGATAGCAAGAGTGCAAAACTTAGTAAAACATA
This sequence comes from Motacilla alba alba, assembly GCF_015832195.1. NCBI lineage: Eukaryota > Metazoa > Chordata > Aves > Passeriformes > Motacillidae > Motacilla > Motacilla alba. Next base: position 60,509,013 of record NC_052046.1, on the reverse strand, counting down.
CAGGCGCTGTGCAAAGTTGATGTGAAAATGAGCTGGAGTCTTCACTTTTCATTGTTATGCATTGGCAGACCTAAAAGCAGTGTGATGAAATAGGTGTACATCAAAGTCGAGAATAAATAAACCAGAGAATTTATTTGGCTGAGGTTTTAATGAGATTACACCAGTATCACTCAGAAACAAATGAATTGGAAGCTAGGTTTGCAATATAGTTGCATGTGTGATTGTAACACATGTAGGTGTACCTGAACTCATTCATATTTCAGTAGTTGGAAGCTACAGCAGCTTAAACCATACAGGACTCCGAAAGTTTCACATGGCTTTTGCTACCCAAGCTGGCACACATGTATTAGCAGTGTTTAGAAGGATATCTTTAGACTGCAGCACCGTTAAGCCGTGCCATAATTTTCTTGGGCTTTGGTATTTTTTCCAGGCCAGGTTTCTTTCCAAAGAGCTCTGCCACTTCCTGAGATTGCTATCATATTGTCCTGATTTCAGCCAAGACAGAGTTAATTTTTCTGCAGCAGCTGTGAGGGGGTGGAGCCTAGACCCATGTGGCAATGTCTAGGTTGTTGTTCTATACCATGCTCTTCATCCTGTTGGAAGTAGGGTGATCTCACTTCTAGAAAGAAGGATGTGGCATCAGGTCAAAAAGAAGTATGGTGGGAAGAGGGAACCTGGGGCCTTTGGGGAGCATTTTGCTTGTAGATCACCCTCTTTTGTACACTTCTGTTATTAATACTGTTGCTGTTACTGTCCATTTTCTTATCTCATTGCTGTTTCCAGTAAATTGTTCTTACATCAGCCTGTAATCTCAACCTTTTGTTTTTTTCACTGGAGTGGGGACATGGAGGGAGCAGCCAGGGTTTCTTTTTAGTGGGAGTACCAAATTGGGAATACCATTCCTAAATCATGGCACTTATCAGTAATTCTGCCAGTGAACCCATAAAGCTGAATTTTAAATTCACTTTGGAATGCAAAAATGTTTTTACTTTGTTTTTTGAAAAAGATGATAGTATTTGTCAATTTTTATGGTGATTCGCTGAATTTTGACACATAATTTTTTCAAACTCTTGAACCTGATGTAAAAAAATTTCAGTAGGTTGATAGTACATGATGTCTCTTCTTGTAGTTTGTTATGCTGTGATGTGTTTGTGCAGTTGTTATGACTATGCAGGGTGGTGAAATAATATTTTTTAGTCAGACTTTTTAGAAGGATATTTGAAGTTTGTCATGACTTGATATTACAGCACATTAACCGCATGCCATAATATGCCAGAAGGCATTGACTGTCTGGTTTCTTATCCTTGCATTAGTCTTGTGGACTGCTCAACCAAATTCTATGGAAGGCCTTTGAGCAGCATTATATTTAGATTTTTTAAAATAATTTGTGCAAATACTGAAAAAGCATTAGTTTTAAACAGCATGTAGGGCACTTGGTGCTTTATGCTGGTGTGTCAAACTACTTTGTTCCCTCTCCGACATCTGTAGTATGTCTTGGGTAAAAAACTCAGTATTATTTTGAGTTGATGCAGCATAGCTTAAATGTTTCTAAGTGAGTGTCTAAAGGGAAGTCGCCTTGAGTGGCTTGCCCTTTATTATGCAGTTAATGGGTTAAATATCTGTGAAGCCCGCAAAAGTGATGGTCCCCTTTCATGCGCAGGGGACATGCAGAATGAAAACAAGAGCATATCATCCCTGATTTTTAGTGGACAAGCAGCTAATAGATAGGAAAAGGATTTCTTTAAATTATTGTTTGTTTTAAAGAAAACTGTTTGGAGGTTACAGTTAAAATTCTGCTAAAGCCTAAATTTAGTTGAATGTTGTAACTTTTAGTTAAAGGCAGATATTGTATGTATAGAACCACAGAATAATCTAGTGAAGCAGGACCTCAGTTGTTTCAAAGTTCTGCATAAAGCAGGGTTAGTAAGGAGGTCATAACAGGTACGAAAGCTGTATCCAGGCAGATCATAAAAATCTCCAAGGATGGAGATAACACATCGACCACTGGACCATCATCTGGATGTCAAACATTCTCTTTATATCCTCTCTGAACGCTTTGTGTTTCAACTGGCTCCTGTTGTCTCTTGTCCTGTGGATGGAAGACAAGAGCTTGGCTCCATCTTTTGAATAACTTCCATGTTGATACTGGGGACTGCCATTAGGCTCCCCCAGTCTCATCCAGGTGGAATTGATCCTGCTTCCTAGTCTGTCCTCACAGGGTCTGTGCTACAGCCTCCAGCTGTGTTGGTGGCCTCTCCTGTGAACTTGTTCCCGTTTGCAAGTGGTTTATTTCTATGTTATGGCAGTAGAATAGGACCTAGATTCAGAATTTTAAATTCAGCTAATATCTGAATATTGGCAGATTTCTAAATAAAGGTCAGGAGAGTAGGTGGCCAGAGACTTTCCAACAACCAAACTGGGAATATATTCTTCTCCCAGTTTGTGTAAAAATAACCATATGATGATGAATGATGATTGATTTAAATCCTTGAAGGACATTGTGACCAGAAACAGGCTGTTCAGCTCATGTAATTGACTGAGCTTTCATTCTTTATTGAACTGCATAGTTTGAAAAATATAGTATGTTTTGATAAGTTTATTTGGTTATATGACTTTCTTTATAAGTATTGTATTTAATAATGTCAACTGTAGTTTTTTCGACAGTTTCCTATGTTTTTGTTACATTTCAATTTTAGAAATGCAGTGTGCTAACAGTAAGTTAAAAAATTACTGTAGTTGAAAACTGTAGCCAATGTGCTTTTTGGCATAATTTAATTAAATAAAATTCAAAGTCTAGATTGAACTCATTAAATTCCATCTCTTCTTACATAAAAATGCACCATAATGTGTCTTGTTTAATTAAAAACATTAGTGCAGAGAACTGTTTGGCTCCTTGAGTGATTAAACACGTGGAACAACAGTTTAAAAAGTAAACGTGCCACATGAATGGTTTATATTAAATGTTCTCTTTAATTTCAGTCATAACTTAAAGAAGATATTTTTAATTTGAATAAATAATTTTTTCTGGCCTTTAGATTGCTGAGTACTTAATTATACATGACATGGATAGAACACATGTATTTATATTTGGGAGTTTGTGGGGTTTTGGTATTTTTTTGTTTTGGAGTTTATTAAATTTTTGTTTTGTGCTTTTTGTTTGTTTGTTTGGTTTTGTTTGGATTTTATTTGTTTTTGTTTGTTTATTTTCTTTTAATTTTCTCTTTGAGTCTCTAAGATTCATGGACTGTTAAACCAGCTGGAACTTTTGGAGTGTTACATTCTTTTGTTTTTGTCAGGTCATTAAACTTCAACCTGTTGGGACCAATGTGTTCTGTTTTACTGCAATGAATGTCTTCTAGAACTGGTTACAAGGATGTGCCAGTGCAGTTTGGTTCTTTCATCAAGCTGGATTCCTCACTGCAAGTTTACAAGTCAAGTTTTAATATTTGCCTTTCTTAACAGTTTCTCTATGATCTCAGTGCATACCAATAAAGTTAATTGTGGAATGCAGATTTCTTCCCTTAAGAAACATAAATATATTGTGGATCATTGTGCCATTTTTTTGCATCATTTAATGACCTCTAAATTTAGATATCATTAATAAGAACTTGTACCAGTGATATTATTTAATAAGAGCTTCTACTAGTGATATTATTTGTGCCTAAAATTCTTCCATTTCTTACTAAGCTTTGCTCTTGTACTTGAGGAGCTAAGTATATATGTAATGTTAGAGTACTTGCCTTGTTTCCACTTCTTTTTGGTTTCTATTGCTATTTAAAGTTCATGTTCCTGACTCTTTTCATATTATAATGGCCTAAATTATTAGACTGCTTTCTTGATTATGAAATATTAAGGGGAAAGAAGAAATTTTAAGAAATCCGGTTGTTAAGCAAAATAACATCTTAATTACTTCCCCTATTAGGCAGAGGTATGTGTTCAGAGGCAGTAAACATGCAGGAATTATCACTATGGTTGAAACTATTATTTATTAAAATATTTAACAATATTTTGTTTACTTCTGGTTAAGAAGAAAATCTAATTTCTCATCTAACAGTTAGTTCTTTATAATACATTACAGTGATTCTAGAACACTTACCTGTTGTTTGGTACACTATGTTTCTTATCTAGACATAATTTCCACTTACTCACTGAGTCTTTAGAGGAAGAAACTGAGCAGACAAAACTGCTGCACATCCTTTTGCTGTCAGGGAATTAAGGTGGTAAATCATTGTCACCAATGACACTTAACAGGAGAAAAAAGAGAAACTAAAGGAAGAAAGTATTAAAGCCTTTGTGGCAAAAACATACAAGATGCAGCAAAAAAGTTAAACGGGCGTGTAGACTCATTTGGTAAGCTCACACAGCAAGTGGTAGGAAAAAAATGTTTGTTTAAATTTTTAATTTGAACTTTCTAATATCAATGATAATGCACCACACACAAGATAACTGTTTTCAACTTACAAATAAAAGAAGACAGTCTAAGTGAAAGACACTGGGATATAATATTATATATATATTATAAAATATATATAAGGTCATAAGCATAATATAACCTTACTGTTTCTAAATGGTTATATTTCTAGTGTTGTAAGAAAAGGAATTTTCCTCTTTTATCTCAACAGCAAAAATACTTCTGCATTCCTTTCTCAGAGTAGTGGAGCGTGAGGTGAATTTACGGGCAGAAGCAGGAACTCAGTAGGATTCTGGAAATAATAGGGGCTTAAAGTAAGGAGAGAGCAAGAATGTAAACAGCTTTGTCTCATCATCCTTCCAAATGTACCTCTGTTCATTACCTTCTTACTATCTCTTTACTCTTCTTTTTCAGATCTTTTCTCTCATGTTCAGCCACATCTCTCCTGTTGAGAGATGCTTTGCTGCTTTCTTACATTTCTTCCTCTCGTCACATTAATGAACAGCCATTAGCTGTTCTGCTCTGAATCGAGTAGGTTTTAAGATTGCTTTCTGATCTTGACAGTAGTCAATATCTGACCTACTTGGAATCAAACTTCATGGCCCACATCTAGCCAAGTATTTTGTCTTTCAGTTTACATTGCTGAAACAACCTTTTGTCTTTCTGGATCTGATGTCCTCAGATTTACTATAGCTGACTCCTCTGTCAAGTTTTGAGTGCCTCTGGAGAGAAAATGCGAAGAAAATAAGATAACCAAAAAGCACTTTAAAGCACATTAAATATGATTAGATTTGCAAGCTGGACTAAGCTATATTAAGATTATCTTTTTGGGGTTGGAAAACTGATTTTCAGTTGGAGGAGAACTGTTGCTGGTTTTGAAGAGGAAATTAGTTTTGATTTGTTAGTGGAAAAAACAAATTTCTTACGAAGAACAGATAGTGAAAAGACTCAGTTCTGTTAGCCTTAGTGGATAAGGGTTTGGTATCTTGATTAGAATTTTTTTTTTATGCATGAGGAAGGAGAAGTATCAGTATTTTGCCTGGAAGGAAAACAGAAACTGCCAGGTTGCTTGGTAGTAGATGAGAACTGATGTTTAGTCTGAATACAAGGATAATGGTAGGAAGTCAAAATGTGTTACAAATGAGGGAAAGGAAACACAGATGACAGGTAATTAAGGTGCAAGAAACCCTGAAATTAGTTCAGTTGGTTAGAGCATGACACTAGTATTGCTGAGCTTGTGGGTTCAATCCCCAGACAGGCCATTCACTGAAGACTTGGGCTCAGTCATCCCTGTGGGTCCTTTCCAACTTAATGATTCTTAAAGTTACAAGTGTCCTTGCTTCTTTGTCTGTGAAGTGTCACAAAAGTGAACTGCATGTTCTCTGGAGGTGTGGGTAGATTAGTGGTTCTGTGTGGAAATAGAAATGGATGCAAATCCTTGTATATCTTGTTAACTTTAACTGTTACTGCACATGTTTAATTATTCCATAGTAGTAACTATTGGAAAGTACTGTGTAATGTCAAATTTCAGTGAGGCTGCTGTATTGGCAGTGAAGAGGTCCTTTGTGATAAGACTTTGGAAATGCTCTTTTATAACCTCAGTATAGACAATTGATCTAGGAAAAAAATGATCATCTGATAGTGTTGGAAGCAGGCATTCATGCTGTCTGCAAGTGTTTTACTCAGTTTTGATTCCCTATGGTTGAGAGTCAGACACTCTGGCTGTATGTGAGCATTAAATATTTCCTAATTGAAGCTAAAATTTTCTCTGAACTAGTGTTCATTTCTTCAGAAAATACTGTATCTTACATGTGTGTGCACGCATTCCTTACTACTTTTTCACCAGTACCTTTATAGTTTCCTGGTAGGGGAATAAGCAGAAATATGTATTTCAGTCTAAAATTCTCAGTGTCTATAACTCTAACATCATCCTTTCATTTTTTAGGCCATGTGATGGAATAAATCTTTTATTTATGACACCTCCATCTACTGGCACAGATCATGTACAGGATTGGTTTTGCAATTACAGTTTGTGATCTCTTGTTTCCTGTTTGTTCCTACATTTATTTTAAAGTTTTGTTTTATCTGTAATGGATGAGGTCCTTTTGAAATCATAATTAAAATATTGGATCACAGTACTTATTCACTGGGTAAATTGCTACATAATATAACTGTTTGTTACTGAAACAATGACATACTCATAAATACAGTGCTGTAAATACAATATTTACTGTAAAATGTTATACAATTCTGTTGTTTTTATGAGAGGGAATCTTTAATAGGGTATCATTGCATATGTACATAACATTAGTCATTCTGTATTTTAAATTATGACGTGCTTCTATTTCATAGAATATTGAAGTCACTTCTAGGTAATTATTAGAATTTCATATGCTTTCCAAATGTGATAGAACATTTTAAATGTATATGGCTAATGCTACTGTTTCTGCTAGTTTCAAAACATTTGAAAAGTACTCTTGATGTTCAGCAAGTAGATCATCAAAATGCTGCTGTTGGACTAGTTCACACAAAGTCTGGCTTTAGCAAATCTCATTATATGATTACAGCCGTACTTAAAGCGTTAAATTGTGTGTACAAGTAATGAAAGAAATGGCAGGTCAGCTGTGGATTACACAGACTATGTGGGAGTGTCAGTTTGGTAGTTTGTGTGTCTTTTCATCTTTGTCCTTGTAACCTGAAAATCCTGGTTGACTTAAGAACATCATGTTTACTGTCAAGGCTACTATGATAAGAAAGCCATTTATTTGGAACAGATGCATGGTATGTAGACTCGATAACAACAGCACATCATCTGACATATGCAATGGTGTGTTTCTTTCACACAAAAAACCAGAAGATGGGGAAAAAAAACCCTTATGTAATTTTTAGCTCATCAATAGTGCTCAAACTTATGAAATTGGTAATCTAAACTTCATCCCAGGCAGAAATGAAGTAATTTGCAGTGCAGAAGTAAGAGAAAATTGGCAGTCTTTGTGGCAATACTACCTGTAGTGATTACATGAAAATGACTTTTCTAGAACCTTTTTCTACATATATTTCCTTGTATATTCTAGGGTTTATATAAGTTTTTAACTTGTTTCCCCACTAGAAGACACTCTTTGAGTGTGGCCTGTTTGCAGATAATTGATAATTTCTACTTGCAATGAATTATTTAAAATTACTGACTTGAGAGCCGTTGCACAAGAAGACGTGGAAGATTATCAACTCCGAAAGCAACTTGTATGCTCTTGAGTGATAAAGAAATGAAATACTGGGGAGAGCTGGCTCTTTTGTCTTCTACCAAAAGGAAAAAAACCCAAACCTGTCAAAGGGGCAGAACCAGTTCATTTGAGGAGTCCAGCTGCTAGGAAAGGAAGGAGGAAATAGGAAATAGAGAATGCCCTGAATAAACAAAGGAAAAGGAACTTAAAATGGGGAACTTTTACAAAATACAGAATAGATCAGGGGTATAGAGTAAAGTGGAAAGAAGAAAAATGGGTTTCTTTTTCTCCTCCTTTTTTACTTCTGTCTTTTTCAGGGCAGGGGATTGTGATGCATAAAAGAGAAGGGAGAAACAAAACCAGAAGAAAAAATGGAAGGGAATTTAGCTGCCAGCATAATTATAGTTCCGCTGGGCTAAAGGCTCAGCTTGAGAAGTATTTAGAGGTTTTGAAGGACCAGTACTGGCAATATATTTGCATTTGTGTGGTGAGGGGAAAAATATTTAACCACTTGTCCAAGTCAAGCTACTGCATTGAAAAAGCTTCTGAAGGGCCAGTAAGGCAGCCCTCAGTAGCTGAACAAAGGCAGTACAGAAAGGACTGATTAAGAGTGCAACTACAGCTCTAGGAAGGCAGTTGGACTGCATATGGTACTGCTTTGGATTTGTAAAAGTAAAATGATGTAATGATATTTAATCTGGTTTGGTCACAGTGAAGAACACCCTTGTTTCAATAACATGTTCATTCACCAGGATGTGAGCTCTGGTGCACGAAGCCTTTGTCTGCCTAGTTGGTACCTCCTGTATTATTGAGTTGGCAAAAGTTTCCTACCTAGCCTGTCAGTTAGTCACAAACACACAGAAGCAGAGTGAAAAAGAAGACAACCATACAAGTGTTTCTGTGTTTGTTTGGTTATAGAGTAGAATTGCTAATACGGTGAAGTAGGCAGCATTAATAGGAAGGGGTTTGGCAAGGCTGAGATGAGAAGGTATGTGGAAGCTTGCTGTCACTCTTACCAACATCTCCTACACACAGGAGGACTGAGGCCCTTGAGCAGAAAACAGTGAGGTGAGAGGGGGGTTAAAAGTTTGGAGAACTGACACTTTCTTCTATCTTAAAGGCCTAGCAGGCACATTGTTGAAGAGCTCCATGAGATGGGGTTTTCAGTGCTGCAATGATCCTCTTTTGACTGAGTTATAGGACAACTGAATTAACTGGAGTTGAGTACCATGGGTGAAGAATGCCAGTAGATTTTTAATTTGTCATGGTTTTATTTCTAGTACTTCTGCTGCAGTGAGAAGGGGTGGGAATTAGACTGACATCATTACACCTAGTTACTCAGTATTGTTACAGTACTTGAAGTAGTTTGAAGAAATACTGTTCCAGAGGTGCAACATATAGGTGGCTTTCATCAAGGGAAGGATTCTGTTATTTGATTACATTCACTATAATACAAGGTCCCTAAAATACTAAGAATGAAAGAATAGTCATCACTGGAAATGTGCTTACAGCCATTGAAGTGGGTTTTAAGGAAACGTTTTGAAGTGCTTTTAAAGAGGATCTGCATCTGGATCACTTTTTTTTTTTTTTCATATTTTCTCTGCCAAGTTAAAAATAACCAGACACCTATATGTAAAAATTCAGTATTATCACTAGAAACCTGGTTTTTGATCTTTTGGGATTCAAGTTGAAATTTACATTAGATTAATATGCATAAAGCAAGTCAACAACCAAGCATGTTAGACTCCATAATCTTACTGAGATGCAACTTGTTTAATTTGAGGTTTTCTTGGTTTTGGTGGGGGTTTTGTTTGTTTGTTTGTTTGGGGGTTTTTGTTTGGTTTTTTTTGGTTTTTTGTTTGTTTTTTGTTTTGGTTTTTGTGTGTTTGGTTTTTTTGTTTTGGTTTTTTGTTTTGTTTTGTTTTTTCTATGAGGATTCAGATACTATATCTCTTCTTGGGCTCTCAGTCAAAGCTTTGTGAAATCAGCAAAATTTAATTGAATTCATTTGAATTAAACCATTTTCATTTTGAAGTATGTGAATGAGATACAAATTTGAGTAATATGTGACTTAGGTAGTTGCTTAATAAAACAAAGCAGGCTTTATGTGTTATCTTTTTATTTAGATTGATTTCTGAATATTGCTGAGGTAAGTAGGCTACTAAAAGGTCATTGTTCTAGATAAAATATAAGATGGAGCATTATGGAGGCCACCACCATTTAGCACCTACTGGATTTGTTACTTGGACAGTATTTCTATGTGGCAGGTCCTGTTTATTGTTAAAACCTGGAAGTTCTTGGTCTAAGTTTAACAATCTTCTGTGTCCCAGAACTCTCTTGCAATGTAAGCTAAATGTTGAGAAGAGGTATGGGAAAACTCCAGTGTTCATTTCCACTTGAAACTTCTAAAGATAATGGCGGACTAGAGGCTGGAGGACAGGCAGTGGTCAGCATGAAAGATGTGATAGTCCTTGCTTGTATTCATTGGCAGACTGGGTTGCCGAGACATTCTTTATTGTAGTTGCAAGGGAAGAAAAACCTTTAATCTCCAAACATTTTGCAGTTAGTAACATCTCTTCCATGCTAAAATGGGTTGTCTGAATTTTTTTTTGTCTAATTGACATTACTTGCTGGTTGATGTAATCATCCCACGATGTATCTTAGTTTAAAAGAAAAGCAAAAAACAACCAAGTTCTTTTCTATCTTTATGCAGAACCCAGAAAAAAACTATTTATTTTCAGGAATCAGTCTGCATCTGTGTGTAGGTTTTTTTCCCTATTTACAGTTTGAGTTCATTGGTCATTGGTGTTACTTGGAGAACTACTTTCTTTAATGTAGTCTTGCAAAGTCTATTGTAGAGTATTATGAAATATCCTTCAAGTTTGGGGAAAGGAGTTCTCTCATTTTAAAGTTTGGTCTGCACTGCTTGGGAATAAAATCATGTTAGATCAAAGAAACTTCAAATTGAACCAGCTACTTTGTGTTTGTTTTTGTTGCACAGCGAAGTTTCTATATAAAAGTAGAATTTTGGATTACTCTTACTTCTTTCATATGCAGATCTTGCAATTGTTTAACTGACTTTTGCAAGTTAGAAACTCTTCCAGCAAGTTAGTGATTGTATCAAGTATGTACAACTTTAACAGACAGCAAATGTTTATGAATGATAGCTTTATTCTTTGATGTAGTCCTGAATTTTTGCAGTTGTTAAGTATTTTTAGATTTGTAATTAATTGTCTAGATAGTCTTTAAACTAGAGTAATCCTAAATAAATGCAGAAACTATAAAACCATACTTCTGTTTTGGATTTCAGCCAGGTTGTATGTAAGGTCTCCACCCACGATGATTAAGTCCTGTATATATTTGAAGTATATAAGTAAAATTGAATGTGCCTAATGTTTATTGTATGTGTGTATGTATAAAGAACATGTAATCTGCTCCATATATATAGGTAGTGATTACAAGATGTGTTTTCTGCTCAATTACATTGAAAATTTATATTCAATTCAGATCTCACTATACCAGGAGTTACTGTGATTACTACTCAGGGCATGCTCAGTTATTTCCCAAGTGTAGCCTGCATTTTTCTTGAGTATCTAACTTAACACTGATATCATTAAAATGTATGTCTTTTAAAAGAAAGTTCTATTTGAAAGGCTTCTATCTAACTTTGTCTGATTGTGATTCCAGTTCAAAGCTTCTTAATACTAGATCATTCCAACATTGGCATGCTGGAAAAAGATCAGTGAAGTACTGCCAAAGATAAATACAGCTGTAGTACATGTACTACATGTACTGTGGGCTGAGGGAATTGTGTATTTTCATTTGGAGAAGTCTAAGGAGACATCAGTTTGTTGTCTTCAGCTACCTGAAGGGAGGCTATAAAAAATATGGAGTTGAACTTTCTCTTGAAGGCACAGGGTGTTTGGATGAGAGAAAGCAAACACAAGGAGGATGGGAAATTTTTGTTAGGTATTAAGGAAATCTTTTTTAGCAGGAGGACATTCAAACACTGGAACGAACTGTTCAGAGAGGTTATGAAATATTCACCTCTGAGCCTGGTATAAATTTTGCTTTATAGGCTTTGAGCTTGGTTTAATTTGACCCTGCTTTGAGCAGGGATAACAAACCAAATGGCCACCATAAGTACCTTCCAACTATAATTATAATAATAATCATTAATAATAATAATAACAATAATATCAATATTATTATATTTTTCGCTTTCTCATGTAATAATTGTGACTTTCAGTTTTGTTGCTGTGTAAGAATGGTGTATTGTTTCACACCAAAGAAGGTATTTGCTTAAATTGCACCTGTGTATGAATAATCATAATGCTGGGGTAAATAGTATTGCTTGGTTTTGATTCCCTTTTGCTTATTACTTTGAGATTCTAATTAGTGTGTCTAACAACCTTTCTAAAGTGCGAGTTTTTTCTTGTTTCTGAACTTGGAATGCAATGGGATATTAAATCTAAATCCCTGCAAATGTCTGCTGAACCTATACGGATATTTGTGGTTAAATTAAATGCCTCACTAAGTAGAAAGTATGCTCATGGCTTTTTTTTTCTGTATGAAACCTTTTATTTTCAGATTTTCTTTGAGTATCTTTCTAAGAAAATAGAAGTTTTCAGCTACAAACTAGCTTTTTCTTAACTCTGCTGGTTTTTCTGCGTATTTAGAGAAACTTCTGTTTTCTGTGGTGCATTTTCAAGTAGGATGCATTTTCACATCAGTGTATGGCAGTTAGAGTGGAGCATGTTCCCATACATGTCTCTGCATCTGTGCTAGCAATCCTTTGTTTTTAGAGTGAAAAAAATGCAGAAAACGTCAGCAAATGCTGAAAACTTTTGAATAGTACTAACTGAAACTGGTTTACTGAATGTTGTCCCAGTACAAAGACAACTGCTAAGCAGGTAGGGAGCAATTAGGAATACCAGGTGAAATGGAGAATTAGACTTTAGCTTTCCAGAATTTCACAGATTTAAGCTAATGTGAAACCACTGTACTCAAAAACTAGACTGCACTAATTATATAATAAATACATAATTATACAAAATAACACATAATCTTAGATTTTGGTGATGTTACCAGCAGTGTGGCTGGTTTTGTAGGCACTGATAGTTGAGCTGCTTGTTAAGCTCTGAACATAGCTCTCTTATAGGCAATTTTTTAAGTACATGCTCTTGGTTCACTGAACTTTTATTTCTTTGGCATGTTTATAGAATAGGTATCTTGTACAGTTTCTCTAGTTTCTAGTGGGGTTTAAATGGTAAATGTATCTGTTTATGTACCGAAAAATAGCATGTAGAAGAGTTAATTGGAAAGTTGAGAACTGAAGTGAGGTTTCTTTGGACTTCATCAATTATGTGTTGATCCCTCATGTATTCAAAAGATTTCGTTTGAATTTGCAGTAATGTTAACACTTGCTTCTCCTGCCTTCACAGTTTTGCCAGCAGTTCAAGTAGTAGTGTAAATTGTGTTGATTTCAGTAGTCCAAATTGTGTTGGTGTTTTTTGAAGTGCCACTTTCATATAAGAACTTTTCCAGAACTTTTCATAACTGCATTATTCTTATGTATTGCCAGGAGGCCTACCACCTTTATATGAGAATTGAACTAGTGTGTTTGTGTGGGTTCAGTTCTCTTGTGGTCTGTCAGTCCATGTGTGTACCAATCTGCATATCTTATATCTTACACTGTTAATTAAATGCTGCCCCTGCTGCTGTTCCAGAAGGTCTGTATTGACTGGTGCCTCATTTGAGAGGCAGGCTTTCCAGTTCATGCAGCTCTCTCTGCTGGTCAGCCTGTATAATCAGTTATGCCTCAATAAAAGCACTGCCAGGATTTTTCCGTTAGTGTATGTCTGTATTTTCTTACTGAAGGGTCAGGAGGCTTCATTGGAGAAGGTCAGTTGCCTTCCTCCTCAAGTCCTTTAAAGATCTCTAGATAATTAACTTAGGTAGTTCTGCCTCACCCCATGCTGTATTCCTGTGTGACTCATTGTCCTTGCCAAATGGATTTGCAGTCCTGCCTAATTTTGCTGTTGTAATCTGTGTCTTTCCTGGGAGCAAAACGGCCTGCATTCTTTCTTTTCCTTTCTTGCCCTGTTTCCCAGTTATATTAGTATAGAATTGTTATTTTATGATGACTTGTCTGTCCTAGGTCATGCAACGACTGTTCATATATGTATTTTTTCTTGTCTGAAAATACCTATCAGATGCGCTGCTTTGAGTTTGCTTTATTTCCTTGGAAGTTGACTTAATGAGTGACTGATCATGATTATCTGTCTTTTTAAGTTATTAAGTTACTCTGATTCCCTTCACCTTTTGGGTCATAGAAGAAGAGTGTTAGTGGGATGGGAGAAAGAAGGAAACTGTAGCAAGTGACAAGAAGAGGTGGAGAAAGGAAACAGAAGAAATTACATGGAAATGAGGATTGAGTGTTGTTGAGGTTAACGATTTGGGGAGAAAAAGGTCAGACTTTTAAACTTAATTCTAGGACCTTAATATCTTCTGGTCTGATGATTTTCATGTCTGAAGGGACAAGCACTTGTATAATTTTTCATAGAGTCATAGAATTGCTAAGACTGGAAAAGATCTCTGGGATTGTGTACTACCATTAACCTAGTACACTATGTTCACCATTAAATGATATCCCTCTGTGCCACATCCATATGCCTTTTGAGCACTTCCAGGGATGGTGATTCCACCACCTCCATCAGCAGCCTGTTCCAATGCCTGACTACCCTTTAAGTGAAGAGATTTTTCCCAATATCCAATCTAAATCTCCCCATGTACAGCTTAAGGCCATTTCTTTTTGTTCTGTCACTTAATACCTGGAAGAAGATTATAAAACCCCCCCTGCTCACTATGACCTTCTTTCAGGTAGTTGTAGAGAGGAAGGTGGTTGTTTTCAGATGTTGCTTGTAAATATCACAAAGCTGTTTTTTAAAAAATTCATCTTAGTTTAAAATATTTGTGAATCTTGGATCACTATGAAACTACCCTGTTGTGGGCTTCTTCCGCTCTTAGGCTCTTTTCTGGGCACTTACTCTTGACTGCCACTGGAACTAGGTGGGCCTTTGGTCTCATCCTGTATGCTTGTTCTGAAACAAGTGAACCAACAAATGGCCTGGAAAACATGTACCGAGAGAGGTTTAACTCTCAAAATCAATTTGCCTGTTATAGTTTAGGTAGAGAAAAAATACAAGTAACAGAATTGTTTCATGGGCAGTTGAAAATTATTCTAAAAATTAGTCATACAATGCACTAAACAATGGCAGTAGCTGAGAAAAGACACAGGCTCAAAAAGTGTTTAAAGTTATAAGGTCCACAGTGGGTCATCTGGTCCAACTCTGCTCAAGCAGGGCCATTGCAGAGCACATGGCATAGGATTGTGTCCAGACAGTTCTTGGATCTCTCCAGTAAGGAACACTCCACAGCCTTTCTTTCTGGACAATCTGTTCCAATGCAGTCATCTGTACAGTAAAGAAATTAATCCTTGTATCCAGGTAGAACTTCTGTTGCTGTTACTGTTTGTTTTGTTATCTCATTGCTGTTTCCAGTAAGTTATTCTTATCTCAACCTGTGCTTTTCACCTTTTGTGTCTCCAGTTCTCAACTCCATCCTGCCTGAGTGGGAAGGGAAGATCTAGCAAGTTGGTTTGGGAGAGTACTGGTGGGGGCACTGAACTGAGGAGTGCCATTCCTTAACCACAACAGATGTTTAGAAAAGAAAAAGATGACTAAGTACATCTTGTTAGCTTTGTGTGCGTTAAGTCAAAGCCCCCCCAAAGTGTCTGTAAATGTATTTTCATAAATAAGTAAAAAAACCTTAATTGCTGTTGCTAAATTCTCTAGAGATTTCAAAAGTGGAGTTGGATTTACAGGTGTCACAATTTGTTAGTTAGCAGTTTGAGGAGAAGAAGGAGGGAATGCTTCATACAGCTGAAAGAAACAGAAGGGGTAGACTAAGAAAAAAATGTTTCATAACTAGTGAGTGTGAAGAATTAAGCTGTATTTTCACTGCTCGGTAGTTACAGCAGGATGTAGGTGTTCCAGAAATACTTACTGGTACACTTTCATTGTAGAAGTAACAGTAGCAGCTTAGAGCACTAGGATCAGGAGACGTGAAAGACCAGGGAGTGATGAAGAAAGGGCGTAATTAGGAACTCAGGTGTTGAATCAAGAAAGTTCCCTGTTCTGTATTCAGAAAAGAAGGAGGAAAGGAATGCAGTTAAGCAAAGGCTGCAGTGCAAAATGCATGCAACAAGATTCCTTTTGATGTTGTGTCTGTCCAAAAAATATGGCCCATATTTATTAGCTTTGTTGTCAAGTTGAAATTTTCACATAGTTTAAAATTATATGACCATAAGCACTAAATAATTTTTCTCATACTGTCTACGCTAGTAAAGAATATCAGTCTGTAGAAGTTTTGTTGAAAGCTGTTGTATTGTGGTATGTCTTCAGTGGGCACTGGGCTTCAAGCAACCACTGCAAGCAAAGTCCAAGGAAGTATCAAGTAGTAGTAAGAAGAAACTTGGTAGGCTTCACTTTGTCAGTTTCTTTTCCTGTTCAGTAGACAGTTGAATCTGGGCAGTAGTCGATAAGAAATTTATGTCACATACTGGTACTAAAGGGAAATTAAGTTTTTTAAACTAATCACCTTGGTAGTCTAGGGAAATTTAATAATCACAAAATCATTTGTGATAAACTATTTCTTGCTGTGATACTGATCACAAAGCAAATACTTCACCAGTTGTAGAACTGTGTACTATTTACAAGGAAAACTTAAAAAGCTTCTATGATATAGAAGCTATATATATATATATATATATATATATATAGGCAAGTACTTGAAGTAGAAAAGGAGTTATTTTTATTTTAATTATTTTGAAAATCTGAAAGAAAGCAAACTATCTTAAAGGCAGACCTATCTCTAATTTCCCATAAATTCATCATATATGTTATGATAATTGTATGTAAAAGAGCTGAGGGAAGGAGATGTACTGCAAGTGTGTTTAATTAATTTTGATGGCTGAATAGATAAAACATGCACGAACATCCACATGCACATTGTGGGAGGGTTTGTTGTGTGTTCGATGTAATACAGCCCTTTTCAAACTTAAATGAATAGGATGACTGAGAAATCACGTTGTAGAAGGACCAATATTAACTTAGCATTGACAGGTGAGAATCAGCTAATTGTGTTGCTCTTGCTTTTAGTGCTTCTGAGCATCTAGGTTTGTTCCTCTGCAGTCTGTGCTTTGACCTCTTCAACTTCTGTATGGCTGCACAGCCTTCAGACTCACATTACAAAAACAAGGTGTTGGGGTGAAAGCTGTGATAAGACACAAAGAAATGACAAACTGCTTCAGAAGCTGTTGAGAGCTGTCCTTCAAGACCACCAGTGCTTCATTAGAGCATTGAAACTTGTAGTAGTGATTTTTTCTTTTTTTGACGAGAGAAGAAATTGGCTGGCATGGATGTATTTCATAAACCAGTGTTATTAAAGCCGGCACGACTTGCTGAAGCCTCTTCACCAACCTGTTAGACTGGGTGTTTTAAAAGCTCTGTAGAAAAACTATGTACTTTCCTTCCAGGAGGAAGCAAAACTGGTTTATCTAAGATGTTTGCACAGACTACCCAAGAAAAATTTGAACAGGTGTGAAATTCATACCTGTGAGTTTGTGGACTATGCAGAACTATTCCTTCAATTCTATTTTGTATGTACTTGTGAGAAAGCCAGATGTTTGTAGTTATTTGTTTCGTTCATTGTATGTTCCAGGTAGTAAGGAAATAGCATAGCTACTTTGTTCTCTCTCCATTCTTTTTGAGAGTGGCAGATTAGAGATTACTCAAATGGAACCACAGGATTAGAGCTGCTTTGTTCTTCTGGAGGATTGTGTTGTTTACAGGTATTTACTGTTCTGGTTTCTTTCAGTAAGGCTAGTTGGCTCTGCAACAGGTAACATTTACCAGTAGTTGAGACTGATTTATTCTGTCATTAGGAGCATGCAAAGCATGCTATAGAGACATAGAATCATAAAAGTTGGAAAATACCTCCAAGATAAGTCCAGCATTTGACTGAACACCACCATGCCCACTAAAACCATAACATAAAGTGCTATGTCTGCTCCTTTGAACTCCTCCAGGGGTGGTGAATCCACCATTTCATGAGCAGCCTATTCCAATGCTTAACCACTCTTCCAGTGAAGAATTTTTTTCATTCTATCCAACCTGAACCTCTCTTTGCACAACTTGAGTCATTTTCCCTTGTCCTGTCCCTTGTTACTTGGGAGAAGTTACACCCCATTTCAACAACCTCCTTTGAGAGGTTATAGCAGATATAGAGACTGATAAGGTCACCCCTGAGCCTCCTTTTTCCCATGCTGAACAATCTCAGCTCCCTCAGCTACTCCCCACAAGATTTATGCTCCAGACCCTTCACCAATTCCTTTGCCCTTCTCTGGACATGCTCCAGCACCTCAATGTCCTTGTCATAAGGGGGCCAATACTGACCACAGGATTCAAGGTGTGGCTTCACCAGTGCCAAGTACAGGGGACAATCTGTGCCTTGGTCCAGCTGGTACCTTGCCTCTTGTGCCATGGCAGCTGAAGTTCATTAAGAAAAAGCAGTCACTTCTACTGGTGTTTTTTCTCACCCCACAATGGGAAGATTAAAATAGTGATTTGAACATCTGTTTTAACTTGGTCTTGCTCAAGGGCTCTATTGAAAGACTCCGTAAACCTTCTCCTTTTTGTTTTTTTCCCCCAAATTAACTCCTGTAGTCTTTGGGGTTTTTTTGCCCCCCCCTTTCCTCCCCCCCCCGCCTTAAGGTATTTACTCCTGCTTCCTTTCATTTTATGTCAGTTTAACATACGATTTTTGTAGGTTTCATTTGTTCTACCTTAATTTAAAGAAAAAAAACCTGAAGATGTCAGCTATAGGAGGATGGCCCTTTTAATGCTTGAAGATTGCAGTTGTAGTGCTCAAAGGCATGGGCTACCTCTGACGTTTCCCATGTTTGAAGAGGAAATAATGACTGAAATCTTCAGCTTAAAGTTTCTAATCACCACTCTCTGATGCTCAGCAATGTGATCTCCTCCATCAACTTTTTCCAGCCCATTGAGAGAATAAGTAAATGCTGCTTGGAGAGTGACTGAAGAAACATTTGCTAAGGCTTAAAATAATCAGTCCTCCTTCCTTGTAGACGAGGAGGGGGAGAGTGGGGGCAGGGAGGGGAACAGAATGCACTGAAGCACCTGTGGTATATTTTTAACTTCAGCTATTCCTACTTATTTCTTCTCATGTGTTGCTGTTATTTGGACACCATGTGAATGAGAAGTCAATGAATTTCTTGACCTTAGTATGGGAAGTGTTCTTTACCATATGCCTTGCAGTATCTGATTTGTTAGACTGGCAATGCTGGGCATACTCAACAGAACCAACAAAAACTGGAAAAGGAATATTCTTGGTGGGGAGTGACATAGCATTTTGTTTAGTTGGATGAGTCTGGGACCTGATGAGGAGAGACCGCATTTGCCAGAGATAGGAGGAGAATGGAAGAGTTCTGAGTACTCTTTTGTATAAGACAATAATGTACAAGTGCAGGAGATTAAGTGGGAGAAATATCTATGCTTTTCTTGGTTTTCTTGATTTTCAACATGTGACTCAGTGCGCTGTTTTCATCTTCCACCTGAACTGAGATTTTTGCTTTTACTTAATCCTCTGGTCATGGAGAGACACCTCCTCTGGTGTCTGTCACTGCCTCCCAGCAAAGAATCCATGAGAGGATATTTTCTTCTCAGGGGTACTTGGAACTTCTTCTCAAGTTTTCATTTGTGTTCAGTTATGTTTCCAAAGTTTAAAACATAATGGTCTGGAAGAACTTAATTTTTGCAGGATGCCTCCATTTACTTCCTCTTTTTGGATTTTTCTAGGAATCAAATGGCATCCAGATGTTTGGTCATGTTCAGTAGTTAGTGCTTTCCTATGCCTACCAAGATGAAGCAGGCTCCAACCTTCTAGTTTTTCTCGTCTGCTTATGCACAAGCATTGATTTCACCTTGTGTGTATTAAGGTTATGCCTGCCTTTGAATCATGACTTTTTAATTAGTTTTAAACAAGTTAAATTAATTAGTTTTAATGATAGTGGTCTAAGTGCTAAATCACTGAGGTTATTTCAGCTAAAATTTGAACCCGGTTTTATACCCAGTTGTGGGTGAGAGACGAGAGGAGAATTTCTCTTTATTAGAAAAGCTTGGTTGGGAGGGGGAGTGGGAATGGGGAAAGAGGAAAAGCAGCTGCTTTTGAGAGAAGTTTGGGCTCAGACTTGGCATACTAATCTGTACTTTGGACCTAGTAATGCATTCTAAACTTGCAGACTATTCAAGCAACATCCAGGTTTTAGAGTAAGGGGTACTCAGATTTTTCTGGAAGATCTGATGTTCTGATGTGTCAATTTCTAATACATGTCATGTTGGCCTTTCTCTCTCAATTCACTCTCATTTTTTCCTCTCAAAGATTTGCTTGTTTTACCTGTTGCCCACTCTTTTTTTTCTTTCTGGTGGAGGTTGTGTACAACACATAAAATGCCATAAAATCTTCAGTGTGACTCAGCTGCTGTGTTTACACTGCTTAACAGGACATAGTCTGAGAGGGAGATAATTTGGTTTTAGGAAGTTTCTGTATCAGATGAGACAGGATCCTTCATCAGGGAAGGCATCCTTCCATTACCTTGTCTTGCTGTCCACAAAAGCATGTGTCTGGTAAAAAGAAGCTCAAGAACTACTTCTTACATTATTTTGATTTTAGATTCTAGGTTTCTAAAATCCTTTGTCAAGTACAAGAGTTATTTAACTGCCATAACCCCTGCTGCTCCTCTTTGTATTGGATCTGGCTGAGATGGAGTTCATTTTCCCACAGGTGCCCTCACAGTGCCGTGCTTTGCATTGGTACCTACAAATGTGTTGGTGACACAACAGAGTTTTGGCTGCTGCTGAGCAGCTCTGCACAGCACCAGTACTGTCTCTCCATCATTCCACCCTCCCACCAGCGGCCTGGGGCAAAATCTTGGCAGAGGACATAACCAGGACAGCTGACCCAAACTGGCCAAAGGGATATTCCACACCGTATGACATCAGCTCAGATAGAAAAGCTAAGTAAAGGAGGAGAAAGGGAGAGCACTGGTTATTTACAGTGTTTGCCTTCCAGAGCAACTGTGATATGTCATGCAGCCTGCTTCATGGGAAGTGGCTGAACATTGCTTGCTGATGGGAAGTGGAGAGTAGGGGTTTTTTGTCTTTGCTTGTATGTGCATGAGCTTTCGCTTTTGCTTTACTAAACTGCCTTATCTCAACCTGTAGTTGCTTTCCATCTTTTTTTCTCGCCTGTCTAGCTGAAAAGGGGAGTGGTAGAGTGGCTCAGTGGGCACTTGGCCTCCAGCCAAGGTCAACCCACCAGACCCTTCTTGCGATTCTGACTGCCTGTCTGAAGTGATGGGCAGAATCTATCCCAGCCTACGACTATCCTGAGATATGGTTGTGCTGACATATGCTGCTTGCGCCTGTTGTTAGGCCAAGTGTTAAATGGTGGTCTTTGTCTGTGAAAAGTTTTCAGGGAGGTGGAAAGGGGAAGCATCTGGTAAATGAAGACTTATCATTCCTTAGTACAGATGGAAGAATAACAAGAGCGTGTTTTTGTGAGTTTGTTTTTATTTACTGCTTGAAATAATGTAGAGGACATTACGTCCTACATAGTAATGACATTTAGAATGGAGGAGAACCACAGTCACTAAGAATTTTCTTTCTGTTGTAGGCATGAAGAATATCTTGGTCACCTATGAGGTACTGAGTGATACACCTACAGCTTTTGATAGAGTTGTTCACAGCAGTGTCATGTTTGTTACCAACTTGATATATCTTTTCTGAACTCTAAAGAGTAATTGAGAATGGAATTAATAAACACTGTGCAGAATCACTGTGTTGTGTTACTTTGAGAGGTGTTACATATGCTGCATCTATGTCTTTCCCTCAGTGCTTTTCTTTCCCTTGGTTTCCTCCTTATTCATGCCCTTTGTGTTGAACTCTGTGTGTTCAGAAGAGTTTTTGTTTTTTTCTTTCTTCTCCCTGAGGTTTTCTCTATATACTAAAACTGAAAAATGAAACATGAAGAACAATGTGGGAAAAGTTACTATAAGAGTTGAAATTTAAAAATTTTTTTTTTTGCAGTGTTCAAGGAATTTGGAGATTTTTCAACTATTTACTTTATATGAAAAGAGTGATGAGATCAAGCTTTCTTTGCAATGAAATTTTTTCTCTTAAGTATTTCATGAATCAAAGGATTTTGTTTATATCTGGTGTACCAGTGGTTCACAGTGTGAGCCTAGGGAAATGATTAAGACGTTTGTATTAGATTCAGAAAGTAAGAAACGTGACAGTGTTTTATGCAAAGCATCCTAGCATTGAACTGCAGTGGAAACTGAAAATATTAGGATTATTTTGTGTTGTTACAGACTTGTTCAAACACATAGAGATTGTCTGGAGTAGGGGAAGGGTTCTGGTGACACTGATGCTACGTTTGACACTGACAGAAGCATGTTTTCTTTTGTAGCAAAGCCACATTATGGGGGTTTGTTTTTAACCAAATTTGATACTAGAGAGTGCTGTTAGTGATCTAAAAAATTAAGGCCTCGGTCTGACTTCTTCGGTTATTTGGCTGTTGGTTTTTTTAAAATATTTTCTATTTGTCTGTGTGCCATTCAAAGGGATTTAGTACCCTGTGACTGTATTTACTTTAATGATATGCAGCTTAATTCAGTTATTATTTGGTGGATTGGCAGACAAAAATTGTTATGTGTAGTTTGGGCCTAGATGTGGGTGCACTATTTATTGCACCTACTAGTAATCAAAGTCCTTACTAAGTCCCAATTAAGGAAAAAAAAATATTTAGAAGACTGTTTACTGGTAGATGGGGCAAGCTCTGAAGGGCCATAGCGGGGACAGGGATGTCCATTTATAGGTGCTGGAATGCCTGGTCAGAAGTGGTCTACTAAGACATTATTAATTCCTGCCGAGAATTTTTAATTGGCTTTTGTTTGCTAACTGGAATTTATATTTAGCAAGTCTAAGAACTACTTGTATTTGTAGTGATTTGTACTTTGTTTAGGAATATCTTTGGGAGCTCAAAGCCTGCATAAAGAGAGGAGAGGCCGTGGTTGGTTTTAATCTTTGAGTTCATTTCAGTAGGCTTCGGCAATTTGTCTTGTAAGTGTATGTACGAAACTTTACCTCTTAGAACAACTAGTTCAGATGGAGAAAATTCTTATTCAGTATTTGAGTAAGAATTTATTATAATTCGCAAATTATGAAGATACTTGGCTGATACAAACTGTATTGCACTTGTATTCTAGACTTAGCTCCTGCTTATCTAATTACTCGCATTCAATGAAATAAAAACTGTCAAAGAGTCTTTTACAGGTGTTTTTGGGGGGCCTAGCTGGATTTTTCATTGCATCATGGTCACAGCTTGCTTTTGTCAACTTTGCATTAGTCATTCTGCTTTACTTTGGGAAATGGTTCTTGGGGTCCACACTTCTGTGCAGCAGCTGGTTCCAAAAGCTGGGGGGAGATATGAAATTCTTATTTCATCAGAGCTGAGGTGAAGCTGCAAATAACTATGCCAAATATGCTGAAAAGTTCTGTAAAAAACTTGAATGGCTTGTAAGTCTGAGATGATCTAGGAAAGAGTTCTTCTGTAATTTAGAGAATGGAATATCTTAGATTTTGAACAGATCATCTTTGGTAGATTCAAATTTCCTATCCACAAGTGGGTGGGAAAATAACACTTTTAGACAAGATCAGAAAAGCATGATTGCTGAGTTGGAGTGGGGACTTGCAGGGAGAGCTGAGGTGCCTTGGTTCATGTTACTGACAGCATACATCTGCAGCACGTTTGGGTGAGTTCCCTCAATGCTAAGGACATTGAAATGTGGGTGAAAGCCCTCAGGGCTCAGAGGCAAAACTTGTGTTGGCGTTTTACTTATGTACTTAGAGATCTGAGTGGTCTTGGGAGTTTTTTTCCTAGTTTTCTGTCATCGGAAAGAATTTTAGGAGGAGTTAAATAATTGTTTAGTGGGAATTTTGCAATGTAACATTTTTATCAACAACTTACCAGTTATTAAATACTGTTGTGCTATGAATGCTTAATCTTTATTTTATAATGCCTTGTCATAAAGGAACTGATAATAGCACAATCTGTAACAGCATATTTTAAAATCCAGAAAAGAACACTGTATCTTCCTGTCTAATCTTCTGTATATCATAAACCAGTTTAATTTGGGCTTTCTTCCTCCCTTCAAGTTCAGTAACATAGGATTATCTAAAACCTATTTTGTAACAGTGCATCTACTCTTCATGTTTTAAAATTAGGAAATACAGAATCTACTTCTTTCTTAACTGTTTTTTTCAGTAGTTTGACACTCTTGTTTCTGAGAGAAAAAAAAAAGTTCTTTAAATAGGTATTTATTCTAAAGCTATTGTATATCTCATATAAACAATTCCTTGTTTTTCTACTATGTTTTTTATTTCTTGAGACTGTCAGGTAGTCTGCAAGATCTTTTTAGTTTGTTGGGGCACAATTTCCATGCTCTCGCCTTCTGCAATTTTCTTATGGTATTTCAGGATATCATTTCAAAAATCATGAAAATAAGTTTGTGTCATTCTTGTTTCAAAGCTTGGGGGACAGTCAATGTGAATATAGCCAGTTCTAAGTTTATCTTATTTTGGAATATTTTCTTTCTCTTTGAAAGTGAAGTGTACAATTGAATGCTTAATCATACTCAAAATGGTTCAGTAAATACTGTATACACACAATGATAATTTGACTCTTCTGCAGTGTTTGGGGAAGCACCAGTCTATTCTTTTTCTAAAATGTTCAAGAGAACACAGACTATTTGAAATGCTACATTGTGAAAATATGCTTGTCTTAACTTAATGTTTCTTTCTCCCTGTCGCTTCTATTAGACTTCTGTAGAATCTCTGCTAGTGGTATATTTTATGAAAAAACCTTTGTTTACTTTCAGAGCCCTGGGTTTTCTGGCCAGCATTTTTTTCTGACAATCTGCGTTTATAGAGATAACATGATCTTTGCAAAGCAAGTAGTGCAGTATCTTTGCGAAAGCTGCCTGGTATTTCAGATAGGGAACAAGTGGAGAACTCACAGGCCATTGGTGTTTAAGGAAACATTAAATAAACTATCAAGCAAGTACATTTTCCTGAATTGTAAAGATAAAGCATCAACATTGCTGTCATAAATTATTCAGCAATTTGAAGCATTAACATAGGATTTAAAAAAAGAATGTATTCTTTTGCAAAAATACTTCAGCTCTTCTCCTAAAGAGTAACAAGAAGCTGCAGTATTTGTTATAATATCTTTCTATATAATTGCAATATTTATATATTGATATAAATATTTTATATTGATACACTAATTGAACTCTGACTCATTATTTTATAGGCTTGTGAATGCATTTACATAGTCTTGACTTTACTATTTAATCAAACTTCTACAAAAATAATTTTATTTGAAATATTTCTATGGCAGTTGCTTGAATACCTCAGACTGTTGCTTGTATGTCTCAGATGGTTTTCGTTGTGTTTTGTTGTCTCATTTTATGTGACCAGCCCCTTACTCTTTAGGGGTTTATGAAAGTACCTAGTCACAGCCTTGTTGAAACTGATGGGATCCAAGTTGGAGAGCAGGGAGGGAAGTGTTCTGGGTTTTTGTTGGTTTTTCCTTTGGATGGATTTTTGGGGGGATTTTTTGGGGGATTCTTTTGTTTGTTTGTTTGCTTGGTTTTCTGCGGGGGAGGGTGATTTTTAAGGCAGGGTCGTAAATAATATTAGTGTTCTGGATTCTTATAACTGATGTGTCACTGTAAAGAGCTATCTTGGCTTCCTTAACAAGACTTTAGGCACTTTTCCAAAGATGAGGAGGAAGGAGGGCAATGACACCAAAATCCCCTAGAAACCCCCACACTTTGAGGGAATTTGTACAATGAAATTTGCATTAGATTTGACCTTTTGAAGCACAGTTTCTTAACTGAAGCTGAAAAAGCAGGGTAGGCTGAAGAAAGTATTTCTGGAGAGTCCAGAGGAGACTGACATCTATTGCTCTTGGCTGTTTGGAAGAGTTTGCTGATTCACTCTGACTTAACTGTTATCCTGTTTACATGCTGTCAGTTATTTCTGCAAAGAGCTAATTTGTTGAAGCACATGTTTCCAGATTCTGTTCAGATAGTGTAGCTGGCATAAGACTAGTTCCTTCATCCAGATGTTTTCACATTTTTGTTGTCTCTGTCTCAGATTTACTAGATTTGTTTTCTCCCATATTTTTCCCAGAAAAAATGTTACAGGAATCAAGGTAATGCATGTTCTATCACTCAGCCTATTATTGCAATTTTCTTGTCCAAGACCACTTTCCCCTTTGCTTTGGTCAGGTGATGAAAACTGGGAGGGGAAAGAAGCCAAATAATCTATGAAATTGGGAGCAGCAGGAGTGACATCTTACAAACATAACATTGTGTTATGTTGAGCATAGTGGATCTTCTTGTGGTTTTTCTTTTTGTAGGCAGAAGAGCTGGTTGGGGTTATGATTATTATATTCTCCATGGCACTTTACTCTGTAGGCCAGGCTGTAAAAGTGTACCTTTAATCTCTTAGGGTAGGTATTTAGAAGTTTGGCAAAGAGTAATAGTTTCATTTGGGATATTCTGGAGTTGAAACTGGAGGCACTGCTTCACCTAAAATGATAGAATAAAGAGACCTGGTGAGACTGTTCCATGGAATTATTTCTCACTTAAGTGACTGCAAATTTCATTAAACAGTCTTTGAGGTTTGAGTAACAGATGTTTTTTCTTTAGATGTTCTGATTCTTAGGCTTCTTAGGTGGGAATCTGGATCATTCATTCCTCTTTTTTTTTTTTCTTTTGTCTCTTTTTTCTTTTATGTTACTAAATGCAATCTGTGTTGAAAGAGAAAAGCCACAAAGTAAACCATGAAGGTGAAAGCATGTTTTTAAACATTGTTTTGACACTTGCCCTTAGAATGGCTCTTCCTCTTTCTGTTTACCTCCTGCTTGCCTAGAGGAGACTTAGTGATGTCACTGCCCTTTCTCCCTACTACATAATCTTCTGCTCCTGGTTCTCAGGGAAATTCTAGCTCTTCAGCCTTCTTGAGCTCTGCATGTAGTGTAAACACACATGACAGTTACTGTAGAGGCAGTACTTTTACTAAGCTCTGAGAAGGGAAGTTGCCAGACTGGGGAAGTGAGATAAGAGTGCAAGAAAACAGAGATGACAGAATTCAGAAGAAAGTCCAAAAGAGTTTGACTTTTTAAAATCCAAGGTCTTGGAAAAAGCTTCCTGAACAAATGCAAGCAGGGCAATTTATACTAATAGCCAGTGGCAACTGGAAACAGTTATGACTGGTTTTCCTCACATAAATGTTTGCTGTGAGAAACTCTTCTGTGGGGAAGAGAACTTTTGAATTTCTACCAGTAATTAACTCCGCTTGGTTAAACTGTTGTGTTGATATTTGCTTAGAGGATAGTATTTTTATAGCCTCGTAACTCCAGAGTGCATCTGTAGTGGGAGAGGATAAAGAACTTTTTCAAAAGCTGGGAGTCTTTCAGAAGTACCAGACCACTGCAAGTGGCTGGTCTTGGCTGTTCTCTGTTCTATCTATTTCCCAGTTAAGCTGCTAAAACCAGAATGTACCTGGGAGATCCCTGCCTGCCACAGAAGGCTGGGAGAAGAGTAACTGGTTTGAAACCTTTTCCATTGTGATGCAGCTGGTACCTGCCATGCCACTCTTCAGTGCTCACTGACTGTAGCGTGAAATGTGTATGACTTCTGATAGCTTAGCACTAGCCTGTGTGGTTCTTGACAGCATCTGTAAACCGACATCTGTTTTGCAACTGCTGATGCTATTCTTTGGTCCTGCAGTACTGCAGAGACAAGTGCTGGTTCATGTTTCCACAAATCACTCTTCAATTATGACAGCAGGAATTGCATCTGGGAAACAATAGCTAGCTTTCTTCAAAAGTGTCTTCCAGCATCAGCTCCCAGCTGTCTGAATCTTGCAACATTTAAGAAAATGAAGTAATTTCACAGACTACTTTGCTGTAGTTGTAATTTTTGCTTTTGTTTGCACTTCCAGTATTTTTTTAACTTGTGACTGAGGCTGTAACTGTCTTTTATATTCTCTAGAGGTTGTTGAAGGGTTTTTCTCCAATGCAGTATTTTTAACAAAAATGCCTTTTAATAGAAAAATAATTTTTTTTCTTCTTTGGTGGTTTGTTGGAATATTTTTTAACATTGAAATGTTATTTTTTCATTGAACCTTTTAAAATAATTTCTTACTTCTTCATAATGCATTGGTAGTTTTTCCTGTGTAGAAACTGGTGCTTTGATTGCTCACTGTAGAATGGTTCACTGTTTTTTTGTAACCAAAATCCAACCAGGCAGAATGAGACCAGTAGCAAGCAATCCTGCTTTTTAATTTGAATTAATTTGCTCCATGTACAGAGGGGCATTGGGAATTCCTATTTAATGTCTTTCTGAAAGAAATCAAAGAACCAGTTCAGGAAGACCTGTGCTTTAGTAAGTAATTGGGAACAATCTTTTGTTCCATGATCTGAGCTATTAAACAGTACTCAGTTTTCAGTATGGTTAACAAAAAAAAAAAAATCTAGTATGATGTAGCATACTTGTGAAAATATCACTTAGTCCTAATTTTGGTGTTGTCATCTTTTATTGCATCACTTTAAAAGAATTTAGGAGATATATAAGGGAATAAAAGTAAATTGATATTTTTCAGGTGCTTCATGCGAAAGGCCTTCCTGACCCATTATCGTTACTTTTCCTATGTCTTCTGTGTATATAAAGATGTGCAGATAATGGTGGCTCTGAATGAACTAAAGACCCTCAGATGCCATTATCTTGGGGCATAATCTGTTCCAAATGATTGGGCAACTGTTTGAATTGCTTGGAAATTTTCTGATTAAATAGACTTTTACTGAAATTTGTCACCATGGTGAAACTGAAATGTTTTGCAGATATGGACCAACTTTTTCCAAAGTTCTCATGGAACCTAAACACAGCTGTTGCTTCTGGGCAAGTCTTTGATTTGACTACTTCTCTGGTAACTCACCTACTTGGCATGTTACTGTGGTGTTGAGGTTTCTACCTGAGTGTGGTAGTCATTCATTTTCTGACAGCAGCCCCAGGTATTTTCTTCCTGGAGTAAATACAGTGATTACTTCATTTTGTTGTGAAGAACCTAGAAATCACAATTTTAAAATTTCTAATCAGAATGAAAATGGAATAATCCTCATTTTAACAGCTATCCATGTAGTCCCTGTGTGTCTTGGACCATTACTCTTTTCTTACACATAAGTTCATGGACTGAATTGTGGAGACTGGGAGTGGTTTTCCAAGTGAAAACTGTAAGCAAATGTGATCTTTGCTTCTCTACCTTTTTTTTAGTTGTTGGTTTCTGGTTTTTTGGTTTTTTTTTGGTCATTGATATGTTAATCTGTCAGCTTCTGTATGTATTTGCTTGCTACCACATGCATTCATATTTTGGTGTATTAAAATTCTTGGGTGCTATTAGTATACAGGTGATAAAACAGGAAAACTCCTTTGGAGTTACTTAACTTTTTGGGCTTGTTTCTTGTAGGAGCAGTTGTTTTCTTGTGTGGCTTTACCTCACGGCAGGGGAACAATAGGCAGAGCATATTAGAAAAATGACCATGAAAAGAAGATGCACTCCTTGTTTGCTAAACATTTTTGGATATGCTTTAGGAGAATATTTTATATTTTTGTGAAAGCTGGTTTTAAGGTCAGAATAAATGCTGCCTGAGAAAAGACAACAGAGTTTTAATGCAGAAGATGGTGCATTTAAAGTGAAGATTAATTTTATTTATGAACTTGCCACCTGTTATCCAAATAAAGGAAAAAAGTTCTCAGATTTTCTGAGATTTCTTAAGAAAAATACTAAGATTGCTTGGTATTTTTAAAAGTATTGTTGAATATTTTGGCAAACTTTGTCAGGAGAATATTTTCTTATAAATATGTATTGGAAATATACGAATCTGTTGCTGTGAATTTTTTGTGAAATTCTCACTGATGTGGCATGTTTGGACTGAACAACAACTTCGTAGCCTCTTGTTGGTCCATTAAAAAGCACTGTCATTCTGTAAGACGTGATGTTTTAAAAATACATATTGCTTGTTAGCATAGTGTATGCATTTGCTTCCTTGAATTTAGTATACCTTTGTTTTTAAAGCAACTCACTGAAACAAGCTTGCACACGTAAAGAAAATCAGACCAGATTTGCAAGAATACCTCGTGTCATATATGCAGAGTATGAAAACTATTACTATTGTCATAAGATTTTAAACTTTTAATAGCATAACAAGCCACGCTGAGCACATGTTATGGGCAATCTTAATTTGGCTCCATTTGTCTGTGTATTCAAACTGAACTGCAAAGACTATAATTAAATATTAATTATACATATTAAGTGTAAATCAAACAAACTAGCCAAAATGATGGCAAACAGGAAGCTGACTGACTTTTTTTCTCAGTCTGAGTTTGGATTTAAATGTAAAAACTTGATTTCGGTTGTCTTGGAATGAGATGCTTAATACCCTTGTGATGTTCTATTACTACTGGCTAATGTAAGATTTGTTAGCGCTTTTTATGATGCTTTGCTGCAATCTTAAAATCTCCTGTCACAGGTAGAGTGAGACCTTCAGACAAAGTTTATTAGAAAAGTTCCCATTGAGTCATGAGGTGCAGAAGGGACCTGCTTGCCTTCTAAACTGCTTCTCAAAGAGGAGCCTGGTGTGGCTGGATCCAATCTGAGTGCCAAACTAATTGTTTTAGGCCTAAGAATTACAGGGCTGTGGTTGAACCTTTGTACAGCTTTGTTCCACAGGATTAAGGGAGGGAAACCACATCTATTGATATAGGAATGAATTATTTACTATAATAAATGATTAGACATGAAGATCTTAATCAGAATTATTTACTATGAATTATAGAAGCTAAAATTAGGATAGTATAGTGTGTGCTATGTCAAAACAATTATATTAAAGCAATTGTGTTAAAGCTAGCAAAGAAACCCCCTACAAATTATTCAGTAGAGATTTATTACTTACCTGTATCACCAACTGTGTCAACTTAGCATTTTTAGGTAAGGATACTTTACCGTTATTTCCACATCTTCACCTCACTATCAAGATGTTGAACTTTGGTGCTGATGATTTTAACGGGTGATTTTAGGATAATCCAACACTGAAAGCAGCATGACACCCTCTTTTAGTTCACTACAGATAGCTTTGCAAAATAGAGCTTTGTTCAAGTTGGTTCATCTCATTCCAGGCAGAGCATCCTGCTATACCACCTACCCACCATGACTAGGGAAGTCTTTCGCTACTGATGTTCATTCAAATTCCTTGAAAGAAGGATGTGTGAAGAAGCAGATGGAAAGTGTGCGCATTGCTGTCATCTTTGGTTTACTGGAAATAAACATACTGAGTTGTTGGGAGACAGCCTATATCTTCAAGACCTTGCTTGTCAATAGAAAATGCTATTTAATCTTTCTTCTTTCACTAGTAAACTGAGCAGTTGGTGACATGGGCACAAACATTAATTGTATTTATAGCAGTTCTGGAGACTTGTTGAAATAACAAATGCCATATTTGCATTGCAGACAGTGGCAACTCGGAGATGATAGAGTAATTTATTTTGGCTGGGGATCATTAGACTCTTAAGTTCGTTTTGGAATTGGGCATTTAAATCCTTGCAGCTACCAGAAATGTAAGATGGTGTAGACTTGAACGAATAGAGGGAAGGAGGAAATAGGGGAGCTAGGTCACTGGCAAAATGATACACTGTGAGATTGGTACAGCAGCTCTGCTTCTAAAGTTGTGTTAGATGAGACTTAGTCTGAAAGTGTGTGAACTGAATAGTTTTATAAGGCCTTAACGCAGATCCTGTAGATGGGGTGAGGGAGGAGGAGAGAAATATGTCACATGAACCTGTTGAGCTTTTTAGTTTTTAATCTCTGAGTTTCCATGCTTCTTGTTCACAGCTGTAAGCTGCTCTTTCATAAGCAAGCAATCATTTTTTGTTTGTCATCTGAAGAATAGATTTTTCTATTCGGCTGCTTCATTGATTTTTTTTTTTTTTTTTTTTTTTTGCCTGTGAAAGACAAGGTACAATATTATTGAGGGTATTCAGACTATTGCAATCCTTATTCTTCTGGATTTGTGGAAAAACAACATAGTTAAACATAGATAAATCTTCATGCAGTTTTGGTTAACGTCAGGAGCCTGACTGGGAATTACAAATGCTAGGCAGTTCTGAGCATGAAACAGTACTTTTAAAATAGAAAATAAATTAGAATACCCACAATGCCCCTTGATCTGAAACCTGCATGAACAGGCGGTTGTTCTCTGCTTTGTTTGAAGGTTGTGCTCTCAGATCAGTGTGCATTGAATGTGTGCTCAGTAGGTCAGAGATAGACAGCTCTCCCCCAAACAACCCTTCCTCTCTCCTTCCAGCACTTCAGCACAGATCTGAAAAACTTGCGCTGGCTGTACTTGCCTTCAGATCAGACCCTGGTGTGGTCTGAAGCGCTTGGAGGAGGTGCATACAAAATACACAGCTGTCCAAGCAAGGCAAAACTGTCTGTCTCTAAAGCTAGTATTGCAAGAGGAGAAATGCTAATCATTGCCACCAGTCTGACTTCTGTAGGGAAAAAAGCTGAATTTACTGCTCACTTAGATGAGTTCTTTTTTGGACATGGAAGAAAGGGAGCATGGTATTCGTGATAGACTCAGTCAACACAGCACATGGCAAAAGAGAAACTTGTGTTGGAGTCTTCACTGCTGTTCAGGGAGTCTGAAGAGTCATCCAGCATAAAACTTGAAGAGTTCTCCATTCTGAATTCTGCCCCCTTCAAACTTCCATTTTATTTCCCCCACTTTTATTCAGTTTTAAAATCAATTTTATGGTTCTCTGTCAGGCCCTTTCTGTGTTGGGAGGGTCACAAGGGAAATATATTTTTTTTCATTGCTGCCAGAAGCTGCTGTTGTGCTTAAGCACTTTCAAATAGTTTCCTGCAACCACAGAAGTGTCATGCAATGAGAGCAAAGGGTGGGTGTGCCCTTGCCCTTCCTGCTGCACGACAGTTGATCTTAACTTCCACATGAATTGAAATGAGTGGATGTCAGTTTTCAAACAGAATTAATTGTTGTGGCTAAAGGGATTATTATTACATGAAGTGAACATGTCTCTTTTTGTGAGTACTTTCCCTTTTTCATTTCTATTTTCTCCATGTAATGCCATCAACAGTTTTCTTAAACTGATGCTGTATTCACAGGAAAAAAAAACTTGTTGTGTGCAAAAAAACCTGGTGATTATATTTGAAGTCATGTATCTGGCTTCTATACCACTTTCTTGCTAGAATTGAGAAGCAGTCTCAGTACCAAAAATGTGGTTTAATTTTTTTTTAAATTTTGTATTTTAAAAAGCCTAAATTTAAACTTCTTGGCAAAGATGACAGGAATTTGGGCAAAAGACAGGAGGGCATCACTTCATCTGTATCTAAATGCAGATTTGATTTCTTCAGTAATGCTGCATTATGTATTGTTCACAGCCATTAACATTTTTTAATGCTGTACTTTTAATGCAGATACATTATGTTCCACCTCTGTGTGTGTGCCTGCTTTGTCTTTCTGTGGAGTCCTGCAGCAAGTGGATGTCTTGTGACATGCTTATTTAAAGGGCTTCATCACTCCTATGTTTAGTACAGAGATTTCTCAAGTAATGAAAAGGTAATTAACTGTTGGGGATTTATCTGTAGTGAGAGGATTCTCTAATTTTTAAACCTTTGAAATGATACATTTGAAGTGGTATGGCTAAAGACCCTGGCTCAGGATGCTTCCCTTTGAGAGCCACCTGTTGCCTGAATTTCTCCCACCCCTCTACTCCCCAAAAAGAAACCCTGTAAGTTGAAAAACAGTCTTTTGAAGGCTGTGAATGCTGCATATTATTAAATTGTGAGAGTTTTGTATGTCCTCCATGTTCTAGTGAAATGTCTTCTGTGAGTCATGATTTTGATCTCATTAACCAGTTTCTTGATAGTTAACTTAAAAAGAATGGTATGAATTACTGCAGCGCAGTGTGGCTGGTGAAAATAATTTTCAGGTGCATTGCTGATACAAATGTCAACAAAGAACTGTATGTAGACATGTTCCATTGTAGATGCTGGTGTAGATGCATTGAGGTTAGAGCAATGTATGGAATGATTAATCTTATCCTTTAGAAGCCATGGCTTAAAATATTACCTGTATTAGGAACATAAAATAATACTATTGAATCAAATAATCTGTTCATCAGTACCAAAATCACATCTCTTACAGCTAGTAGTTTTCATCGCCAAAACATCATCCTTATCTCAGACTTTGTTACCTATTCCTATTTATTACTTGGATAATTGGTTCGGCCATTTTTTTCACTGAGTCTTCATTATGTCAGACGTCCACTCTAAGATGTATGTGGACTTGGTATTTGGACTTTGTTCAAAGAAATACTTTTGTGGTTCTGAGTAACTTATCTACAAAAGTTGCATTCTGAATATGTTAAATCCTTTCATACAACGGTGAGAATTACATACATTCTTTACAGAAACACAGAAATTCTTTTGAATTACAATATGAACAAATCTGTATACTCCAGAAAATTATACTCAGTGAGTTCTGCAAACAGGTATGCTATTGTCTCCCAGTATATTTAGTCTCAAAATGCTTAACGCCATCAGAAGAATGGGTCATATTTTAAATATACTAAATCAACAGCAGTTAATTTTTTTGCCATGTTTAGTGTTTCTTTTGTGCTAATATAGTGCTCTCTGAATGGAGGAAAGCAGGGAAAACCAAGAGTGTCCAATTTGAGACTTGTCTGCTAAGAAAAACAGGTGAAAGCAGTTTTGTTTTGTTTTTACCAGCATGTGGTGACCTTGTGTTTCAGTTACTTTGCATGTGAGGCGCTGCCCATATAACTGCTTTAGTTATGTATATAATGCAGAGGCCAAGAAAATGTGTTTTCTATTTTCAGTGGAGAAAATAATGTAGGAGTATTTCTTGGTTTCACCTGCTTTGTCTGCACTTTAGCATAAAAGACAAACTTGGAAGTTATGTTATTTGAAGTCATGATGCAATTTTACAAATAGTATCTATTGAGACTTTTTTCACATTGTCTCATGGAACCTTTGAAATTAGTGCAACAGATAGAACAGAGTAGAGTATTTACTTTGCACTTTTTACTGTATTTTATTGCTGTCACATTCTTAGGTGTGACTAAGCAAGGTTCCCTCTTGGTTTATCAAGTTTTTTAATACAGAAACAAAGACGGAATGATGTGAGTTTTTTGAAAGGACAAATATGTTGTAAATACACAGACTTTACGAAGGAGAGGCAGGCATAAGCACGTGTGT
Organism: Motacilla alba alba; assembly: GCF_015832195.1. Taxonomy (NCBI): domain Eukaryota; kingdom Metazoa; phylum Chordata; class Aves; order Passeriformes; family Motacillidae; genus Motacilla; species Motacilla alba. Next base: position 60,473,815 of record NC_052046.1, on the reverse strand, counting down.
TAGTACACTTCTGAAACTGGACAGGTTTTCAGTTAGGCTGACAAATTACGTTTCTATTCAGTTTTGGATAGACATAAAGCCGAGTGACTGAGATGAAAAATCTGTCAGTTCAGGTTGAGGTTTGAATCAACAGAGGGTTAATTTTGGAGTATTTTGGGAAAACTACTATAGTAATTAAAGATGGCCCCCCTGTGATATTAAAGCTACGGGTTAAAGCTGTGAGTGTTTTATAAAAGCAAGTCGCAGAGCACAAACATTGTCTTGCATAATGTTGACAAAGGTAGTGATCTTTTAAATATAATATTTATAGTTGTGGGATGGTTATTTTTTTCTAAAAAATAATAATTCCTTGTTGAGTGAGGAGGGATGCTTTTTTTTTTTCCTTAGTTAAACATGTACTTGTTACCTGTGCTACCTTTGGAGCTAGAAGCACTTATCTTTTCAGTTAAAAGTGGTTGGCTCTGTGAATGAGGCACAGGAAATGTCTGTATCCCCTACATAAGGGCCTAAGGAATGTAGTGAATGACATTTGCATCTAGACATTCATATTTATATATCTATAATACACTGATTCTTTGTATTGCTTAGTTTGGGAAGTAAAAGGATGCATTTTTCACTTGGCAATGGTATCTTTTTTGTCTTCTCTTTCCCCCAGAATTAGCATAATGGTAACACAGTTTTATCCTCTTGTATATGTAATTGGATATTTTTGTCATCTCATAACTCATTAAGTTAACGTTTTCCTTATTTAAGATGTTCAGCCTTTTTTTCCTGCTGATATAACTGTTGTGGTTTCCATAGCACAAATCATCTTCAGCCCACATTAATGAATATTCATACACTTATCCTTTCTTAAATAATGCTAGTTAGGAACAGAAAATTTAAAAAACACAAACCCAAAACATGTTCCAAACAGCTCTTTCCTGATAAAGCAACATAGTTCAATACAAACAAAAGCTGTTGAAAATAATGCATTAAGAATGTAACACCCATATGCCTATGCAGAACAATAAACACATTTTTAACTTAAACATTTACATTTTCAAGTACAATATCTTTATTAACCATTCAATATCTTAAGCAGCAACATGCAGACCCTTAGTGAGTTTGGGAATGACACTTAGTGAGTTTGGGAGGGACACCATCCAGAGGCAACTTGGCAGACTTGAGAAGTGATTCCATGGGAAACTCATGAAGTTCAACAACGCCAAGTGCACCAGGTCTTGCATCTAGGTTAGAGCAATCTCCAGGATCAGTACAGGCTGGAGGATGAATGGATTTGAGACCAGCCTTGTGGATGAGGACTTGGGGATGCTGGTAGATAAAAAATGAGATGTGAGCTGGCAATGTGTGCTGGCACCCCAGAAAACCAATTTCATCAAATACAAAGAAGCATTGCCAGCGGGTCAAGGGGTGTGATTCTCTTCCTCTGCTGTGTTTTTGTGAGACCTCACTTGGGAGTCCTGTGTCCAGCTCTGCAGCCCTTAGCACAGGAAAGACATGGAACATTTGGAGTGAGTCCATAGAAAACACAAAAACAATCAGAGGGCTGGAGTGCCTCTTACATGAGGAAGGACTGAGACAGTTGGAGTTGTTCAGCTCAAAGAGAAGGAGGCATCAGGGCAACATTATTGTGGCCCAAACCATACTTGGATTCTAAAAAATCAAATCTTTTTAATTGTTTTGTTTGAACCTATTCTGCATTTTCAGAATAAGAAATGCAGAATTCAAGGTGGTAGCTACTTGGAAAACTTCTAATAAAAGCAAGCTTTTTGTCTGTGATCTAAACTTTTTCTTGAGCAGGGATTATACCGATTAAAATTATGATGTAGTCACAGAGAAGCAAAGATATTCTTCAACTGGCTTTTGGAATATGCTGTCTAATCTCACATTTTTAAACTTTTTTTTTCATTATCAGATATATCTGTGGTTATTTATTACATTATTAGTCTTCTTTGATTACATTTATCAGAGAGGACCGTTATTTTGATGGCAGATTAAATGATTTTTTTTTTCTGAAAGAAGGTGGTCTTGGAAGATTTCTCATTCCTAGGTACAAACAATGTCTGATAGGTTCTCATCTCAGCACTTTCTTGAAATGTCTGCTTACAAGGAAAACTTTTGGCTTTCAGGTTTAATTAGCATGTTGCAGGTGAGCACATACTGTCTAAAATCCAGTGAAAAGTGATAATCCTCTAGCTGGACTCGCAGTTTATATTTTGTTTTTTCATGTAATACTGTAGGTTACTTTTCCTCTAGGGCTATGTAGTAAATCGAAGAGAAACTTAGCTTTTCATAAACCCCCTAAGCTATTTGCTTGGCTTCAAGTTCTAATGATGTTTCAGTCTCAGAACATTACTGTCACTAAATAGAAATATTACAAATAAAACCAAATACGATTAGTCAAGAGGTATTTCTTACATTTCTTTCAGGCAGATGCTCTGAACAGAACCAGAACAAACTATGGCTTGTCTTACAATGACAAATATGGAAAGTCCAGCAACTTCTACTGTCCACCAAAATGGTGATGTCCGTGGAAATAGCAGTGGACCCAAGCAGACAGAACCATTGCTTCAAGTGTACCTTTATCATTCTCCTGGGAAGACAGAAGGAGATTACCTTCAATTTTCAGCTGGAGAATATGTTGCAGAAGAGATTTGTGCTGTTGCCTGTAAAGCCTGTGGTAAGTATATACCTAACAGTTTATCTAATGAAGCAGTGAAATCCAGCTTCCTACAAGAAAGTTTTCAAAAATCCAAAGCTCATCAAAATGGTGGCATTTAGACCGGAGTGCTAATTTCGCTGTTCTTTCAGATGTAGTTAGCACCAGACTGTAAAACTGTTTATTATTAACTATTACTGTTAGAATGGTTGTGAAGCTGAATTGGGTGACTGCTATATTTTTTAAAATAATTTAAGGGTACACCATCCTGTAACTGAAAGCCTTCTTTCATTGAGCTAAGATACAGCTTAAATAGTTAAATCATAGCAGGAGCTGTGAGTAGCTTGAATTAATTCTTGATGCAGCCCTGCAAAACAGATTGGTCCTGGAAGTTATGTTCATATGTTGTATGTTATACAATGCTTAGTCACTTTGCAGAAGGAAACTGTTCTATTAGATATAACATGAATTCTTGTATGTGTGGTTGATGCTCTTTGTAATGGTTTAGGAAATAAAGTGTGTAAATAACATGGCGGTATATTATAAATAAATAATGCATTGATATCTAAGAATGCCTTTGAATTGTTGCATTTACCCAGAGGTTAGCATACACCAGGGCTGAAATCTGTAGTAAAATAATACAAGCATGCATTTCATGCATGTGTCTTTCTTTACAAAAGTACATTGAATTTTTAATAAATTCATTCCTATAATCTCTAGGTATGAAAGTGACCATCTTTTTGTTCTTCTTTCTCTTTCATAGCAATCATTAGTGCTTAAATCATGAGGCATTGCTTCTTATTATTTTTTTTCCTGAGAGGATTTTTTGGTTGTACAGCAGAGCACATGTGACTCCATACAGTCAAATAATGTTTGTTTGCAACACTCATCTTTCAGAAGTAAGCTGTGAGTCAGAATACTCCTTAAGAAGGGAGTGATTTGGGTAGTAAGCAAGACTGAAATGTAATAAATTTGGTAATTGTTAATGAATTTTGTGGTCTGAACAAAAAGATCTGATAGATCTTTTGATAGCAGAGCTGATTACATCCAAGTATGACTGCTGTTGGAGGCAAAGCAGGACTGGATCTAGGCAAGCATCAACAGTCAGAGAGAATCTTATGTATCTTTTAAACAGTTCAAATAATTGAAAATTATCCAGTCTCTGCTAACTTGACATTAGATCTGTTATATCTGGCTGTTATATTGGCTATAAAAATATTAGTCTTCTAAATATTTTTCTATCAGTTTGATATATGCATGCAAAAGCTCAGCCTTTTTTTTAAACTATATTTAAAAACCTTTTTTGGGTTTGGGAAAAATACAATAAATATAAACATTTTTGTGGGTTTGTGTTTTTATAAGGAAAACTGTATGTAAAAGTGACTATCATATTTTCCAAGCAGAAATGCAAAAATAAATAAGGTGTCTTGAAATTAAATTTAAATTGATGAGTTAGTCATGGTTCAATTCTTGCATGTTAGCTAGTTAATTGCTGAGTAAAATATTAGAAATGTCACACCAAATTGAAGAAAATGCATTATTCTCCACCTGAGGGGGAGAGTGGTATTAGAGGAACTAACTGATGGTGGAAATGAAATATATTGGAGAAATCATTCTAGAGTTTGCAGAATCTTTGCGTTAGATGTTATCTTCATTTTAATTCTCACCCATCTGAATTGCAAATATGTTGGAATGTCCATGGTACAACCCTTGAAAAATGCTGGTCGCTCTTGGAAAACCATAAAATGGCAGAGAGTTTTTAATTATGACTAAGTAAAAGCGCTATTTCAAAGCATTTAATGTGACAAGTGGTGGCAGTGTTTGCAGTCAATTAAATGTTTTCAAGGAGAGAGTGCATTGCATAATGTTGTGATTTGTAATCTTTGCTTCTATGCTTGAGAAGAGATTCTGTGCTGCTAACAAGGGAATTCTATGCATGCTGAATTTCCAGAATTGACATGACTCGGGGTTCACACAGCTTGGAGTTGTCATTGAGAATAACTGTTCACTGAGGGTTGTTTTTTTTCTGTTTGGTTTTGGGGTTTTTTTTTGGTGTGTGTGTGTCAGTGTGTGTGCGTTTTTGCTAGTTTTTGTGAGGTTGTGTTGTTGTATGGTTTGTCTTTTTTTTGTCTTCCTTTAGGTGATAGCCTTTCCTGAAAATCCACCCAGAAGATACAGCCTCCCTGCTTTCCCCCCAATAGCTGGGGAATGAATTAATCAGAACTCTGGGCAATTCTGTTTTTCCAGGAAAATAAATAGAAGCTTTGGTTGACTATGCAGAAACCATTTTGTTGACAGGATAGTGATATTGAATGTGTTGTTAAGGGTTTGGTAAGCCTCCAGTTTGTATGAATGATAATGCAAAATACTATTTTTATGTCAGAAAAGGCAAGCAAATTTCCATCTGGTATGTGCAAGGCTACATAAGTTTTAAATAGTTTACTTCCAACTGTATGAGAACTGATGTATGTAATAGACTTTCTGTATAGAAAATTTAAGATTTTTATTAATCATTCAACTAATTGTTTTCATCTTTTTATATCTAACGATTTACACGCTTGAGAGTTTCATACAACAGTATTTCTATTGCAGACTCTGTATGGCTTTCACATGTCATAGTGGTGCCATGGCTTGTTGTGATTTACACTTGCTGGTTTTTATTTTTTCTTAGAAGAGGGACATTACCCTATGAAAATATACTGTATGAGAGAAAGGGTTCCTAATGCCAACAAAGGAGGAGATACAGAAAAACTGTATTTTCTTAGCTGCTTCAGGATAAATGAAGTATTGAGACTTGTCTGGATGTGAAACTCTAAAATCACAATGAGGAAGAGAAGAGTCTACTTTTTTTTAGGTTTGAAACAGAAGTTTGAAGTATAAACTTATGCTGTGTTGTAGTCTTTTGGGATGTTACTTGACTATAGTCGAGTATATATCCTATATACCATATAGTATGTATATACTATATATATACCATATAGTATGTATATACTATATATATACCATATAGTATGTATATACTATATATATACCATATAGTATGTATATACTCTATATATACCATATAGTATGTATATACTCTATATATACCATATAGTATGTGTGTGTGTATATATGTGTGTGTGTGTGTATATATATATATATATATATATATATAGTCCTTTCTTTACCCTTATGCAATAAATAAATAAATTTTAAAGAGATCTTGTCATTGCAGTATTCAAGAAAATTTACTTGATAGCCCTTGCTAGAGAAGCAAAGCAGTGAAATTCTGATTAATTATATCTGAGGCACTATCTTCTCTCCTTATTCTGTCCCAGTCAGGAGGGAACTGATTGAGCTGATAGCATAGTTGATGCAGTGCAAAAATCCAGGTACTGGAAGTACCTGTTGTATCAGTTCCTGTTGTGAATGGCTTTTATGATTTTACTTACCTTCGCTTACATTTATATTTCTCCTAAGTTTTCACTATTGTTGACATATCTAGGCTTCAGCCAAAGGCTTTTATTCCCCACTCCAGTTTTTAGACTTTCATTGTTCCTAGAGAAACATTTAAATACTGCAGTTATCTTCACTTTAAAACACTTTGTATTTAATAGTGGTGGTAAGAATTACATGAAAAGAAAAGTTTCTTGCCTCTTTGCTTTTGTCAGATTTTTTTGGACAATTTTCAAGACTCTATATAATAAAGGGATTTGCTCTGTTTTATAATTGCTGAGCATTAAGTGTAGCAAAGCAAATTAATAGTTCTAAAGGGAAAGGGATAAAAAAGTGAAACTTCTTTTCATGAAAAATATGCATGATCTCTGTGTCCTTAAATACTGCCAGTGAATGGTGCAAGTTACCATTCAGAACTCTAACTGCCAAAATATGATATATGGAAGAGTGCACAGATTATTTTTCATACGGAGGAAGACAGTGGCAGGGGGAGGGCTTAATATAAGTACTTCGGATTTGTAGGGTGAGTTCCACGGTCATGTCTTGGTTAAAGTTTCAGAATGGCAATGATGGAATTTTTAAATAACCTGTGGGATTTTTTGAGATGTGGGGTGGCATGGTGATTGTGGTGTCTGTAGTGTATTTGTTAAATGAAGCTTAGCATTTGAATTTAAGAATATGGTTTTGAAATGTTGTTCAGTAAGCGTACACGGGATGGTTAGTAGTTTGGGTAAATGTATTAGGGAGACTAGATAGGTCTACCTAGCTGTATAGTAAATATTCAGCATTGCCCTGAATGGTGTTTAGCATCTAGCAAGAGTCATGAAACAGGCTAGTGATTCTCACGTATGTTACACTAATTGATCTGAAATTGTTAGCTGTAAAACTGCTAAGTTAGTAACTGCTAAGTTACTGCTTTATGGGCAGCTGACATGTAAAATGGTATAGTTCATCCCACTTTACACATCAAATGAGAGCCATATTTAGTTGAATGGGGTAGGTTTTTTTTAACTCCATAAAAAAATCCTCAAAACTTTGATGGATCAAATATGTCATATTGTGCCATAAATTTGCAACATTTAGAATTACAGCAAATCATTCAGTTACTTATCCCTTCAGTTTTATTCCTGTGGGGGATTTGTTTCATTTTGGTTTCCCTTTCATTGCCTTATAGAATGCTTTCCATTTCTCTAGTTTCCTGTAAATCTGTGACTCCTTTTCATAGAAAATCATATGTTAAGACCTGCAGCTCTGCTATGTTTTGTAGAACTTTGGTTTAAGAAGGTGTCAGATGATTAGCCTACAGATTTCAGCAGTTTAATCTTCACAAATATGCAATAGAACTCTAGTTCTAGGTCTCTTACTAGACCCCTATAGAAGCAAACCCTTTTTTGTATCAAATTTAATAAGCTAGTTGTTGTTTAAGACTGAAATATGTTTTATTCCAAAGGGTTATTTGGTTTTGCATGTGGAATTGGTTGTTTCTTCTGATTGTCTTACATGCTGTTTAGATGTGATGAAAAAAATGTGGGGTCTGCCCCTTTCAGTAATTACCGAGATGTTGTTCAGAACAGAAAGAAATAAAGGATTTTTTTTTCTCCGGGTTTCTTGTGAGAATTTCAGTTACTTCATTCTAAGTTTTTGAGCAAGGGTATTGGTATTGTGCCTTTTCCCAGAATTCTTTTGTCTCATAACATTATTTTAACGTTAACATTTTACTTTTATTATCTTTACCTGTTTCTTTTTCCATTATTTTTTGCCTTCTTACCCCAAAGTATATTGCTTTAATGTAAAGTTTTCTTTAGATATGACCTACTGTGACTTTGACATTGTAATTTTTCATCCGACTCTCTGGCCTTTTGACCTGTGTCTCTTTCTGTCTTCAGAATATGTGTGTCAATACCTGCAGTTCATCCTTTTGTGCTGTCAGTTTTCAGGCAGTTAACCTGTTTTCCAAATCTAACACTAGCATCACAGGGATGCATAACAGTGCAACACAGTAGTACAATGCTGAGTCGTAGGCTGTGTTTCAGCTGGGAGCGTCAAAGTCAAATTAAAATCCTGGTGCTACTGAAGAGTTGATGCTCAACTGATTTTTTTTAGTTTCTGATTAAGTTGGATTGCTTGTCAGTTACCATTAGCGTAATTCAAAGTTGTTGAGGGAAAAGACGATGTTCCAGTTCTGTTTTATTTTAACAGTATATGTTTGGGTTTGTTATAAACTGAGTTACTAAAATAGAAATGGCCAGTGGTTGTCCTAGTCACATAATTTTCTTTTCGTTGCTTTACTTCTAATTTTAATCAGTCTAAAGTCTTAAAATCAATGCTTAGTTGTAAAATCAATGCTCAAATCAAATCAAATGATTTTGGAAAGATAGGGAAAAAAATCTACTGTTGTAAGCTGTTTTTAAACTGAGAGGTTAAGAAGACATTTTATTAAATGCCATGCAGAGAAAATCTTGTAATCTAACAGTGGGGGGTATAGGACAACAGGTGAACAGAGTCTTCAGTCAGAGAGCATAAAGGAAGAATGAAAAATTTAACCAGCAAAGCAGCCTGCAGGTTATGGGATTGTGATTGCAGTGTTCTTGGCAATATTGATACCTGTTGCCGGTAGTAGTAGAGCACTGTGGCAATCTGCTGCTTTTAACACCCAGTATTTTAAAAATATTTTGTGAAAGCTGTTTCCTACTGATGTTTACTTCTCTGCTCTTCATGCAGGTATCATGCCAGTGTATCATAACATGTTTGCACTCATGAGTGAAACAGACAGAATGTGGTATCCCCCAAATCACATCTTCCATGTAGATGAAACAACCAGACTCATCCTAATTTACCGGATAAGGTAATCTAAATAAAATGTTGTACACTTTTCATGATATCACAAGACTGTGTGAGAGAACACAACCAATATGATATTTAGTGGAACTGTAGTTTCTCGTAAAAGTTATGGACGGATTGCTCGCTTTTTCTGGAAAACAGGGAGCTAAAAGAAAAAAACCTTTCTTAATAATGAAGCATCTCATCTCCTCTGTGCTTGTCTGTTTGAAATAAGTAGCAGTTTCTGAAATGCAGAGTAATTGTCCTGCACAGTCAGACATGTTTCTGCAATACAAGCATTTTTCCCTAATCTTATAATTGAATGTGGACAGCTAAAACTGTAGTCACAGTTTTTCTTCTGTAAATTGCTTAATTTATTTACATTATCTAATTTGGCCTGAGTTTTTTGGGAACTTTTTCAAAAGAAACTAGAAGGCACTAATAAAATTCTCTGTATTCTGATTAGTGAGAATAACTTAGCAAAGTTTCTCATTCCTATCAGTGCAGTTTATCACCTTGCTTGAATACTGTAGTGCTTTAAAACACCAAGAACTGCATCTGAACTCTTCATTGAGTAACTGGGGTTTCATAGTGGTCTTCCACATCAGTAGCACTAGTTACGTGTACATGAGAGCAGTAATGTCTGATGCTGGTAACCAAAATGTCTGTTTATTAATGTTTGCTTGAATTTATTTCCTACCAGGTTTTATTTTCCCCACTGGTATTGCAGTGGCAGCAACAGAGCATACCGGTATGGCGTTCTTCGTGGTGCAGAAAGCCCCGTCCTTGATGATCTTGTCATGTCCTACCTATTCGCACAGGTATGATTTGCTCGCCTATTTTTAAATGCAGATTGGTGAGGGTTATTAGCATTTATTCCCTTTCCATCTTCTCCTAGTAACTCTGCAGGCTCTTGAAAGCCTGAAGCCCTCTCAAGCTGGAAATTAAATTCCATGTCCTATTGTGTATTTGGAGAGATGAAGTTCAAAACACTGCTTCTAAGCATGATAGCAGCTGGTATTCCTTATGAATAAGTACATCTTTTTGTGGATGAAGTAGGTCATTCAGTCTTTGAAAAACCAAGCCAATAAAACCCTCTAAACAGACCAAATATAAACAATCAAACAACACAACAACAGCTCCCCCCAACAACTGCACCCCAAACCTCTATTCTTGTTAAGCAGTAGTGCACCAGGTTTTATTTGTTTTCTTGCATTCTTTCTCAGTGGCGAGCTGATTTTTTGGATGGATGGGTACAAATGCCTGTTACTCACGAAACACAAGAAGAATGCCTTGGAATGGCTGTTCTAGATATGATGAGAGTGGCCAAAGAAAAGGACCAAACCCCAATGGCTATTTACAATTCAGTCAGGTGATTCCGTAATTTCTAACTGTTTCACATTTATCTCATGCCTAAAGGTTGTATTTTTGCACGTTAGTGTCTAGGAGAAGGTGTTCATCTGTTGGCAGTTGATGTGGTGATGTAAAATAGTTACATAATTTTACCTATTATGTAAACTATAAATTAATAGAAAATTTGTGTCATGGTGACCATTCATGGTTTGGAGACATGGATTTGACTCTCTTGTTGAAAGGTAAGGCAGCAGCTTCTTATGTGAGAAAATATGTAAGCAGTAATTTTAGGTGAGACACCTTCTGAATGTCATCAGATCCAAGCCCCTCTTCCTGTCAGAGTAAAATTCAAAGTTAGATAAAGTGATTCAGGGCCTCATTCAGTCAAGTGGTGAAAATGTCCAGATACAGAGATTCCCCTATAACTCTGTGCACCTTTTTCCTCTGCATGACCATGGTCATGGTGAAAGATTTTCTCTGTACCTAATCAGTCTCCTCTGTGATACTGATAATCCTCTCTTGTCCTTTCACATTGTTAGATGACAATTAGTGGAACACCATACTTGAGTCTACTTTTCTCCAGGCTGAACAAATCAAGCTTTCATATGCCTCTTCTCTCATGTCATGTGCTCCAGGCTCTTAACCATCTTGGGCAGATCTGTGCAAAACTTTAATGAGTTTATCAACTCACTTGGGTGTATCAATCCTATCAGTTTCTACTCCAGCTGAGTTAATTCTGTCCCTGACATAGGAACTTCAGTGACAACCATCCACAGTTTTGTATTCTGCCACCTGTATTTTCAGCCAGGAAATCTGTCCTTCACCCATGTAGTTGCCATGCAGTATCGTCTTCACAATTTCTACACCAAACAGAGCAATTTTGTAACTTCTGCTGCCTTACCTTAGAACTTCACTAATGAAAGAACAGACATCTTTGAATTTATGGAAAATGCATTATGTAGTTTATGTTGCATTTGAATGAAGGAAAAAATGGAAAATGGAAGAAGACAGGGGGCTCTGTTTGAAAGAATATACTACAGATCTAAGAAAGGATTTTTGTTATCTTACTGTTGTAAAAATAACAGTACATTTAGAGGAAAAGGTGTTTTCAATGTTGACTTATTTAGGACAGAACTAATTATCTTTGTGGGATTTAATAGATAAAATTAGTTGCTTTTTTTGTCTGGTTATGTATTCACAGCTACAAAATGTTTTTACCTAAGTGTGTGCGAGCAAAAATCCAAGACTACCACATTTTGACACGAAAAAGAATAAGGTACAGGTTCCGCAAATTTATACAACAGTTTGGCCAATGCAAAGCTACTGCCAGAAACTTGAAACTTAAGTATCTCATAAATCTGGAAACCCTTCAGCCTGCCTTCTATTCAGAGGTTTTTGAAGTAAAAGAACCTGGTGGAGGTCCTTCTGGAGAGGAAAGTTTTGCAACTGTTGTAATAACTGGAAATGGTGGAATTCAGTGTTCAAGGGGAAAACTTAAAGACTGTGAGACACTTGGAGAACAGGTAATTTTAAAAAAATTATTTTAATAACTTGTTATGGAACAGAGTAGTAAGCTTGTTTTAGAAGTTCTGATTTAACTCAAGCAAATTTGGTAGGCAAATTTTACTTCACAATGACATATAAAAAATGTGTAAATATAATGACTATGCCCCCAGGTATAGATAAAATGCAGCAATTCCCCAAATCTTCTTTGAAAGCAGGGATCTAAGGACTCCAAACAAGAGGCAAATTCTCCTGTACCTCTTTCTTGCTACAGTTAGATACCTACCAGTGTCTCAGTTAGCAAATTTAAAATGACATCTTTGTGTTTGTGATTGTGGAGTCCATATAGTGTTTCTTCAGGAATTAGGTGCTTAATGGTTCCTATAAATGCTAGTAATCACGTACTGCTGCGTTTTTATTTATCAGTATTATTTTGTGTGTGTGTGTGAGATTTCCCATCATGACTGTTCATTATGTTGAGTTTACCAAAACCTGATAGAAACTCAAAGCAGTGTACATTGAGAATGTGGGTGTTATCCAAAGGTAAAAGTGAAGGCAAACTGGAGTACGTGTGTTTTTTTCAAAATATTTGCATTGGTTTGGTAATTTTGATTTGTAATATGTTGCAGACAAGACCAAAGTACAAAAAGTTGTATTTCTACAGTGTGCTGAAATAATTTGTAAAAAACGCTATGTGCTATTGGGTTTTTTCAATACTTAGCAAAAAGTAATTACATGCCTATATTTTTGAAGTGTGGTGTTCTTAGAATATTTGTAGATTGACAGTTACTTCATTCATAGCTGTTATGTATCAGCCCTCTGCCTTCCCTAATTTTCCTGTAAGTGCAAGTTGCTCTGGCAGGAACTGTCATAAATGTCAGATTCTGCAATTTCCAGTTTTAGGTGTACAAAGTGTATGCATACTATGCTGTTTAGGCTTGGCAACCAATGAATAATGAATAATCTTTTTTATAAAGATTGCCAAATTATTTTTTCATAATTAAAAAATATTATGATTCTATTATTGACAGACACTGCATATATTTTCACTGGTAAAGAAACTCTTTATAAAGTTGGTTTTGAAAACTGGATGAATTAATATGGCTGCTTGTAAACATGATTGTAATTCGTTTCAGTAAACTTTACTGATGAATTGTCATTTAGATACTGAACTGAAAAATAATTTTTATTTGTATGTAATGACATATGTGGAGTAGATTGTGAAGAAATTTGTTACATTTTCACCAACCAGATGAACAAGTAAATAGGACTGAGAGGATAACCTTACACTTTTTGTTCATTCCAGCTACAGATTTGCAGCTTTTATCACTCTGAATGAAGTTTTGACATTTTGTATTGTTAACAGGCTTGTTCACAAAAAAAAAACCCTTCTCAAAAAAATAATCAAAACATTTCACTGTTCATAAAGTACTACAGAGTGAAGAAATATCTACAATTATAAAAACCCAAGCCCATACATGGATATTTCTGTTCATGGTTCCTGGATCTCTGTCTGTTCTTCAATTTATGTTCCTAGTGATGATTCCATAACAAAAAAAATCATTTATTTGCTTGTAATAGCATGTTTAAGGTTTTATAAATCTCTTTATTGTTGGCTTACGAGTTCAGAGTTGTAGAAGTTCCAATGCTGCAAATAGGTGAGGCTTTTTAATTGCCATTTCTATTATTACTGAAATTATATTCTATTTGTTGCAGGATTTACAAACGTACTGTGATTTTCCTGATATCATTGATGTCAGCATTAAACAAGCGAGCCAGGAAGGCTCCAGTGAGAGAAGAATTGTCACCATTCACAAACAAGACAGCAAGAATCTGGTCTGTTTACTTTGGTTGCTGTTCTTTCTAACAGATACTGCTTTGAGCAGGCTGCGTGTTTGTTGTATGCATAGTATCGTATAATCCATAGTATTGTATAATCATTAAGCATGAGATAAAACTAAATACCTATCAGCAGTGTAAGGGATGTTATCAGAACATGAAAGGTCTTCTGCATTCAAAGCTATGTGCTTGAAATGAAATAGAAATAGACATTTATATCTGAGGAAAATTTCTGGTACACAGATTGGTTCTTTTGTTTATTAGTCTTAAACCTGAGTCCGTGGTTTCAGTTCTCAAGTGTGCTGTTTCCATGGTGTCCTGATAAGCTGTCTGCTACAGACCAACACATTGAAAAAGGCTTCAAAATGTTCTGAAGAATGATGATACAAAATAAGTATCTGGATAAAATTAATGTTACTGCTTTTACTGTGAACAATTCTTTGAAGAAGATCTTAACAAAGTATTTTATACCCAAATGTAAAAAGTTTTTTACTTGAACTGCAACCTTGCACTTGAGTCAGGCTTTCTAGCAGGTATAACTATCAGAGTTGTGGGGTGGGCTGACTCTGGCTGGGCACCAGGTGCCCACCAAATCTACTCCAATCACTCCCCTCTTCAGTGTGAACAGAGGAGAGAAAATGTAGTGAAAGGCTTGTGGGTCAAGATAAGGATAGATATCACTGACGTATTAACCGTCATGGACAAAACAGAATTGACTCAGGGAAATTATTTGAATTTGTTTCAGAGCAGAGTAATTAGAATAAAAATTCCTAAAGACATTTTCCCACCACCCCTCCCTTCTTCATGGGCCAACTTTATTCTCTATTTCCTTCCCTCAGCGCTGTAGAGAATTGAGTATGGGAGGTGTGGTCAGTTCACTGCATGTTGTCCATGCCTCTCAGTCTTCCTCAACTCATCCCCTGCTCCAGCAAGGGATACCTCCAATGGTGGACGGTCCTCCATGAACGTCCCCAATGCACACTGTTTCCGCAGGGTGCAGTTCCTCGTGAACTGCTCCAGTGTTGGTCCCTTCCATGAAGTGCAGTTCTCTAGGAATAGACTGCTTTACAGCTCCGTAGTGACTCATGGGGCCACAAGTCCTGCCAACACCTATGTTTCTGTGTAGGCTTCCCATGGGGTCACAACTTCCTTGAGGCATGTCCTCCTTCTGCGACATGAGGTTCTTCTCAGGCTGCAGGGGGGATATCTGCTGCACCATGAACTTCCATGGGCTGTAGAGGCACAGCTGCTTCACCATGGTCTGTACCATGGGCTGCAGTTGTTTCCAGGTCCTGGTCCTCTTATAAAGGAGTTTGAAGACTCTAAACTCTTGACACTTACTCAAAAACAGCAGCTCTTTTTATTGCTCTCTAGCAAAGAACTTGCCAAATAATTGTGTAATAAGTATGTCTCTGGTGTCACAGACAAACACATACTAAATCGTATTCAGCTGAGTTACACTACTGAATGAAATCTAGGGTAACTCAGAAAATACTTCTCTGGTTTTGTTTTATTTTTAGCAATTAATATGTTGTTCCAGATTAATGTAATTTTCCCCTGCTTTTATCTGTTAATCATGCTGTGCATAAGACCTTTTTCACACCCACTTTCCTTTGACCACACCACACAATTTTTCTCCCTGCTCTTATCCAGTGTACCTGTCTTCATAGTAATAAAAGATCATCTTCTGTCTATGATCCAGTTGAGGATGCCAGTTTTTGCTGACTAGTAGTTAAGTTTTCAGGCAGGTACTTTAGTGGAGATTTTTCTTTTCTGCTTGAAGGCAGGATGTAAGTCTTTGATAAGTGATGGCTTTCCTTTAGGGAAAGGAACCAGACCGTATTGGCAGTGCAGTAGGTGTCTGCATGCTGACTTGTATCTACTTGTTTTTCAAATGCTTTCATATTGGCATTCCTCTGCTGCTTCATCTATTTAGACTAAGGGGGTTTTTTTTGAGGGCAGATTTCATAGAATCGTGGAATGGGTGGAGTTGGGAGGGACTTTAAAGATCATCTCATTCCAACACCCCTGCCATGGGCTGGGACACAGTTCATTAGAGCAGATTGCTCAAAAGCCTGTTCCAGAGATAAGGCATCCACAGCTTCTCTGTTTTCTTTAGTTTGGATTTGATCTTGAACACTGAAGGTTGCTATCAAGTTTTGAATGATAACAAGAAGGTAGAACATACATCAGTTAAAAACAGCTTCTATTGATGTATTTAATGTGCGTGTATATGCATATCTTTTTATAGTATTAACATATTGAGGAATTTTTGTTGCCTATTAAAAATTGAAATTCTCTCTCCCTCCCTGCCCCACATTGTTCTCTGGCAATTGAACAGGAGGCTGAATTTCAGTCATTAAGAGAAGCTCTCTCCTTTGTATCGTTAATTGATGGATATTACAGATTAACAGCGGATGCCCATCATTATCTCTGTAAAGAAGTAGCACCACCATCAGTCCTTGAAAATATCCAAAGCAACTGTCATGGGCCAATTTTGTAAGTATTTTTTTTTGGTAATATGACAATTGAATATTTTTTTGGAAGATGAACTTAGTTGTCTATGAACTGTGGTAGGCATCATAAATGTTTTTTTATTGCATTTATGTAAAAAAATGCTTTATATTTTTCCTCTTATTTTTCAGTTTGTAAAATACAGTGCCTTTGTGACATGTTGTAAAAATTAAGTGGAAAGATAATTTTTTGAAATGGATAGAAATAGTGAATTAACAAGGCTTGTTTAAGAGGAAGTTCATTCTTACAATAATGAATGTTGTTTTATTTCAGCTCTTTTTTCTTGTTAGCCATTTTCCTGGTTCAACCCACCTTTTTCACCCACACAAATGTTTTACTAATTTAAGCTTATTTGTTAGGTAATTTTATTGTAGCTTCTTTGCATGTTGAAAATCGTATCGTAAGCTGTGGGGATATACTTTTTTAGCCCTTAACATTTCTTATTGGATAAATAATTGTGATGGTTCAGTATCAAAAAATTTTAATGTGCTGCTCTCTACATAAGCAATCAGCCTATGTATTTGAAAATAAAGGGCAAAGAGATTATCTTAAAGAAAGCTGTACAAAATTGAAAGTTTTAATTATTGTTCTATTACATATTTGTTAATATTGCTCATTACTCAACATCCTGTATCTCTGTATTTTGCAATTGTGCAATATTAAACATTTTCTTTTTACTGCAGCATGGACTTTGCTATCAGTAAACTGAAGAAAGCAGGTAATCAGACTGGTTTCTACGTCCTTCGCTGCAGTCCTAAAGATTTTAAAAAATACTTCCTTACCTTTGCTATAGAGGTTTGTATTCTGTCTTAATGCCTATTTAATTTTTGTTACGATATAACAATTAGCCTGAGATGTTCAGTAAATGATTCTAAATATTCCCTCCAGAATGTTTGTCTAGTATGTGTATTCTATAGCTACTTTTGTCAGATGGGCCAATTTTCAGGGTCTTGTGAAAAAGGTTCAGAGTTGATACAGAATTGCTAATGCACATGCCACATGCCTTGGAGACCAAGGGAAGAGAGCTTAAGAGTTCTGGAGATGATGACATGGATCATGAGACTGTGATGTTGGGATAAATATTTAGGAGATGGAGCTGGAGCAGTCTTGATGGGGTTTCTATTTTTTTAACGTTTGGAGGTTTTTACTTAGTTTATTCCCTGGGTTTTCCATATACCTCCTCCCCTTCACAAGTGGGGCTTCATGAGATTAGGTATACAGCCTTTGACAATCTGAGAGTGCCTCCTTCACAGGTTCTTCTGGATTTGGGTCTTGTCCTCAATCCCCAGTACTGGGCCAGCCATATTATTTGGCAGCTATTACATCAACACAAATCTCCTGGGTATATCTGTTGCTAGCTAGAGAGAAAGCCACCCTGGAAATGCATATAGTTCTCAGAGAACCACATGTACCTCTTCTCTCTGACTTTGCAGCTAGTGGTGATATAATGCTTTATTATTGCTGTTAAATAATTTCATGATCTTGTTTCAAGAACGGATTTATCTTTAATTACATTACAGAGCTACCTTTGTGTTTTTAGCTAGGGAAGATAATACAAGAATTTTCCTGCTGGTATACAGTGAGCTAGCAAGTTTGCTAATACTGTCAGAGATAGGTACATCTCTGAAAATGACCACGTAATGCTGATGTGTGAATGGAGAAATGTTACGTCCAGTCAATGAAGTATGTTTGATAGGCAATTTTGTAGACAAAGAAATCAGTTCATGAACAAGCTTAGAGAGGCAAAGTTGAGAGTCTAGCTTGTGAGAGAAGACTACCATTGCCTTTAAGTGACTTTACTGCAACTTTTTTTTCTTTTTCTGAGTCTTGTGCAAGTCATTGGAAGACTTTTTATATTCAGAATTTGTTGAAACATTTGCTGCAGGATTGAAATATAGGACCATGAAAGCACTATTAAGAGTTCATCTTGTTTAAAAATGTTTAATGGTATCTTTTCAAGAGTCTTTGTGAAAATAATTCAGTGCATATTAAAAATATGTATTAGGAAGTAATTTCTTAGAACTGTGCTGGAGATGACATGAAAGCAGAACTACAGCTGAGATCTCCAAATGCCTGCCAAACAAACATGGAGTATAAGCATTAGGGCTATTGCTTCCAACAGAATTTTGTTTTGATGTAACCCCATGTCAGAGTGAATAAGCTTTCCTTAATAGCTCTGAAGGATTTTTCCTAGGGTCCATTATCTGTTTTCTTAGCTCCATCTTTTCAGATTTCATTAACATTTGTTTTTCTCTAGCATCAACATGCTAGTTCCAGTAATGGAGTAGAGTCATGTTTTCTCAGAATCAATATTACATAGTGAGAACAAAATAACAAATTATGATCATATTTTCCTGAAGCATCCTTTCTTTAATTAGTAGACTGCTATACATTTAGATAAGCTTTCAAATATTACATATTAATCAATTTCATTTTTAATGGAAAAATTTTCTGCAGCGTGACAGTACTACAGATTATAAGCACTGCTTAATTACGAAGAATGAGAATGGAGAATATAATCTTAGTGGAACCAAGAGAAGTTTTAGTAATCTTAAGGATCTCTTGACCTGTTACCAGACAGAAACTGTCCGTTCAGACAGCATAATATTCCAGTTCATCAAATGCTGCCCTCCAAAACCAAAAGGTAAGAGATTATTTCTAAGCAGGAAGTTTTCTATTTTCTAGATTAAAGACTTAAAAATAAGTTAATACTAAATGGCTCTCAGGTAGATGCATGATACAAAACTGGGAGGAACTATTGGTACCCTTGAAGGCAGGGAAGCCCTTTAAAGAGACCTCAGAAAATTAGAGAATGGGGCAATCACCAGCCATATGAAGTTTCATATGAAGGAAAATGTCAGATTCTGCAGCTGGGATGGGGCAGCCTTGGATGTACAGACAGATTGGGGAAAGAGTTGCTGGAGAGCAGTGCCGTGGAAAGGGAGCTGGAGGTCCTGGTCTGTGGCGAGCTGAACATGGGTCAGCAATGCCCTGGCAGCCAGGAGGGCCAAGCATAGTCTGGGGGCATCAGGCACAGCATGGCCAGGCAGGCAAGGCAGGGGATTGTCCTGCTCTGCTCTGCACTGGGGCGGCCTCACCTCGAGGGTTGGGGGCAGTTCTGGGTGCCACAATAATAGAGAGATAAAGCTACTGGAGAGTGTCCAAAGGAGGGCCATGAGGATGGTGAAGGGTCGTGAGGGGACCCTTTATGAGGAGGGGCTGAAGTCACTTTTTCTGTTCAGCCTGGAGAAGAGGAGAATGAGGAGACACTTCATTGCAGTTAAAACTTCCTCATGAGGGGAAGGGGAGGGGTGACAGGACCTGAGGGAATGGCCTGAATCTGTGTCAGGGGAGGTTTAGGTTGGGTATTAGAAAAGGCTGTTTCACCCAGAGGGTGGCTGAGCACTGGAAGAGGCTCCCCAGGGCAGTGGTCACAGCACTAACCTGAGAGAGTTCAAGAAGTCCCCTCCAACTCAAAATATTTTGTGATTCTGTGATACAGTGGTGTGAGTTTTTTAAAATTTCACTGACCTATTTAGTCATCTTCTTAGTCATAGTGTCTGCAAAATTTTGGTGTAGGATAGTCTTCTAGAAGTAATCATGGTAACCAGTTTCATGATTAGAAGCAAAACTGGTTTTGTAATTGTAGTGGATTGTGTGTAGCAGCATTTCTTCTTGCGTCAAGTGTTTTCATGTCTTGAGAAGGAAAGAGCTACAAAATGAATTGTCGCTGAGAATACTTCCACAGGCAATAGAACCAACAATGTCAGTGAATTTCTGTCATTGTTGATCTTAGCTGAGCTATGTCAAGTCTGCATTGTGGTTTCAGCTCCTTTTTAACACTGGAAAAATACACATGGAATAGGGCTTCTGCCTGAGGAGGGGATTTTTCTTGCTTTTGCATTTAATTTTTTTGCCTATCTTTGATATTCATATCTTTCTCCTTTATGAAGTCTTTAAATATCTGCCCTTCTAAGTAGTACTACATACAGTTATTATTAGTCTTTGTCTCTACCAAAGTTCCTATTCAAAGACAAACTTGCCAGAACAGACTATATGATATAACTTTTACTTCTCTCAAATTTGATTGAAAATAGCCAATGAATTCAAAACCTTAGAAATGATGTAACAAGTAAATATGTATGCACATTACAGGCAATAAATTTTTAATATTATTCCATTAAAAAATTATATGCATCAGAATGGTGAATTATTGAATAAATATTGTCATGGATGTGAGCAGATACTCACAAATACATAATTTTCAGATTTAGTTTTAGTATCACACTTGCTCTACTTTGTATTATAAAAAAAGGTAATTTACATCCCCTTTTCCATCCCCAATTGTTATTACAAATAGTGCAGCAGTTAAAATGTGAAAGGAATATTTTCAGAATGTTTGTCAAAAGTAGGAATATTTAAGAAACATAAAACTCATGAGTGAACCTAGATGATTTTGCTGATTAGAAAATATCAGATTTTATTTTCAGTTATATGCTGTGTGGTTTTTAAAATGCACTGATCTCAATGTGATACCTTTGTGTTTGTGTTGAATTAGGAGCCCCCTCGTTAGCAATCCTTCTGAAACAGTATTGGTTTAGTTTTATGTTTTACAAAATTACTTTGGTTTTCCTTTCCCTCTTTATTGTGCCAGATAAATCAAATCTCCTAGTCTTCAGAAGCAATAGCGTTTCTGATGTACCTTCATCACCTATGCTACAGAGACACAATAATGTCAATCAGATGGTTTTTCACAAAATCCGTAATGAGGACTTGATATTCGTAAGTCAGTTTGTTGCTTTTTCTACTGCAGATGTTTGGTTTAATATGCACCGAGTTTTAAAAACCTCAGCGTGTGTTTAAAAGAATTATATCTGAGCGAGGAGATTTTGCTGTAATCTTTCCTTAGAGTTGTGGAAAATAATTTATTTTATTTTTCAGTAATGCAAATAACTAATATTTTATAAATATGAAGGATTGTTTTGACTGCAATAAATTATTTGGTTCTAGAGATGTCTAAATATATATTTAATGGAATTGCTTCCGCTCTGGTTGTTGCAGCAAGTTATTTTCTGAGATCCTTGAGTAGTCAATAAGAAACAAGCAAAATTTAAGATTCTTCTGATATAGTTGCTTCCTTTCCTTCTCAGCTGGACTCTATAGCCAGCACAACTCTAAACACTTGCATATGCTTATGCAGGGGGTAATTCTAAAGATGTCTTTTAAAACTGGCAGATATTTTTGATTTTTTTTTCTGTCTGTATCCTTCGTTCCTTTTAGGAGGAGAGTCTTGGACAGGGCACATTTACTAAGATTTTCAAAGGTGTAAGGAAAGAAGTGGGAGACTATGGCCAGCTCCATCAAACTGAAGTTCTTCTAAAGGTGCTGGATAAAGTACACAGAAACTACTCTGAGGTTGGTGTGATTGTTGACTGCTGTATAACATTTGTCCATGCTTTGTTAAGCATCACTCTTCTTTTCATGAGCATTACCCATTTACTTCATAAATGGGTATTTGTGTGGTAGAGAGTTGTATGTTGGACCAAGCTCATGCTTAGACTTGTGACACTGGGAGTACGGATTTGAGAATGGCTTTGGGAAGTACACCTATGTACTTTATTTCTCCTGTTTCCACCACCTGAGAGAGAATTCATAACTACCCACTGAGATCTGGACAGCAGGTAGTTTATACAATTAAAGTACCAGAGGAGGGGTGGTATGGCCACAGGATTGTCTTAACCAGTAAATTCATTATTTACAGACAAGGGACCATTTATGGAAAAACACTTCCTCTGGGAAGCCTGTCTTCAGATTTTCCGATAAAATCAAGTAATCAGAAGTGTTTATGTATGAGAATAACTTGCCATACATGGATTCACCCATAGTCACTGAACCTTCTAACTTTTTGAGTGACGCTTTTAGCGGACCTGAAATGCTTTTGTGCAAAAACTAATAAGCTGGTAGTGTAATCAAGCCCAAGACTCTGTACGTGAGAACTGAATTTTAAAGACTTTCACAAGATGTAGTAATGTAACTTTATAATACTGCTTTTGATAACATAGGTAATAAATTTATATTCTAAAGTATGAATCAGTTACTAAAAGTTCAGAGTATAGGAATAAAAATATAGTCACCTGAAGGAAAATGTTCTCATTTTCACTTCACTTTGTTGGGTGAATAATCAGTACACAAGCAAGTGTAGGTGGAGATGCCACTGAACAGAATAAAAAAATAAAGAAAGCAATAAAAGCATTTGAAATTTTCCTGACAAAGTTGGAAAAGGTCTTGCAATAGTGGATGAATTACATAATAATTTTTGTCTTTTAACTTAATAATGGGCTACAAAGGAATAAATTGGAAACTGAACAGTGCATTATGGCAGAATAAATTAGAAAGGGAATAGTGTATGATGAATTTGCCTTCAATTTACCTAGGTAATTGACACTGAAAAAAACTTGCTGGCAGAGAAAAAGAGGTTGTTAACCTATCTGGAATGTGTACTACCAGTTATTTAGTAAAAGAAAATTAAAAAAAAACCTCTGCAACAAAAAAACTGAAGCAAAAACCAACCAAACAAGAAACAGTTGCCAAACACAACCCGACAACGAACAATATAAAATATTTTACATAGGGTCTTTGCAAAGAGATAGTTGAAATGTTTTTTAAAAACTGTTTTAGTAAATTTATTAGAACTTTGGGGCTTTGTTTTTACTGATGTATTTTCTTTGTCAATCTCTCCTTCTCCTTCCATAAAGTCCTTTTTTGAAGCAGCAAGTATGATGAGCCAGCTTTCTTACAAACATTTGGTGTTAAATTATGGAGTCTGTGTTTGTGGAGAAGAGAGTAAGTAGAAATTAATTCTTTTTTACCAATTTTTATACTTCTCTTTTAGAGTTTGACATTGTTTTTGGGTAAGATCAGAGAAAGTAAAAACAAAACAACAGAAGTTCAACACCAGCTGGACAGCTAATACATGTTCATGCCGTAGCAGTATTAGCCTTGGTATGTGAGAGCTAGTTAATAGTAAAAACAATGAAAAGGGGAAAATTGTTTAAAGTACAGTCAGTGTGAATAGTAACCTGTGTAGATGACTCAGTCATGTCTGTTCTATCTGAGATCAATTTTGCCGTGCCTCTGGAATGAGCTTTTGAAGTGCCAGAAAAATTGTAGCCTTACATTGTATCAGCTGTGGTTAGATAGAAAGGGAGGCACTGTGCTACCCAGAAAAATCTTCATTTACTGTCATTAGAAACAGTTCATTTACTGTCATTAGAAACAATTAGAAAATTAGTTTCTAATTACTGTTAAGTAATTAGAACTTAATTAGTAAGTTCTAATTACTGCCCTTTTCCATACTTGCTGACTTCATGAGCACAAATATAACTTTGGGAAGTTTGGTTTAGAGATCCCATTCTGAAAACATGAGGTACTCTTAATTCAGCAAACACACTACAAAATTTTAGCAGCAGTAAAATGTTTGCATTGTCTGCAAAAGTTGAATGTCTTTCCAATTTAGCTTACAGCTTTGTGACTATGTATTAATGAAATTTTTTAAGAACACCTGAAATACATTTATACCATTTTGAAATGAAATCCTAATTTTGGGTGGTTGTCACATGCTAATGTATCTTCATATATGACTGCTGGATCTCACTTTGACATTTTTTCTTCTTCATTCAGTTTTTGGGCTGAAATGTCAGCTTGCCAAAAACTTTTTTTTTTTTCTGTGATTAGAAATTTGTATGAAAGGAAGCATTTTATAATTGTATGTTCATATTATGTAGGTGGTTACCTTCATTAGGGAGAAGGAATTTCCAAAAGAGATGGTGGATTCAGTAATCATGTTATCAGAAATTACCTCTCACAGAAGGCTGGAAAAGGCACAGCATTATGTTTGGCCAAGAACTTGTGCCAGAACTTGGCCAAAACAACTACGTGGAATTTTTTGTATTTTATTAATTGTACCACACACAGGGACGATATATAAAATTTCAGGTAGATCAAGTTTATAATTGAAAAGAAATTGTTGCAAGAGGTATATGGTTACATATTTCACCTTTAGATCATAGCTGTCCTCCAAAAATTATTCTCTTTCTGCAGGCAAGAGACTTACTGCAGTTTAAGGCAAGGCAGTTATTAAGAAATAGGAAGAGCAGCTGTTATTGATTCTGTATTTTATGCACTTGATGTACAAATTCAATAAAAATAGTTTCACATAATTGCAAAAAAAAGTATTTGCTGTCTCTAAAATAAAAGTTGTTAAAAAATCTGGTTTTTTTTGTTACAGCCAGATATAATACTAGTAGCTTCAATGTGAGCATCTTGCAGCTGAGGGCAAGGATTCAGTCATGTGGTTTGAAATTGTTGTGTTGAAAGTGATGAAGTCAGCAGTTCTTGTTTCTGGAGTTATTTGCTAGATGGCTGCATGAAGGCATATGTCATACATATATACACAATTTCAGGGCAAATATTCGTCTGTTTTCAAGCAAAGCCTCTTTTGTCAATAAAGCATTGCATTTTCCAGTAAGAATATAAATAGTAAACAACTATGAAGTGAATGACTTGAATGTTATTCAACTCACCACACTGATAGTGCTGTACACCACTATGCGTCAGCAGCAGTTACATTATTGTGCCTTTCAGGTGATGGTGGAAAGATGCTCACTGGATTTTACCTAATCTGTAAAGGATGAAATCTAAATAATTAACTCTAAAAGATTAAATCTAGTAACTATGTATTTGAGAAGAAATAAGGTGAACTTCCATGCTCTGAAGAAGCATAAAGAACACAGAGTATTTGTGGAAGTACTCAGGTACCACAGAAGTTGAAATTTATAGTTAGATCACCAACAAGGTATCAAAAGAAGAGTACTACTCAAGTCATTAATCTGTCCTGAAATTTTATTATTAGTTGTTGGTTTTAATTTTTACTCTTTTTATCATTATGAATCAGACATCCTTGTACAAGAATATGTAAAATTTGGATCCTTGGACACATATTTGAAAAAGAACAAAAATGTTATCAATATTTTGTGGAAGCTGGAAGTAGCCAAACAGTTGGCATTAGCCATGCATTTTCTGGTAAGTGGTCAGTTTTGTTAATGGCAGAATTCAAGCGATTCTGACTAATGTGTGTAGAAAGGCTGAGCTATTATGTGAATTCTTGAAATTCTGGAGGGTTTTGATAATGGATTGGCCATGTAGCAGCTATTTAGTAAATACCCAGAGACACACTTTGTATTTTGCACAAAGTGTAGTTGAATTTCCATTCTTTTTTAATGTGTTATGTTTTAGCATGAAATGTAAGCACATTTGCAGTAATGCTTTCCCCCCACCATCCCCACAAATCTGTCCTTTCTGGGCTTCCCACCTCAGCTCATGATGCTGAACATAAACTATTTCCCGGTAGTGTTAATACTTAACCACTGGGAGGGGAAAACACTGTACTGTTCACTCTGCTAGTGCATTCTTCTTGGGCATTAGGTCTCAATCTTAGTCTTTCCAGTTAAATATGAAGGCCATTATTCAAGACAGGATATGTGACTAGATAAGTCTTTCCTTTAACAGAATTTAAATATTATTACATTAATTTTAAGGGGATGGATGAGTATTCTTCTGAGTTAAAAAATGTCAAATTGTTTCAGACTTTAGGTAAATAACAAAAATTGGCTGAAAGTTTTAAGCTGGTGGGGTATACCTGAAGTTTGATCGACTTAATCTGTGATCATTATTTTATTTGCTGATGTTTCCTTCGTGCTGTACAGTATTTGTTTTTAAATATCTCTTCAAGTAAGACTTTTTTTGTCAGTTTGTAAAAGATGCATTTCTGTTTATAGGAGGATAAAGGCCTTGTTCATGGAAATGTCTGTGCAAAAAATATCTTGCTTATCAGAGAGGAAGACAGGAAGTCAGGAAACCTCCCATTTATAAAGCTAAGTGATCCTGGCATCAGTATTACAGTTTTGCCAAGAGATAGTAAGTCTTTGCATCAACTTTCTTGTTCAGTGCTTCTGACTTGAAAAATGAGTTTGGGGATGGGGTTTTTTTTGACCACCATCTAATCTAATACTGTTATAGTAAGTTCCTTGATCTGTGTGTCATTTTTTAATTATCACTACAGTCCTAGCCAAACAGTTTTGAGTGTATCTTTTAAATTAGCAAATAGCTACAGGAAATAAAGCCACAGTTCTCTATTGTATGAGGTTTTTTCCCCTGCTGTTCTCATTTTCAACCCTTTTTCATAGGTAGTACTATTGTTATATTATATAGTTAATATATAATATAGTGGATTACATTTGCATATAGCTACTGAACTTGCTGTCTTGTAATTGATCAAGAACTTTCAGAACTGAAACCAAATGCACTTTGAAAATGCTTACTGGCAGTTAAGAAGCATCTTCAGTGCATTTCTTGGTGAATACCTAGAGCCACTTGATGATGTTAAAAATACTGGGTTATCATGCACTCTTAAGACTGTTCCAATGCTTTATAAACAGCAAAATTAAGGAAATGGAAAATGTGTGCTGTGCGAGGTTGTTATGCTAATGGAAAGGAAGTAATCTTACTATTCCTTTTATGGTCTTTCTTTTTAATAAAAACTTCTTAGTTGGTACTTCTTATTAGTGTCTAAAGAAGTAATGTATCTAACAGCCTATAGATAATGTGTCATTATTTGCCAGTAAACTATTTAAATTCTCCCTGTTTTAATGTGAAGCTTACATTATTCTTATGAGATCTCATTTTAAGGAGCTCTAAATCCAAATCAGTACAATCCCATGTTTTAAATTGTTACTTCAGTCAGTAGCATAGCTTAAAAATCACATAGTGTAAAATTCCTTTTCATGGTGCCTTTTGCTGTGCCATAATATGCCAGCCACTAGCAAAGTACTTTTATTCTTTTGTGTCTTGGTTCTTTGTGATAGCTGTTGAATCTTGGTAAGATTGGGGGAAATAGAGAAATCAGAGAACAAATGTGACATGGAAGTGATGTTAAGGCAATTTTATACCTTTAGGCTTATTTTACAGTAAAATGAATGGACTTCCTCTTTGATTCACAAATATTATCTTAATTTTTGTCCATATTCCATAATTTGATTGTCTTGGTGGGAACAAATACTTGGGAAAATATTATTAGTACATTGCAATGAAATAGCTGTCTATATTAAAGTAATTTTTACCAAATCAAATATGTTAGGGAATTTTCTGATATTTTTATTCATCTTAACAAGTTTCCTTTGTGTGATCGCACAGTTCTTCTTGAGAGAATACCCTGGGTTCCTCCTGAATGTATTGAGAATCCCAAACAACTAAGTCTAGCTACAGACAAATGGAGTTTTGGTACCACTTTGTGGGAAATCTGCAGTGGAGGAGATAAACCCCTGAGTGCACTAGATTCTTCAAGAGTAAGTATTACTGAGTCTGCAGTAATAGCAGTACTTTGAACACTTCTAATTTAGAACCTCTGCTATTGTAACCACATCAGCATGTAAAGTGGTGTGGCCTATGACCACTGTAGGAAAAAGACATACTTGCTTGTAGGTAATAATCAGAAGAGATGATTTGAAGTTTGTTTTTATGTTGTTTATTTTGATTTTTAGGGGGACAAAGTACAGAATGGTCAGTATTATTTAGTTCATATTTTTGTTGCTTTGTTGCAGCAGAGTATCACTTTAAACAAAAAGTATTCCTAACCGTGTGCATGGATTTTAATTAGCATTCTTCTAATTGAACATCTTAAATACAGCAGTACTTTGTGTGTTGCAACAATTCTACTATTTTAGCTAAACCAGTAATGTTAACTTTTATCTCAGGTAGCAGCAGGAGATGGAGGAGAAACATATTCCATAAAAATATTAATTCGTATGTATTTGCTTCTTCAGTTGGAAGCAAAAAGAATACTTCACTATGCCACTAAAGTACTGGTAGTATTACTTTTGTAAAGGTATTGTAACTTTCCCATAAAGCCTTATTTGATTTCTCAGGTATTTTAATGAGCTCTTACAATAATCTACAAGGTTTACCTGGACCTAGCTTATAGATATCTAAGTATTTCAGAAGTTGCCCTACATTCTTTCATAATACTCACAAAGCTTTTCACAACTGTCAGTTCAGCCAGTTCACAGGTCAGTAGAATTTTCTGCTGGACCTATTCAGCTGAGGATATATGAAATTGCCAATAAAGGAGACATTGTTTTTCTCATCTTTCTGTGTCCTCTTATCTTCTGCCAGTAATTGGCTGGAAATTTCTGAACTGATCACTGTAAATTTTACCAGCCTTGCCTTAGATTAAAATTGGTGAGATGGACATTTGCTGAGATAACAAGTCTAGGTTTAGAGCTGTAAGTTTTGGCTACTCTGGGAGAATGTTAAGACTTATGCAACTCTTCATGGTTGTAGAATGTAAAGTGATTTACCTGTTTAATTCCAGAAACTACAGTTTTATGAAGATAGGCACCAGCTTCCTGCCCCCAACTGGACAGAACTTGCAAACCTCATAAACAACTGCATGGATTATGAGCCAGACTTCAGGCCTTCTTTTAGAGCAATTATACGTGATTTGAACAGTTTATTCACTCCAGGTGAGTTTGCGATACAACAGGATCAAAAAGACTCCTGATTCCTATTGATTCACTTTTTTTTAATGTTTTTTGCAATACATCATTGTATTTGACTGTAAATTACTACATAGAAATAAAGGTGGCCGTCAGTATTCTACTGAGCTTGAAGTATGCCTAACAAAAGTAGAATACACCATGACTGTAATAAGGTTCTTCCTTTTCTTGTTCACTACTCTGTGCCTTCTGTTCCCTTTCTTCTCTTCTTCCTTCTACCTCTCAGATTACGAGCTATTGACAGAAAGTGATATGTTGCCAAATATGAGAATTGGAGCACTTGGATTTTCTGGCGCTTTTGAAGATCGGGACCCAACACAATTTGAAGAAAGACATCTTAAGTTTTTACAGCAACTTGGCAAGGTAAGATGTTTCAAAATTCTGTAATAGTTTAGGAAATAACTATGGTTTTCAGTTATCCTCTGATGACCCCATATACATTATTTGCAGTGAAATTTCTGTTTTAAAAGTTAATAATTTCAGTCTTATCTGAGCAACGTGTGCAGTTCCTTCTAGCTCTTTTTCACTTTCACAGTATTCTTAGAAGAAAATTAGCTAACCTCCACAATGAATCCAGTCACACCAAAAGGCTAAGTACTTTTAAGTAATGCAGAGCTGTCTGACATAAACTTTAGATAGATAGATACACACACACACACTTGATATTCAGTCAACAACACTCTGGAGCATTCTTGTGCAGAACTAGTGGGATTGGTGGTTTTGTGCACGCATATTCTGAGAAATCTGAGTATATAACCTCTGAACTCAAAAGGAAGATATATGTCTTCAAGATACATGTAGGCCTTGAACTTTTTGGTTTTAGAAATCAGCATTTGGTTACTAGTTTTGCAAGTCATTGCAGCCTGGCTGTGTGAAAGCAGACCTAGACAGATGACCAAGTGCAGCTGGCAGATCTTCACCAAGTACTATTTTTCTAGAATGGTTCTTTGCTGTTTTATTTGGGTTTTACCAGTATTCTTTTAGCTTCAAGTACTGAAGCAGCCTGAAAGTGAAGTAGCAGAAGTACTTCTGTTTGCAGATGGTGGTTTACTGTGATATCGTAGCATAGGGAGAACAGCGGAGTGGTAGGTGATGGCTGCATAAAGGAAGACAAAAGACAATATAAATGAAGAAAGAGACAAAAGCAGAACATTGAAACAAATCAGAGAGGAGGCAAAAAGAAACAGCAAAATTAAAATTAAGAACCAAGACCAAAGGATTTATGCAAGTGCAGGAAAAGTATTGTGCCAGTGGAAGTGGAAATTTGTAAAAGGAGAAAGAATTGACGGACATCACCCTCTTTCCTTGTCCTCGTTTCTTGTTCTGTTTGCTTCCTTTCATGGAATATATATTTTTTGCAACTGTTACCCTTGGTCCCGCACTTTTTCTCTCAGGGAAGTTTTGTGGCCTTTCACTTAAATAATGAATCACATAACCTTAATGCTTAGTACTGTGAGCACTGAACAAAAACTACACCCTACATGAACAAACATGTACACTAAGAAACAGAAAGAGCGGATGATGTGGACTTGTTTTTAATTCCCAAGTGTTTCCATTTGTGACATAGGGAAATTTTGGCAGTGTTGAGATGTGCCGGTATGACCCGCTGCAGGATAATACTGGGGAAGTGGTTGCTGTGAAAAAGCTGCAACATAGTACAGAAGAGCACCTTAGGGATTTTGAAAGAGAAATTGAAATACTTAAATCGCTGCAGCATGATAACATCGTTAAATACAAAGGAGTATGCTACAGTGCAGGTATGTGCTATATTGAATACACCTAAATATGCATACTGAGAAATTCAGAGAGGTAAGTGTTTATGACAGTCACTCATTTGTTGTAAATTTACGAGGACTGAGAGAGTAGAAAACAAAGGAAGTTTTTTGAAAGATGGTAACATTGGTAACAAGTTGATGTCACCATTCTGAGTTTCATCTTGACAACACAGACATACAGATTCTACTTTGCCTTAGCAATAGTAGCTGAAGTATTGATGCGATTATGTTGATTAGTGATATATTAATTTTTCAAGCATATCCACATTGTTGCTGAGTTTCAATGAGTGGCATTTTCTGAGGAAATGCAGTTAATTAGTATATGAAAAATTGCATAGTGATGTATAGATCATAAATAATATTTTTTGTATTAAATCCATTTTATAGTATGGCTACTGGTAGAGGAATTAAAATACTTCTATTAAAAAACTCGTCTTTGGAAAATTACAGAAAAAATACATTTGTATTTTTTGTTATTGCTGTAAAAGGACGTAGGAATCTAAGATTAATTATGGAATACCTACCATATGGAAGTTTACGAGATTATCTGCAGAAACACAAGGAGAGGCTGGACCACAAGAAGCTTTTGCTGTATGCATCTCAGATATGCAAGGTAGGACATTTCAAATTATATACATATTTCAACAAAGTTTTTTCTGCTTTTTTCATCCCGTTTGTCTCAAACCAACAATAACTGGGTATTTTGGTGTATCTTCTCTAATGCTGTTGGGCTGCTAGCACCACATAACCCTAAGAAAAAGTAGTAATATATTCATGTAGTCAAGATCTGGAAAAACTTCTGGGTATCTTAATGCAAGGTGCTGAGACTGGTCTATCTGCTGACTGAGGCAGCATATACTCTCTTTTCTCCCTAAGGTGACCTGACATAAAGTATTGTAGGACTTAATATACTCGCTCAGGCAATCTGTTCATGACATTCTATGATGGAATTTTCAGAAATTTGACATTCAGCTATAAAAACACCATAACAACATGTGTACATTTAAACAGTTTACTTTAAACTGTAAGGGCAAAGATACATGACTTCTGTGTGCAGAACTAGAGGCCTTAGAAGTACCCAAACCTGTAATAAATTATTTGGTACCAAACCTAATTCATAAAATCCTGAAAAGCAATACAAACATCTGATCTTTCTTGTGATATCTCATTTTCCTTATAAAGAGAGCTTCTGCCTTCTCTAGTTTTATTCTGTAATGACATTTTAGACATTAGAAACTAGAGACACCTGTAATTTCCTAATTTTCTAAGTATGCAATGAAAAGAAAAATAAATGGGAGTGAGGAGGAGAGAGATAAAAATAAAAAAATATAACCACACCCCCTCAAGGCATGTACCAGAAATATTTTAAAATTTGTTTTTCCAATTCTTACATCAAAGATATGCAAACAGTAGGTTGCATAGGATTACATAAGCACAGAATCAGCTAGGCTGGAAAAGACATTTGAGATCATTGAGTCCAACCTATGAATGAACACCATCTTGTCAACCAGGTCATGGCCACATCCAGTCTTTCCTTAAAAACCTTCATGGATGGTGACTCCCCCACATTCCTGAACAGCCCATTCCAATTCCCAGTCACCCTTTCTGTGAACAATTTCTTCTTAATGTCCAACCTAAACTTTCCCTGGTACAGCTGTGTCTTCTGATCCTATTGCTGGTTGCCTGGGAAAAGAGCCTAACCCTCATCTGGCTACAGCCTCCTTTTAGGGAGCTGTAGAGAGGGATGAAATCCCCCTGAGCCTCCTTTTCTCCAGGCTAAACAACCTCAGCTCCCTCAGCTGCTCCTCACAGGACTTGTGCTCCAGATCTTTCACCAACTCCATTGCCCTTCTCTGGACATGCCTCCAGCACCTCCATGTCCTTCCTAAACTGAGGGCCCAAGAACTGGACAAAGGATTTGAGGTGCAGCCTCACCAGTGCCAAGTACAGGGGGACAATCCCTGCCCTGCTCCTGCTGGCCGCACTATTGCTGGTCAGGCCAGGATGCCATTGGCCTTCTTGGCCACCTGGGCACAGCTGGCTCTGACTACTGTCCAGCCACTCTGTCCCCAGCCTGGAGCTCTGCCTGGGGTTTTTGTGGCCAAAGTGCAAGACCTGGCACTCGGTCTTGTTAAACCTCATACTGCTGGATTCAGCCCATTGATCCAGCCTGTCCAGGTCCTTCTGCAGGGGCTCCAGGCAGATCAGCACTCCCACTCTACCTGGTGTTGTCCATGAATTTACTGAGCGTATATTCAGTCCCCTCATACAGATCATCAGTGAAGGCATTAAACATGAAAGGGCCCAAAACAAATCCCTGGGGGACACCACTGGTGACCAGCCACCTACTGGATGTGGTACCGTTCACCACCATTCCCTGGGCCCGGCCATCCAGTTCTGAACCAAAAGAGTGCTCCTGTCCAAGCCGTGGGCTGCCAGCTTTTCCAGGAGTGTGCTGTGGGAGACAGTGTCAAAGGCTCTGCTGAAGTCCAAATAGACAACATCCACAGCTTTCTGCACATCTACCAGGTACTTCACCTGGTCATAAAAGGAGATCAGGTTGGCCAGGCAGGACCTGCCCCTCCTAAATCCGTGCTGGCTGGGTCTGAGCCCTTGGCCATCCTGTAGGTGCTGTGTGATGGCACTCAAGATGATCTGTTCCATAACCTTGCCAAGCACCGAGCTGAGGCTGACTGCCCTGTAGTTTCCCAGATCCTTCTGGCCCTTTTCATGGATGGGTGTCACACTGGGCACCTTTCAGTCATCTGGGACATCCCCAGTGAGCCAGGACTGATGCCAGATGATGGAGAGTGTCTTGGTGAGCTCTTCTGTCAGCTTCCTCATCACACTAAGATGGATGAGGGTGTTTATTAGGGTGTGTTGTCCACAAGTACTCTTATGTCTGGTAATTATGCTCCCTTAAGATCCCAAGACTTAGCTTCTGCAATATCTACAGAAAAGGTCTGACAGTCAGGGGAGAATCTCTGCCAAAGCCAAGACCTTCTCCTGACATTCAAACTTTCTCCGGGTGAAAAGAGCTTGCTGGTTCCCTGCTTGAAACTGGACTAACCTTTTAGCTGCTGAACCTCTTGCATGTAGGAGGAATGCTGCACCCTTAGCAGCTTATCTCACCTATTCATGTGCTTCACTGAAGCACAGCAATATGGGTAGTCTCCAGGAGAAGCTCATTCATGGGCAAGCAGTGCAGAATGTGGGAAAACAAAAAAAGTTTGCAAGTCTATGGCAAGTGTCTTCACAGAGAGAAAGGATTGAACAGGTGACCACCCACTTCAGAGGGTTGAAGAGCTCTCTGATGTGTGTCTGCAAAACAAGAAATCATTCTCCGGTAACAGGCCTAAGAAATTATCTCCTATTTCTGCAACAAAATTATGGTGTTATGCTGGTAAGTCACTATAAACAATCTTTGTTCAAGCAGAGACCTGTAAGAATCTTTAAATGCAGCACCATTTGGCAGTGACTGAATCTTTCATAGAAGTAAGGTGCAACATGGATTTTTGAGCACACAAAGGCCGCAGACACTCAGCTGTTTTATTCTGTGTCCATCTCAGCCTGTGAGCACCTCAAGGTGCTGGCCCTGTGCACTCACTTGTGCACTGCTTCATAAGAAGCGGTGAAGCATGTAGAAGTCCTCAGGCTTTCAAAGCCTGGTGAAATAACAGTGGCAACATGTCTCAGGACCCTGGTCTGAGGTATCCATTGGGAGGACTGGAAGTTGGATTTTTACCTTTGATGGCTGTACAAATATGGTATAAATCTTTGGAAAAGGAACCGTATTCAGAAACTACACAGAAAAAAGGACCTTTGTGTGTGTCTGCATACACATACATGAAATAACTTTGAAAATATTACAGGTCTTCAGGATGGTGAGAAATTAAAATATCAGATGAGCTGATTCCTTCCTAAGTACCAAGTACCAGCCAAGAGAAAGGGAGCTAAAATATGCATCCTGCAGATACTAAAGCAGGAAAACATCCAGCATGACAAACCATGGGGACAAACAGTATGAAAATGTGGGAAATCTGCATAGAGCTTGCTCTTAAAGAAATGTCTTCACTTCTAAGAAAAGTGAAATCTAAGAGTTACAGTGTATGTGCCTTGCTTTGGAGTGTTATTGCTGTACAATCTGCAAAGTAGAGGTTATATCAATTGCTTTAAGATTTCTCTAATCTGTGTCATTCTGTTACTCCAAAACAATATAATTATAAGCATAGCAAGTACCTGATACTGTGAAAATGGAATCTGAATGCTTTGTCTTTGTTTAGCTGATCATATTACACTTTTCAGCTGGTTTTGCTTTTCTTGGCAATGTTTTCTCTTTCAGCATCTCACATCTCATCTTTCTGCTGTGCATTTCTGTCAGTCTGTAATCTTGGGGGGTTTTGATCAAAAACCTTTCTACCTCTGCCTTGCTGTTCTCCTCTGAAGTGTATGAGAGAAATGAAGGCACACCCATTACCTGAGGGTTAAGATGAATGTATTTGTTTGATTACTGTGGTTTGGTTCCTTGCTACTATACTGGGAAAGGGTTTTCCTTCTCTTAATGTTGGAAGTGTTTCAGGTTTCCTTGGTGGTGAACCCAGTTTTAAAGACAGAAACATTTTAAATCACATTAAAACTCTGTTTTTAGACTAGTGCCACGGGATTGTGATATCCAGTTAGAGTTTGCATGATTTCAATAAAGATCTGTCTTAGGTGTTTTCCAGACTAACAGAAAAGTTACTATCATCAAATTTTGGGGCTGTTTTCAGAATAGTTCATTGTAGTAAGAAAAAGCTGTAGCATTTTCATAGGCTAGTTGTACCAGAAACACAGAACCCTCACTTTGAAGATGGGTTTCGAATTTATGGCAGTGAATAAGCTGGCAGTGAGGAATAGGGCATTTTTTAACAGTTTTGGAACAATCTGTGAAAGAACAGCAATGCCACCCAATGGTACTGGGAGGTAGTAGAATCTGAGAGAGAGACTGTACTTTGTAGTCAAATTCGGAGGTTTCTCACATTAAGAAAAAAATTAGGGAGAGAAAAAAATAAGCCTTTTGGCATGACTAGTAATAACATTGCTTTTCAGAACTTTTGAGATCACCAATGCTATTTGTGTAATTTAACTTTTCCATTGTGTTGAAAGGGTGATATGCTTTCTTATAAAACTATTAAACTGACAACTTGGTGACTCCTTTCGCATATGAGTCGGATATCTCTTGACATTGTGCAGCATCACTTTCAGTCCTCCCTTTACTGCTGTCTAAGCAAGACCTTCTTGTTTTAGTAATGCCACTATACACATTGGCTTTTTCCAAATTTCATTGTTAGTGGAAGTAATTAAGGGCATTGGTAAGAAGGGATCAGCAGCAGCAAAAGACGACATGCCTTCAGACCAATGCTTTGTTACAGCAATCTGTGGGAATATAACAATAAGCAGAACTGTATTGGTGAATAATTGACCATATGAAAGAGATACAAAGCACTGTTGGGGATACAGTGAATAATAGTCAAATTCGAGGAATTATAATGAAAAGTTTCATGGAAGCATTCAGGAAAGCAGATGCAGAAAATGAAAAAAAAAGCATAAATGAAATGGATATGTTGGACAGTCTTCTCATGTGCTCTGGATTGTGTAGCTTAGCCCAAATCTTTTCTTTCTACATTTCACCAGCCAACTGCATTTGGGCACAGAAAGAAGTGTTAGCATTTATCAAGCTACATAGTCAAAAAAGTACTTGGCTGTGACAGGTGCTTAGTCTGTCACCCTCCTGTTAAAGGGAAGTCCCTGACTTGGAAAAATTAACTCCTCAGAGAAGACAAACCTGGTTTTGCTTTTAACTTTGAGGTTTATTCATCCTTTTAGGGAAAGTGCAGCTATGTAGTGGTAAAAATAACTCTTTTCCTGTTCTGTTTGTAACCTCTACACCTAGGGCATGGAGTATCTGGGAACAAAAAGATATGTTCACCGGGATTTAGCAACACGAAATATCTTGGTGGAGAATGAGAACAGAGTTAAAATTGGAGATTTTGGATTGACAAAAGTTTTGCCACAAGATAAAGAATACTACAAAGTGAAAGAACCTGGTGAAAGTCCTATATTTTGGTAAGTGTTCTTTTAGTATGTGAAATCATAGCATGTTTTCAGTTTTTGACATTTCAGCCAATTCATTCTGCATGTTGTGGAATTCTTACTTGCAAGCTCCACATCAGTTTTCCAGCATTGTGAAAGTCACTTGCATGATATTTCACTTCACGGAGTAGCATCTAGGACTTTTCAACATATTTTAAAAAAACCTAGGAAAACACCCAAAACAAAAATTAAAAAAAAAATTTGTTTAAAGGAAAAAGCATCCAACAGAAAACATATCAGAGATAAAGGAAGTCTAAAATGGCCCATTTTCCTGGATGCTTTCAAGTTTTCAGGCATTTTAGTTCCTTAAACACTGGTCACTCTCGTCTTCCAGCTGAGATCTGTTAGAAAAACCCTAAGAGAAAATGCCATTCCATACATGCAGTTTTGGTCTGTATTTTAATTCTGACTCAGGCACTGTTTACCTAAAGAGTAAATTATGCAAAATGGCATCTTAGTAGATGTTATTGGAAATGTACAGTTTAGTTCCAAAAGTGCCTGCAACACAGTTCACGGAAAGTGATGGAAGGTTATAATTGTCTTTCTTTGTAGATCTTATCACATAAAATTCTTGTTTATGTGCACTTCAAATAAGAAATAGATCTACAACCTTGTTGGAAAAAAAAATCAAACTTGGTTATAGTTATCACCAACTATGTTTGTTTAAGGTGGATTTGGTTTTCAAAACCAATTAACTATTATTAAAGGAGTAGTTAGTAATTGAAGGCACCAAAAGGAAATGAGACCATGCTAATATCAATGAATAAAGAACACTTACTTATGAAAAAGAAATCTGTCTTACTAAAACAAATGTTTTCGAAATCAAAATGGCACATGTTGCAGAGAGCAATTCTCCTTGTACTGTATGTTGCAGGTATGCTCCAGAATCTCTGACAGAAAGCAAATTTTCTGTGGCTTCAGATGTGTGGAGCTTTGGAGTGGTCTTGTATGAACTCTTCACCTATATTGACAAAAGCAAAAGCCCACCAGCTGTAAGTATATAATTAATGAATCTCAGAGAATTTGTTTATTTAAATTTTCTAAATTGTTGTGTACCTCAATAGGTTGATGTTTACCGATCCTTTTCTGGAGATACCTTAGTGTTTGAGACAGCATCCACTCTGAAGCGGTAACTAAAATTTACTGGTATCAAGCCATAAGAAAGAAAGAAGATCTTAAAATTACTTCATAGTCTGTGCATATCTTATCCATTCTGTAACTTCTGTTTGAAAAATATTTTAAAATCTCTTGCTATAGGTTGTTTTTCCTGATCCTTTGTGGAGAGTTATCCCTGATGCAACCAGTCTATTGCATGACCTTTATTTTTAATGTTGTTCCAAATTTAAGGCTGAGCCAAACACATACATAGAAATTAAGTTAACTTAAATAAGGAACGTAAAGTATTTCATGTTAGCAGAACCCAAGTTAGTAAGTTAGCAAAGTTCAAAGAAGAAAAGGAGTGGCTTTTTGCAGACAGTTGACAGGTGTCTAAAGACAAATTTATGGTGAGTGAAGAAAGATACTGTTATCCTCCAATTGAAAATAAGATACATGATCTTATTTTCACCTAACAGTAACCATGGGCATAACAGAGGAGAGTTCAGGCTTCTGTATTTACTGGAGCTGGCTTCACCCTTGGCCAGACTGTCAGTCCTGGCAAATGTGGTTTTGAGAGGTGAATAGTGATGATAGGCAAAAATGCCCTCGGAGGATACTTCTCTGCACTGGCCTCAGTGGACCTCTTAGTAATTCCATACCATGAGATATCAAGCAAGAGCTCAGGACAGCTCTTCCAGCATAAGAACATAAATGTTGCAGACACCTAGAGTTCTTCAGAAGGATTGTGAAATGAAAAGTGATAGACTAAGTTATGAGCATGGGTGGACTATTCTTTCAATGAATCAATTCTACATGGGCATTCACCACTTCATCGGGTTGGTTATCCTATTGGTATGCATCAAGAAAAGGTAATTTGGTAAATTTAACCAAAGTGGTCTGTTCAACTCTCATAGTCTTTACAGTTATACATTGTTTTCAAAACCTGACCATTTTCATGTTCAGATCCTGGAAGTTGCTGCGAGGTCTCTGTGCAACTTTCTCTTCTCCAGGCAGAACAGACACAACTTCCTCAGTCTGTCCTCATAAGGAAATGCTCCAGTCCTCTAATCAACCTCATACCCTTCTCTGGACTTGCTCCAACAGGTCGATGTTCCTCCTGGTACCCCAGAGCTGATGCAGCACTGCAGGTGGGGTCTGAGCAGAGCAGAGGGGTGGAATCCCCTCCCTGGCCCTGCTGCCCACACTGCTTAGGATGCAGCCCAGGACACGTTTGGCTTTCTGGGCTGCGAGTACACACTGCTGAGTCATGTTGAATTTTGCATCAACCATCACCCCTAAGTCCTTCTCCACAGGGCTGCTTTCAATCCCTTTCCCTCCCAACCCACAGGTGTGTCCAGGATTGCCATGACCCATGTGCAGAACCTTCTGTTTCTCCTTGCTGAACATCATGAGGGTCGCATGGGCCCACCTCTTAAGGCTGTCCAGGTCCCTCAGGATGGCCTCCCTTCCCTGCAGGGTGTCGGCTGCACCACACAGGCTGCAGTCAGTGAACGTGCTGAGGGTGCACTCAGTCTCACTGTCCACATCACCTACAGAGGTGTTGAGCAGTTTGGGCCCTGATGCTGACCCCCTCAGGGACACCACCCGTCACTGCTCACCCTGTGGACAGTGAACCATTGACCACAGCTCTGAGTGCAGCCTTCCAGCCAGTTCCTTATCCACTGAGTCACCCATCCCTCAAAATCATGTTTCTCCCATTTAGAGACAAGGATATCATGTGGGACAGTGTCAAACTTTGCATAAGTCCAGGTAGCTCCATCGTAGAAGGTTACTAGATTTCTCAGGCAAAAATTTGTGCCTTTAGTAAAGCCATGTTGTCTGTTTGCAGTTACTTCTTTGTTTTCCATATGCCTTAGCATGATGTGCAGAAGAATTGGCTCCATGATCTTGCCTTGCAGAGGTGAGACTGACTAGCTTGTAGTTCATTGTGTCTTTCCCCTTTTCAAAAATCAAAGTTATCTTTCCCTTTTTCCAGTCATCACAAACTTCCCCTTAACAGCTTAATCTGCCAGCTCCCTCAGGACCCTTGAATAAATTTAATCAGGTCCCACAGTCTTCTGCACATTCAGGTTCCTTAGATGTCATGAGCATGACCCTCTCCTGCAGTGGTCTTAGGGTCTTCATTCTCTCAGTCCCTTCATCTGCCTTTCTCAACTTGGGCAGTGTGCCTGGAGCATTTGCTTTTGAGGACTCAGGCATAGAAGTAGTTTAAAACCTCAGCCTTCTCTTTATCCATGGTAGCCAAATCATCAGATGATGATCAACATTTTAAAGATTTTTCACTTAGTGCTTTAAATTGTGTATGTATCATTCAATTTTATTCTATTCCATATCATTATTCCATTTTACACACAAAAAAGCTGTAATTATTGATATATTCTCTGGATGTGTAATTTATAATTTCATCATTGTTATGTACTATTCAATTCATTCTTATTATTCTTATAAGTAATTTTTGCTTGGTAAGAATATTGCAGCATCTTTTTTTCCATCTAAAAATTATATATTACAATTGGCCTTTTGTTTCAGGAATTCATGCGCATGATTGGCAATGATAAACAAGGGCAGATGATTGTATTTCATTTGATAGAGCTTTTGAAGAGTAATAAACGACTGCCAAGACCAGATGGATGCCCTGATGAGGTGATGTACTGTGTTAAAATATTATTGTAGTGTAAAGGGCACTCAGTTAGGGTGAGTACCTGTGAATGCAAAACTTGTATTTTGTTCTCCTTGGACCACTAAAGTATTTATTCAAGTGGAATGCCTGTGCTGTAATTTTATCAGTTTCATGATGAGTATAATCTTTTTTTTTTCTGATTCTTTAGCTTGTATTGCCTCCGGAGCCCAGACTGTAGTCTTGCTGAATATATGAAGTAGGACTGCTATAACTTACTGCTGTACTTGGGCACTCACGTGTCTATTTCAAAAAGACACATGTATTAAGGCAACAAGATTAGTATATAGAACTTGTCCTATGTAAGTGCCATGAAAAGATTGTCATTCAAAGCTGTGAACTTTGGATTTTTTTGAAATCTCTAATAGTTAGCAAAAAAATTTTAATATCCACCTAAGGTTTTTCACATCCAATTCCAAGACTTAGAGCTTCTTATCTTGATTATTGCCTTTCTGTTTCTCAAGTTTATTATTGCCTTTCCCTTCCCAAGTGTGGAAGGCTCATGTTTATAATGTATGTTATTCACCATCAAGCATTTTCAGCTTGCAGACTGTAGGCACAGTTAAGTATATGAATCAGATTTTCTGTGTTCAGGATCTTCAGATTTGTATTCATGTTCTTTGTCGATACTAAAGTATAGCTGTAAAGCTGTCCTCAGA
Source organism: Motacilla alba alba (assembly GCF_015832195.1). Taxonomy (NCBI): domain Eukaryota; kingdom Metazoa; phylum Chordata; class Aves; order Passeriformes; family Motacillidae; genus Motacilla; species Motacilla alba. The sequence continues at coordinate 60,432,713 of NC_052046.1, read as the reverse complement.
GCACGTAAATTAATTCAGTATTCTTTTGGTTTTACTTATACACCAGATGCTTTCAAAAATACTTTCATACCACTCCTAAGTCTTGTAGTATCCTATTCTTCTTTGTGCTCCCCAGAGCAGGGAGCACAAAGCCTGGTTCAGTCAAACTGACCTGGTTGGGCTGTGTAGGTGAATCTGTAGTGAAAAAATGGAAGGAAAAGAGTTATAGGTTGTTGTTTTTTACATATGTAACTGCCAGCTCAGATTAATTGCTGCATCACTTTAAAGTCAAGCACACTTGTCAATTAGTCAAGAAAAAATACATTTAAAACTGGTGAAAGAGAAAACATCATGGTCAAGTGGTTCAGTAGAGGAGAGAAAGAATGGTACAAGTGAGGCAGGAAGCTACGGGGGAAGAAAAAATGTATAGAGAATAGAAAGAGAAGTCTTTGAAGAATCTTTCTTGCATTTTATGTATCAGTACAGCAGCTGTTGAATTGCAAAGGTTTGGCTTTTTGTAGATAACCTGAATGTCATATGTATAAGATAATAAATAATCTGTTTTACTGAAACTGTATTTTAACTAACTCAAAGGTTTGGATGTCTGACATTTCTCCAGATATCAAAGCAAGATGGAAATGTCTCTGTGTCAGAAACTGTATTCATCCCCTTTTGATCCTGGAAGGCCAGTCATCACAGATAATAAATTTTCCAGATACCTGTAGCTTACAGCAGCTTATCTTGCAGCTTACAAGCTGCTTGATACTTAGCTCTAAAGCAGCTTGGTCAATGCAGTCTGCTGAAAGATAAGGAACAGTTTCTAATTTTTTTCCTGGTAGCTGTACAGATTCTTCTTAAGCAACATGTGAAAAACGTTGAAAGTATGAGAAATTGGTAATAACAATCTGAATTGAATTAATGAGAAGAGTTTAGGTGAAGAGCTTGGCAAGTTGTATGAGACCAGGTATCAGGTACATCTCTGGGTAAAAAGAAAACTGTTGCTGTGCAACAGTTGTAGTGGAAATATCTTTCAAAGTTGGTTCAGTTTGCACAGTAACTTTTTTTTTGCTTATTTCTGATTATATGTGAAGAATAATTAAGAATTTAACATACAAATGTGGAGAAGTATATGTTAACTTCGCAGGGGAAGTCTTACTTAGAGTTACTGTCTTTGTAAATCTGATTTCTGGTCATACTGGTGTTTGATAAAGCATTTTTGAGCTTTTCAAAAAAAAGCAAGAAGAAAATATAAAAACTTAGCAAAATAACAGAAGTCTTGTAAAAGTTTGGAAAAACAGCTGAGTGGATTTTCATGTTAACTTTTAAAATATTGTCTTTTATAATCAGAGCTTTTGCTGAGCCACCTATCCTAGGTTCTTGCTGTCACTGGGATCAAGCAGATAAACTGATGGGTATAGCAAGAATTTAGGCACACTCTTCTGCAGCTGTTGTTTGGGAGCATAAAATTAAGCTGGATGTTCTTTAGTCCAGTTTCAAGTAAATATGTATGGTATCTGTTTACCTACTATCAATTTTTTTTTTCTTCTCCAGATTTATGCTATCATGAAAGAATGCTGGAACAATAATGTTGCGCAGCGGCCCACCTTTCGGGATCTTGCTCAGCGAGTGGATCATCTAAGGGAAAACATGGGTGGATGAGAAAACTGTCCCTCCTTCAGAGCATGAGCTGGAATGCAGAACAAAATGTACTTGGTCAGCTGTGTATATTTGACATATGTACATGTGCACATATCTTATCCTTGCTGAAAGTAAAATCTGTGTGGCAAATACCCTATCTCAATCTGCATACTGAGGAATCCTGCTAGGGCCTTTTAATCAGGATGTATTTGTTACTATGAGAACATGTTGAAATTCTCAATAGGGAAAGAAATTATTTTTCTAAATTAAATAATGGGTGGTCGTTCAGCAACACCATTATTTGCCTTACTTGGCAGTACAAAAAGGATGTGACTTAAAATGTGATGAAACTAAGAGATAAAAAACCAGTGTATTTCCATGTTGAAGTGGAGATGCCCAGAAAAGACTTCTAGAAATACTTTTACACTGAGTATATAGTGACTTGGCACCCTGTTTTATGTGTTGCACAGACTTTTGTCTGTTAATACAGTTTCACGATTTTTTCATTGTTGATGCAGAACTGGCTTCTCTGTGTAACAAAACAGAAGTGGTTTGCTGTGCCTGTCTGAATCAGTTATCAGCCAGCAGTATATCCAAAGAGATGTAGCTGTGTGATGTACTGTAAGTATTTTAATGGAAAGGGAGAAAATTGTGCTTTATTGGGAAAGAGAAAATTTACTAATCCATGCAAAAATTTTAATTTAAAAATGAAAAAGCAAAGATGTTATCCTTTTATTCTTACTCCTCCCTTGATTAGATTGCCTTTATAGAATTGAAGATACAGTGTTAACACATAGAAGTGAATTCATTTTACACAAGGCAGTGTCTTCAATGTAAATAAGGAAAAGCTAAGTATACTGCTTTTAAATGCTCCTCTTTTTTTCTTTCCATTCTTCTCATGCAGTCATAAGTGAATGAATTGAAACTTTCAAAGCAGGAATAAAAATCTAGAAAATGCCCTCACTTTCACAATTCCTCACTTTGCCGTTAAGATGATCATCTTATTATCTTCCTTCCAGCGCAGAAAAAGAATACTTGCAACTCAGTATCTGATATGGCCAGTCACAACCACATCGAGCCTGTTCTGTATTGAAGTGGCCCAAGTGTATTTATTTCTGTGGTAATACCCAACATGAGACTATTTGGAAGGAGGAGTTACAAGTGCAATTGCTTCACACTCAGCCGAGGGCAAGGATTCCAGTTACTGAGAACTGGAAGGAGATCAGAGCTACCTGAATGCTGTATAATTCAGCCTTTGAAATAAGTAACAAAAATTTTTGGACAAAAGAATGCTTCGGTTTTGCCTTGAGGCATAAAACTTGGGGATAATATCATATCTCAAAGCAGTATAATTGCAGGGTTTGTTTATTTTCAGTTCAAATAATCTTGTTTGTTTGTTTGTTTTTACTTAAACATTATTGTTTGCAAAGTATAATGCTTGTTCTTTTTGGACTTCTGCTGAGAGAAGTTCAGTTAAGGGGATATACAGCTTGGCAAACTGACCTAACATCCACATTTATATTTAAAATATGTTCATTTTTAAAATTTGTGGCAGTGAGTTAGTGAAACAGAGGTTACTTTCACAGTGGAGCCTCCTTAATATTTGTGGTTAACTACACCCATCTTATCAGAAATTGAACAACCTCAGCTTTTAAAAAAACTAAAAAAAACCACAAAACAAAAAAAAAATCCTTACTTAGTGTAATATAGTGCCAGTATAGCAGTGTTTTGTACCACTGTGATGTTTCTCTCCCACAATCACTCCTACAAAATTACAATTTTATAGTATGAGAGAGTGCTAAATACGGAGAGCAGCATCAACCTTCTCTCTTCCCATTGCATTTAAAACTAATTTTGTTAGTGTTCTTGCCACCAAGAATTTGCATAGGTGATTTTTCAAACCAATTTCACAGTCAGTTTTTCAGCTGCAAAAAACTTTGAAGTGCTATGTTCAACTTAACATGTTTTCTCAATTTCTATACATTGCTTTGAGGATTTGAAATTTTGTGCAAAAAATGTCTTTGCATTTGTAGTCTCTGTTATGTGTATGTGTATTTTTGTAACAAAGGAGATAAAGCTTTAAAGTATCAAGACAGCATTTTAGCTGAATAACATATGCAGGAATTATGTAACATTTGCAGTGTATGACACTCAGTAGCTCACTGGTTTCAAATAGATAGTAGACTAAATATAATTTATGTAAAAAACTCAGGGAAGTTTGTGTAATGCAATGAAGAAATCTTCCAGTCTGCTAATTTTTCAAGTGAATTAAAGGTCTTTTTCTTGTTTTACTACAGTTTGACTAATTACATAGTCTATTTGATTGCATAAATGTAGTGGTGAATTCAAGGATGATTTTTAACTGTCTTGTGGAGTGTTTTGTTTTGGGTTTGGTTTTGTTTTGGTTTTGTTTTGTGGTTTTTTTTTTTTACTTTAATACTATATAATTTTGAGAGAAAGCCATATCTTTACACTGCAGTGTAATTGTGTGCTGTTGGCCAGAGACGGTCTTTTTTAACAACCAGAGGCCTGGGCAGAGGGCTTGAGCATTTGGGATTAATGTGCTTAGCTGGGAGAATAGGACCAAGTGGTGCTTAGGACTTGGGAGATGTATAGTCATCTGCAGTGTCAATATTTAGGTCCCAGAGCAGACCTGGTGGCTTTCTCAAAAAGCTGTTGAGGATGTAAATGTAGTGATTTTGCTGAATTTGCTACTGCCAATTGTGTAACCTTTAAAAAAAACCAACAAAACAACAACACCACCAAAAAACACTGTATTTTATATTTTGAAAGCTCTCAGATCTACAGTAGCATTGATAATGTCATATTTTTACATGGCATTTGTGTTAATAGACTAAGTACTTTGTTTTGGAAAATGTCTTCAGTTGGCATTGCATTTGTAATACTTTAGTGTAATCATTATGCTACCCAAAATGCTGTTTGATTTTGTTGACAGAAAAAGTGCTGGTTTATGTATACATGACTGCTACTGCAGTGTAGATTAAAACATTAACTACTGCTTTGCACTTACATGGGAAGTGAAAGAATTTTTTAATAAGTGCATAATGTATCTTGTAGAATCTCTGCAATCAAGTATTGTGTTGTGTAGTATTGATTTGTTGTCTATCAGTATAAATATGTTAAGTTTCAAAGTTAGTTTTTAAATATATTCCACACAGTATTCCACAAACTTGCAACAGTCATGTAGTAAGCCAGAGGAGAAATGAATTTTCAGGAAAAGAAACACATGTTCTTGTCAAGTCCTAGTACTGGTTAAAAGCTTCCGTAGTTGAGATAATAGTTGTTAAATGTGCTGATGAATACAACTGTGAAAATATATGTAAGAATTATATTTTTCCCCAAAATTAAACTTTTAATTGTTGCATTTCGTGGAGATGTTGACCAGTTGCCCTGAAATGTATGGGAAAAGATGTTACTGCATTAAGTATGAAGAAATGTAATTCTTGTGTAAAGAAAGCAAGCTTTTCAGGAATGTAGGATCACAAACACCTAGAGGTTAGAATTCTGAGAGCAAAAGTAGAGATGTAGAAGAACAAGACAAAAGGAGGAAGGATGATGTTCAGCATGGGAGAAGCTTTCTGAAATGTGAAATGCACAATGAATTATGAAAAACTGATAGATTTTTCTACTGAAAATGCCATACCGTGACAAATATGTGCTAATATATTTCTAAACTGTGTATTGTCTGCCTTAATTCTGAAATATTCACAGACACCTAACCTGGCTGAAAAAATTCCAATAATTACTATATCAAAATAAACTACTAAATGTTGTGCCATGCCAGACAACAATTCTGAAAAGGTGTTTGACTAAGAAGTTTTGTTTTGAATTTTTCTTTTTGAATAAGAGGTTTACAGTACTTTATATTAAAGTAGAAATAGACCCTTGGTGGTAGGGAGCAGGGAGGAAAAGATGCCTGCCACTTATGATTGAAATGTAAACATTTGAACACATGGTTTAGTGAAGAGAATATGAAAGGGATATTTTTAGAAAACTATGTATCCATACCCGAAACTTAACTGTGTGTTTCTTTTTGCATTTGGATAGTGAAAATAAAAAAACTGAATACAATGGATGACACATGCCTGCCAATGTTTTCTTTTGTACACTAACATTTGTTACTGGTATTTAAATCACTCCTGAAGGCAGCTGTTCTGTTTGATGAGGTAGAACACAGCACATAAAACTTTCCGACCTTCCTAGAATAGCCATATTAAGCATTTATCCACTGGAAGAAACTTAGATGTACCAAAGTAAAGGTGTTACCTAAACAATAAGACTGAGGGCTTTTAATCTCTTTTTAAATGAAGATTTTCACTGAGCAAATTAATTTGGGATGAAGAAACACTTCCTTTTGTTCTGAGTATTTAAAGAGATGCAAGTCTGTAAGACAAAAGTGCCTTACACCACCTTACATTTCTTAAATTTTTTAGAAATTCTAATGTCTTGATTTTCATTACTTTGTCATCTTTCCATTTGACTTTGCTTAACTTTACGGGAAAATTACCACCACTTTTAATGAGAATTTCCACCATTTACCTTAAACAGAGTTGAATGCTTTTATCAAATACACAACTGGTCCCTTGGTGTTACCCACCAAGTACACCTGTGTTCTTGAGCAAAACCAGACCCATAGATGAATTTCCCTTTGCGTGAGGCAGTTTTCCCTAACACATCCCCACAAAGTCCCCACAGGGACTGTACTCCCTTCCACAGTATATGGAGGTTTTGTTTGGGCAGGGCACCCACTCAATACCGTGCTCTCTGGTCTAGATGTCTATGAAGCTGTTTTTGAAATGAGTCCCACTGTCCAACTGAGTTCTCTCAGGGGTGCCATGTTCCAACAGGACTTGCTTCTCAAGGGCCAAGATGGAGTTCCAGGTGGTGGCATGAGGCACAGGGTACCTCTCCAGCCTTCCAGTGGTTGTGCCGCTATTTGTAAGCATGTAGTACTTGCCTTGGCAGGTTTGGGTGAGTGTGATGTGATGGATCTGCAGACACCCCCCCTCCCCTCCCCTTTTTCTTTTGACTGTCATCCACCATACCACAGGGGTTTACCTACTTGATCTGCTGGGCTGCAGCACACATTTCACATTCACAGTGTCCTGGTTACAGGGAAGGGGGATGGAGTTTTTAGTGCTGTGTGGGTGTCACAACATGGTTTACTGCAAACCACACACGTGTCAATGGGGATGTGGTTTCAGCAGGAAAAGACAAGATCAGCAAGAAGGGGAAGTGTGCCATCTTGGGTCTCCCTAACCGAGAAGGTGTCAGGATCAGTCTGGTGGACTCAGCCCTGCTCTGTCACCATGGTCCTTTCTCTGTTGTTTTGGGCCCAGTGGAGTGAACACCCTGGCTTTGGCAGAGCAGAAGCAGCCGCACAGAGCCCAAAGGTCCAGCTGAGCTAAGCCAAGCCCCACTAATGTTGGAGTTAGCCACATGGCACCTAACCAAGCCTGGGGAACAGTGCCAAACACAGTAGAGTTCAGCAGTCCAGAAAAAAAAAAGAAAAAAGAAATGAGCAGTGCAACATGGATGATCAATCTTCCAAGTTTACTTTGTTCCAACTCTGTTGTTTTCAGACTGGTTGAGGGAGGGGACTGTGGGAGCTTTCTGCACCTTACTGCTTTGGGGAACTATCTTTGTGAAATGGTTTCTTTGTTCACAGCAGTGAATACCCTTTTGTGTATTAGGTCTTCCTTGAAAGAACATATTTCCCTTCCATTTGACAGAAATCACCTCCAGAGGCTGAGAGTTTCTGTCCTCTTCCCAATCCCCTTGTCACTGCCCAAATTCTGTGACAGGGATCCCAGTTGCTTGGCTTTGCTACCATCTGGTTTCATACCATGTGCCACAATATCCCAGCTTTGGAGCAAACAGACCAACAGAGCCTCTCCTCTCTGGTGGTTGAAATCTTTCCCTATGTCTTGCAGCTCACCCAGGGGTGGAGATTGGATAATTATCTTTGGTCCTGCCTCTTCCTCTTGTGTTGAGGGTCCTGCTTCCTTTTCATCCCTCACAAAGCAAACTGATTTGGTTTTGGATTTCTTCTTCTGTACAGGGGCAGCTGCTACCAGCAGGGGTTACTCCCCTAATTCAGCTGCAGTTTGAGTGGCCACAGTGCCTTCTGGTCTGCTTTCCTCCTCCTCCCTGAGGGTGCTGTCTAGTAATGAGCAGCGTACAGTAAATAGTAGCCAGGGTCCAACACACTGGATGTCCCTCAAACACTTATTTTTTCAATTTCCTTCTATTGTCTGTATTTTAGGATCTTCAAATTGAATGATTGAACAAAGAGGAAGATGTCAAACATGTTCTGCTTGCATAACAAATGACAGAACAGAACACTTAAAATTTTCAGTCAATCTTTGGTCTTGAACTACCTGTGGAGAGAAGTCTGATTACACACATCTCAATTGGTTTCATTGTAATAAGGGACAATAATAAAATTGCAATTGTGTCAGATGACTTCAAGAAAGGTACCTACCATGCTGTAAAAGACTCTCAGAAGAAATGGAAATGTGAGGAGAACCAAAAGCTAGATTAAGCATGTCAGGAGAAAAAACCATACCATTGCAGAGTTGTATCAGAACTGCCATAAATCACACTACCTAAACAAGGATAGCAAAAAATTCCTGTTTAAGTTCAATATGATCAGTGCAAATATTTTAAACATATACAATCAATTTTATCTGGGTGATATCTGGTTGAATGGTGCATGGGGAAAGAAAACTATCATTTTGTTTCATCTCCTCTGTAATACAGCTGAATCATAGTACTGACTTCTTAAAAAGAGAGTGAGTGTCCTACAAATGTTTTTGTATTGGTGATTTTACTTTGACACTATAATCTTGTCTACTCTTTTACTGAACCTAGACAACTCATTTTAACTTTGGTCTTTATATTATATAGAACAATTTTTACATAACTTTTAGAAGACTTCATTAAGAAATTGAATATTAACAAATCAATTATTTAAAATTGTTCAATTTATCTGAGTATCTAGCTTAAGGGTATTGCAATACATTTAAAATTGCAGTAATTTCTCCCCAACAAGAACTTTACTTAGCAATAATAAGTCTATTATTGAATTTAACTAACAAGGACAATGAAACAACAAAAAGCTAAACAATTACATTAAGAGCAGTTGAAAAAAGCAGCTATTAAATGTGAATGTTGGACGTGTTCCTGAGCTACAGCTGGTCAGATCAATGGACTTTTCTCACTATCAGGTCACTTTTAGGACTGGCTTCTTCTCAAAAATACTGATCTATAAATGAAAAAGGTAAATCAACATTAACATCTAGTCTGCATATAGCAGCTTTCACATGGGAAGTATGGCGCTTACAAATAAGCTTATGCAGATTCTTGCCTCTGAAAGAACCTCTGAAAAGATCCCAATAAACATTTAAGGTTGAACTTAAACTTGACTTCAGTCTTCATAAATAAAGGACCTACCATAAGGGTCCTTTCACTCTATTCATTTGTGTGCCAGCAATATCAGCCAAAGACATTGCTGTTTAAAAGAATGTTTTGATAGCAAAAGATTTTGATTGTTCCTAAGCATAGGAAGTAATTTCCCTAATCTTTGTAGACCAGACTGAACTCTTCCAATGTAATTCCAGTCCTTTCCTTCTCAATACTGTTTGTAAATTCCTCTGCACCTGTTTTCCAGTTTCTGCAACTTCACTGTCTCACTCCATGCAAGTAATTAATGGAAATGTCAAATAATACTATGCCAAAGGGAAGATGCTGTGAATTCAGATGGTTAGTCTCCCCTCCTTGAAAGCACACCTTTGTTAAATATCAGAAACATGATACAAAGAGGATCTGACAGAACGAATCTTTTCTAGTATTTAAGTTTGTTCTGTCTTACTCTGGTTTAATTATGAAGACTATAAGGTTTGATAGCAAGAAATATAACATCTAATCACAAGATTTTATTTATTTATTTATTTATTTTAATCCATGTTTATCATCTTATAAGTAAGTACTCATATTGTTCACTTGATTGTTTGCTACATTTCCTCTTGCCCTTTGAATTAGAGTTAGACTAAATTCTGATCTGTAGTTTTCTGTCCAATCTTGCACAGTTTATTTTTTTTTCCTACCACTGGAAAGCTCTCTCATCCTCTTTGAATTCCCACAGATAACTATTAACAATTTTGGAGCCTAAGCCTGGGGGAGGCAAACACCTAACTTAACAAGCCCTGTCTCTCATAAAAGGGCATAAAGGTGATCTGGAAAATATTTCAGATTTCAAATGATGTTCCAAAACCCAAGAATGCTTGTAATCCAACACAGGGAACAGGACATCATAGCTAAAATTAAGACATCTATCTAGCCTCTATTGTTCACTAGCAGCCAACTACTTCACTCAATAGATACGATACCACCATGAGGATGGACCCAGCTGGAGCTCTGCCTGAACTGCAGGCAGACTGTGCAACAGATGACTCTCCCCCTGAACAGGGGCAGTTCTTGGGATTGCAGATTCCTTACCTGACACTGACAGATCCTGCCATGCCCAAGGCAGATCATTAATCCACAATAGATCATTGGTAAGTGACTAATAGTGTGGTGAATTAAAATCAGTGAAATACTACTAATCCTTGTAGCTACTCAATATTATTATAAGCATTGTACAGATAATTCCTTTAGACATAAACCATTGTCCAGGTCTGAGACTAAGATTGTTGGGCTTAGCCCCACTTGGGTTCACAAGGAGAGTAAGGGGGTCCTCTCTTAACCTCGTAACTCAATGACAGGGTCTTCCCTACTCTTGGCATCTCTTGTCTCAATGTGAAGTATTTTAAATTCTAAATCGATTCTCTTTCATTTCGTCCATGCAATAATTGATAAGGTGAACCTTGCCATGAAACTTACTGAACCTTGTCAAACCACTCTTCATTAAGTTCCTTCAAATTTATTGAATCCTGTCAAATGATTATTTTACCTTAATACAAAATATTGCTGCTTCTCTCTTTTGAGATGTGTTCCACTCATCCACAACACTAGGGGAGTCTCTGTTCTCAGCCCTAGATCACTGGAGCAGTTTTGCTAGTTAATCACACTTCTTTGGGAATTTTAGTAATCTCTGGGGCATGGAGAATTGTACTAGAAACCAGAGTTTTTAATTCTCTATGTCATTATTTGTTTTAATACTCCTTTATTTTCTGAAACTAATGACTTTGTGTTGGTAATATTTTTTCTTATAGTGCCCACTATGTCCACATTCTCAGCTAGATCTTTTCTTAAGTAGCACACTTTCCTCCAGTTGTTTTCTCCATCTTCTGCAGAGTGCTTCAACACCTTTCCTGAATTTTCTGTGTAGTTTGTGTCCTTTTGTATCACTTTCTCATCAAAATGGTAATTTAAATTTCCCATTAGTATGAAGTTTTTCTGTTTCTGGCAAGTCCTTTGATCACACAGAGAAAGACTCATCTCCATTAACAACCTTATTTTCAGCCTATCATAGTCCCCTACATGACAGCAATATTCTTTTTACTGAGAAATGTTTAGTCACTCCAGCTTCCAAAAGTCCTTCTGGTCTAAGAATAAACATCCTGGAAATAGCCTTTAGTCTTAAAGATCTTTTCTCAACATGTCATACGTCCCTGTGTCCACTATCCAACCAAGTCTCTATAATGCCAATTAAGACATGATTTTGATTATGATTTAACACATCAAGCTATTTTTTGTTTCCTGTCCTCTTTCTTGTCCCTGTCCATATTGCTATATAATGAACTAATTATAGTGTATGTACTGATAAATAAATGCTAGTTATCTGCTAGTATGTACTGAACAATATCATACAATGAATAAATATTTGGGTATGATTAACTAAGATGTATCAGTTTAGCTCCCTCAAGACCACACCAGGAAAATACTTCCTTCCACATCTAAGTCTTTATATCAATTACCGTTTTGTATCTGGTCAGCATTCCTGAAGGAGAAATCTCAGAGGAATGCATGCTGGGTAAAGCTCCTGTCCCACACCCTGCCCACGGTATGCTCAGCTCCAGGGTCAGATTTGTCAGGGTAATGCTCCTTGAGGCATTACCCTGACAGGCCTGAAAATTCCTCAAAACTGGGGGCAACTTCTCTGGGTGACAGCCCTGCTGCCAAAACTACCCTTGTGGGCTAAAGGCTTCTTTTTATCTCCAGCCTGTGCCTCCATGTTTCACTCTAACAGTACTTCCTCTCATCCTCTCCCCATATACTGCTGTAAAGAGCCTTGCTTCCTGATGGCCTCTTCACTGATAGCAGCGGACTGTGTCATGGGGATCTTTTGGATCTCCAACTAATTTAGTTTATCTGTAATTGAAGTTTATAGTTAAATTTAAACTCAACTATAAAATTTAAGAGATTATTGTGTTAAGGAACTTTTCAGACTGACCATTCAGGTGTGGGCAGATACGTCCACAGCTGAGATCAAAGCCCCTCCATAGAGGGCATGTCCAGAGAGCCAATGGGTGCCCCCTTGACTCTCTGCACTCATACCCAGTCAGACTAAGTTTCCTCATTGGTTTGACCCCAGGTTTCCCAGGTGTTTGTTCCCAAGATACATGAAATCTCTGTGACGAATAGAATTCATTCAATGTGTGGTGGCAGTGTGGCATAAATTAGGAAAGGACCCCCTTTGAACTAATTGTTTATACAGGTGAATTACTGCAGAGCAGGAGGTGGGATACAAATCTATCCAGGTTGCATTTGCTAAACAGGAAAGGAGTTGTCATTTTCTACATTCTTTTCTCTACTGCCAGCTGAGTAGGAAACGCAGAACTCTCCCTAAAACTCAGAGTGCTAACTCTTGGTCTGTCTCCAGCTCTGCCAGAAGGCAAAAATAAATGTCAGTGTTTTTCAGGCCTGTAAGTGGAGGCTAAAGAAAAAAAAAAAAAGGACAGCACATCTTCAGTAACTCATGAACCTGGACATTTTCCTCTATGGTTTAAACAACCGGCAAAATAAAGAACTGGCCAAACAGGACTGGAGTTAGGAGGGAGATGTGTCTTTCAAGTCTCTGGGACTTGCTACACAGTTCTGTGTAGCACATTTAGCATTCTGTCTGTGTTCTTATGTATCATCACTACTTGAGGTACTGGGCTGTAGCTATACAGCAGTCAACACACTGCATTATTGCATTAAGAGTTTTCAATCAGATTTAAAACAAGGAAATAGCAGGGAACAGAGCTGGGAAACCTGTTATTACATACTGCCCTGAATTATTCCCATGTCTTTTGAGCATTGTTCTAGCAGGTCATAGTCAGACCTGAATCAGACTACACCCATAGTGAAAAAAATTCCCCAAAACATTCAGAATACACTCATGCAGACACTATGGCAGCACTAATATGGGAATGTGCTGGTATAATTCTTTCTACTCATCAACTAAAAATAGCTGTTTAGAAGTTTGCTCACACATCTTTATAGATTATCCAGAAACTGGACACTTCCTGTGCACTAAGACTTGATCAACAGGACTGTATGGAATTTCTGTAAGCAGCAAGTTGCTAAAACAATGTTTTCCTCAATACCTAATTTGTCTGTGAAAGAAATGTTGGAAAAAACTTTAATTTTTTCCTCATTAAAAAGCGTATGTTTCTGAACAGTTGGTAAGTTGGTGATGGTAAGCAGAATGTGATCCCTTAAACTGCTGTCCTCATGTTTATACTGCTGGATACGTACTCCCAAAGGCACTTTCAGCAGAGACAGCGTCCTTGTGCTCTGCTATCTGGATCAATACCCAACTCAACCATTATTTTACATTTTGAGCTGTCTGCTCCAAAGCATGTCTGTTTCAAAGTGTGTTTGCTTTCCCCACCCAAATAGTCAGACACCTCATTTTGCATAAAAGGCTTGCTTCTTGTCTTAAAAAAGTACCTCTGGACACCAAGTGACGTGAGCAGTAGGCAGATGGCATCCTCAAGACCTGTTCCAATTGAGTGACACATAATTGTCACCTTTGGATACATTGCAAAGAAACCATTAGAAAATACAGCTTAGTGTCACGGGAGAGGGAAGGAAAGGGAAAGGGAAAGGGAAAGGGAAAGGGAAAGGGAAAGGAACTCTTTGCACATTGTAATATGTACACAAATACTTTCTTACACTAAAACACAGACTTAATTTTTGTCTGTGCCATCTGCCTTTGCCATGGCTTGCCTGCTAAAGTTGTTACAGGCTATGAGAAGGCCTATTAGAGAAACCAAATGAAAACAGAAATTTCACCTTTTCTCTGTGTTGACTCATATCTCTGAGAAAAGCCTGTTTATATCAGATAAAGACTGATTTTTCTATTTATAATCCCATCTCAGCCTGAAACACTTCCACGCAAACACTATTTTAACTTACATTATTTATAGTTTTACCAATGGCTTACATATATCCCAGAAAGTTAAACTCCAGATTGTTCCATTCAAGGCTTAAACTCACAAATTTAAGGTTTTAACTACACCTTTGTTTCACTCAAGTCTGCTATAACCATTCACCTTCTCCAATATTCCCTTTCAAAAGCTTGGGAGACAGTTTTCTAGCAACGCGTGCAAATGCATACAGGATAATTTTCACTTTCTTCTCGCATGGAATTTTCGTATTTTGGCTTTTTGTAGGGATTCCATCTACCTCTTATTCCTCACCTTACTACTAAGTTATCTTAATTCCAAAAACTCTTGAAACTGCTCAAAAATAAGGAATACTTCCCCTCAAACTCTTCCTGTAATCTTCTAGGAAATCCTAGTCAAAACCCAACCCCAAAACTATCTGTGAAGAGAAGTTGCTGGAAGCCAAACTACAGACATTTAGCTAATTTGTTGCAAAAACAAACCCACACAAAACTATAGCAGAATGTCACACAGTTGCTGTTTCCACTCAGAGGGGCAAAAAGCATCTCAGAGTCACTACAACTGAGATGTTTAAAAAGACGACTCATTTCTTCATAAATATTGTTACAAGGACAGAAGAGATGGTTCTTGTCATGTGGAAGATAACAGCATTCATACCTAATGTCCATTCTGCCCAATCTCTACTGAATTAAACTCCTGTCTTAAAAAATAAAAAGGATTGATAGATGCCTAATTGCTGAAATAACAATAATATCTTAAGAAAAGGAATTAAAAAAATATGCAATAATTGCAGAGAGCAGTAGTCTAATCAAGGAATACTTGTCAAAAGATAATTTGAAGAACAAATCCAAAGGCATCAACCACACAGCCTAAGCCCTGAAGCATACTCTGAGTCCACTACTGCTACAAAGTTACCTCGACCATCACAGAAGTCAGGAAAACCAAAACCCTCACCACATGAACCATATTGCTAGAAATACAACTTTTTACAGCTGAGAAAAACATGCAGGAAGGCAAAACGATTAGAACACTACAAGGAATAAATCAGCTATTCATAAATACAGTAGCAATCAGCAGCTTAGAATTACATCTGAATTAGTGCAGACCAGCATACTTTAAGAACACACAGAAAGATGTGTCTGAGTGTCTGTACAGCAAGTTACTTGATGCACATCCAGCACTCTCACTCAACAGCAGTAGGGAAAAAATGGGGAAGTAAAGTAAACAAGGAACAACGGAAGTATTAATACTCTTAACTATTTAAGTCTAGACATAAATATTAAAAAAAAAAAAGCAGGCCACAAGTGTTGTGTTGCAGTAAAGTTTCTATAAAGATAACACTGCATAAAAACAATTCTGCAATTACAAGGAAATGGAAAACATGGTCAAAATAATCAGCAAGCTGATTCAGTGTCAAGTGGCATTTCAACTGGCAAAATATTCTTTCTCTACAGCTTTGTACTATGAATCCCATTTTAATACTGTTGGATGTTACAAGGAAGCTGGTGGGACTCTTCATTAGAAACTTAGTAGCAGTAGAAATAAGGGGTTCAAACTAGAAGAGGGAGAATTTAGGTTAGATATTGAGGAATAAATTGTTCCCTGTGAGGTGAGAGTCTGGAACAGATTGCCCAGAGAAGCTGTTGATGCCCCATCCCTGGCAGTATTAAAGGCCAAGTTTGGATGGGGCTCTGAACAACTTCATCCAGGGGAAGGTGTCCCTGCCTATGTCAGGGGGGATGGAACTAGGTGATCTTTAAAGTCCCTTCCAACAAAAGCCATTCTATGATTGTATATTCATTATTTTGACAGAGGAACAATAATTTAGCAACACTTAGTATAATTACATTTTATTGAAATATTGAAGTTCTTCTTTAAGTGTTACAAAGATATAATACATTTGTAATATAAGTGTAAAGGCTCAACATTAAAATGAAAAGACTTAGTAAAAAATATAGATTAGAAGTTACTGCAGCAAAACAAACTCATTGCAATTACAGTTAGGTTTTGTTTGTTTTGTTGGTTTTGGGGTTTTTTAAAGAAAACCAGCTATATTGACTGGCACATATAGACAAGATAAAATACAGCAAGAGTTTTCTTCCTCCATGAAGTTATCAACCAAGTAGTACTGCAACAAACACTGATTTCATGCATAAGTGTAGAGAGGATTTTAAACTCTGCATATAGTACTAATTTCAGCTTTTGTACAGCCCCATTTGCAACACATTCCTGCCAAACCCAGAGACTCCCGTTTTCTTCTGGGATACCTGGCCCAAAGGTAGCTGCTTGATTCCACAGGATTTGCATTTCCTGTTCCTCCCCTGTCCTTCTGAACAGCTTCCTCTACCTGGCGAACAAGTTTTTTTAAGTCACCTGCCACAGGTACATACTCATTATAGTAATTTAAACTGTACAAGTCCTTAAACGTCTCCCATCCAAGAAATGGGCTGCTTCTCTGCAGCTGCTCCACTTCAGGATCCAGAACTGATTGCAGGTTGAAGCTTCCCAGTAGTTTGTTACTTGCTGTTTGTGCAGAATCTGTTTTAAAGAGAAGACTTATCTTAAATTCAGACTGTAGGAGCATCAAAAGGATTACACAGCTCTAATAAATAGCAACAAAACCCATTCAGTTACTAATAAATGAAACACTGTTATGTAGGAGTACTGTCAGTACTTGAGAATCTCCACACCATGACTTACTTGTAGCTTACTTTTAGCAGAATCTATGTTTTAAAGTCTATCCCTCCTGTTAGACATGCAGAGTACACAGAAACAAGTGTAACTGATGTAAAGGCATCCTGTCCCAACTGCAGTGTTATTAATGGAGAAGTCTCCATTTTTCCACAGAAACAGAATTCTGTTGTAAAGGCATGTATCCAGAAACACCACAGATCTGTGTCTTGTGTTGGATGCATTAGATCAGACCCCTTCTCTCCTGTGCACAATCACACAAAGTAGCATCAGGTGAAGAACAAATGTAGGAAGGACTAAATAAGCAATGATTGTAGGTAAACTGATTCCTAGATTGCATTTTTCTACAGCTATTTTTAACTGATGCTTTCCTCTCATTTCTTTCATTTCTCAAGGCATATCAGGGGCTTGCAGAATTTACTTACGACATGCTTCATCTCACTGACTAAAGTGTTCTCTTTTTTTTTTTTTTTTTACTTCTGCAAGGCAAGTGGCATTGTTTACTTTGGCTAATGTGAAGAAAAGCAGCTTCTTCAATTCCTAATTTTAAAAGAATCCAAAATAAGTCTTTGTCTTGTGATCTTAAGGCTGTTAATATAGTTAATTTTTTGTTTCAGAAAGCTGAAAGAACATTAGAATATCCAGCAACTTTTGTATTTACTTAAATATAGCTAATTAGTATATAGAACTTAATTTTCAGATGGAACAACTGTCTGAGTATGTGCAAAAACAGAAGCAGCTGTAGCTACTTTAGTAATTAGACAGTGACTGCCATTTAATAGTCTTTTGGGGTGGAGAAGTCTTCTAGTTAGACTTCATGCAGCATAGTGGAGGCTCCTTAGTGACTGTTGTTCTCAGAAGCTGCTGTTAACAAAAAGGAAAGCAAAATTTGCTGGGAAAGGACTTAATCCCCACAGAGGATGTATGTAAATAATTTGTTATAATTATAAAAGTTACTTTTATCTTTTACTAGACCTGTTGGGGGAAAAAAGTGGCAAAATTTCCCAGAAAACCCAGAATACTGGCCTCATTAGCTGCCTGAAGTCTTAGGTTATTTCACTAAAGTGTGATTAATCAGAAGAAAATGATCTCTTCCATTGCACGTTTTAGTCATAATTACAACTTTTGTCCTTTTAAAAAACGTTATTTTTCAGTATTCAAAATATCAGCACAAATTAATCACTTAAAATTACTGTTACATTTACCGCAGTTTGAGAACACAGGACTGTGTGCTCCAACCCGGAGCACCAGAGTCCATGCTCCCCAATGTGCCAACTCTTTGATGTAGAGAAGCACCAGAGAACGATAACATCGCGCATCCCGGGAGCTCAGACGGGCAGCGCGGCGTCAGGGCTCCCGTCCGGGAGGGAAACCCCGGCAGGAGCCCACGTCGCTCCGCCGCCCGAGGAATTACGCAGCCTTGGGAAGGGAGAGAAGCCATGGCGACAGGCATTCCCCACTGCTCCGCAGGGAGCATCACACCTCCCCACATGGCCAAGAGAAGGGAGAAGTGTGATTCTGCGGGATTTTGTAGTGGAAGCTCCTCTGCAGCCGGCAGCCCTGCGCAGCCGCTGGGTATCTCCGAACTGACAAAAAACTTTGCGGATTATCCCGGCAAATAACGCCCCAGCGCCTGCCGTCCCTTTCCCTCCGAATCTCAGGGCGGTCTTCCAAAAGTCTCGGAAATGCCAACTAGGATCTAGAGGGAAAGCGAGAGAGGGACGGGGACCTTCCCTCAGGGGCTCAGGGCGGGAGGAGCAAGAGGCGCCGCGGGGCACTCGCCCTTCCCCATTCCCTCCCGTTCTCTCCATCCCTCCTCTCAGGCCGTCGCCCGGCAGCGAGCGAAGCGCCCCGACAGCCGCCTGCCCCTCGGCTCGCTCCTGGGACACTCACCGGCCGCGGGCGCCGGCTCCACCGCCAGCAGGGAGAGCCGCTTCCAGCGGGACCCGCCGCAGGTGAAGATGACGGCGCGGATGAACTCGCGGCCGCACAGCTTCACCCCGTAGCCGTCCCCCTCGCCCGCGGGCAGCACGGCGCCGGGATGCCCCGGCGGTGCCGCACACAGCAGAGCCACGGCGGCGCACAGCAGTCGCAGCTTGGCCATCCCCATCGCGCCGTCCCCGTCCCGCGGGCGCGTTCCCAGCAGACCCGACGGCCGCCACAACGCCCCCGACCGCGGCGGCCAGCCCAGCCCCGCCACTGCCCGCCGCTCGCCTTTTATGCGCTGCGATAGGCGCTGAGTCACCGCCCCGGCCCCGGCCCTGGCCCCGAGCCCCCTCCCGTTCCCCGGTGCCGCGGCTGTCGTCTCCCGCCGGGCGGTCCCTGTGTCTGAAACAGCCGTCGAGGAGCCCTCGGGCAGCGCTTTCCCCTTTCTGCCCTTGCTAGCTGTCCCGGCTCTTCGCGCCGCCGTGCGTCACCTTCGGCCTCCCTCCTCGGCCTCCCGGCCCACACCTACCCGGAGACACGCCGGCTCTGGGCCTCAGCTGTTCCTGTTTGTGGCCAGATAGCAGTGCCGATTCCCTTTCGTATTGCTTTGAAAACATGAAAAACTTTATTTCGACTGTTGTCTCCATTGTAGGTCTAGAATCTCCATAACTAAGTCTGCATCCTAAAAATGTTGTCTGACATAAAAAGACAGAAACAAGTGAAGTAAAAGAAATGCACTTCCAAGGAAGTACTTCAGCTGGGATACTTGAAGGGGGATTTTAAAGCCTGGATTCCCCTCAGGTTTATTGTACTGGAGGCCTGATTTCAGTGGCAGCCATAGGCATCCAGGTATCAGAGATACCCTGGCTCCAGTGTGGGTATCCTAGAGATTTGGGGCTCCACGTCTGTGTGTCTCCTGAATAGGGCCCAGCAGGCCCTTGCTGACAAGGGTGGTGGTCTTTGGGCTGCACGCCGAACTATGCACTCTGTGAAAGTAAACTTTTGCTTGTGTTTTTGTTTATTGGCTTGGTTGTTTTTTGGTTTTTTCCCCCAGTACAATAGGACAAGAAGTGGTTGCTGTCACCTTTTACAAGAACTCATACTGAAGAACCAAAAAAATTCATCTCTCTTAAAATCCTTTGAAGCTGTTGTCTATAGATTGTTTCACATGAAGGCTATGCTTTCAATCTCTTCAGTATTGTTGGCATATAAAAAAACCCCTCAAAACTCAATCTAGAAGGAGAGCACAGAGAAGACATGCATCTACAGACCAGTGTACAAAGGTGTATGATTAATTTGTGCTGGCAGAGAAGTTAGAGACTCCAGTCTCCTTTTCAAGGAGGACTTGGGTGTTTTACACTGAGCTGGATCTAGAACAAGGCTGTGGAGGGCTGAAATAGCGAGCAAAGTTGTTGTGTTTAACTCTAGCCAGCCACCACGCCCCACACAGCCACTCACTAAATCCTGCATTAGTATGACTGGGGAAAGACTTAGAAAAGTGAGAAAAGTCATGGCAGTTTAATAGGGAAAGCAAAACCTGCGCACAAAAGCAAAGAAAAATAGGAAATGTTTCAGTGCTTCCTGTGGGCAGACAGGTATTCAGCCATCTTGGGAAGACAAATGCCATGGCTCCAAATGTACTCTCTCCTTCTTCCATTTCCATTTCCCCCCACTTCATATACCAGCATGATATCCCTTTAGTCATTTTGGGTCATTTGTTCTGGCTGTATCTCCTCACAAGCACCCCCAGTCCCCTCACTGCTGTGGCAGTACCAAAAGCAGAAAGGGCCTTGGCTCTTACCTGTTCAGCAATAACAAAAACATCTCTCTATTATTAAACATGTGTTCAGCACAAATCCAAAACACAAACCAATACCAGCCACCAAAAAAATTAAAATCTACCCCAGCCAAATTAAAAATTAAAATCTTCCCCAGCCAAAACCTGGACAGATTTCTTTTTGGCCCAGTCTTAAGTTTTTAAACAGTAGTACCTCTTCAACAGTAGGCACCCTTATCCAGAATGTTGCTAGGATGCAGTCTGCAGAAGTGGAGTCTGCTAATCTGAAATTCCTGAAGAATAAAGCCTTGATCTGTTCCTCCCTCAGCTGAAGTCTTACCTACTATACTGTTACAGACAGAAGTTGTGCAGGGGTGATTATGACTTGAATTTTGAGAGCAGTACCTTGATTTTGTTGGTCTCTGTGGACTTTTTCTGAAAATACTATCACATCAGGTGGACTTCTGCATGGACTTTAAGTAGTCTTCTAGAGAACAGATTTGTTTTCAGTGTCTGAAAAGCTGTAGTAATGTGAAAAAGCACTACCAGGACAAGGCAAGAAGGATAGTACCTCCTGAGTGACTAGAAAAACTACTATCCAAAACAAAACATGCAGAAGATTAATAATATATGTTTAACAAATCTGAAGTAACTATATAACTTCCTACTGTTTGTTTTATAAAGAAGAAAAAACAACAGCAGAGCAAAGAAACTAATTTCCATTCATGATCTATAGGATGTTTCAAGGCAAGTACATCCAGTGTACTGGCTCAATGCAAGTATGTTTTATCTTTTACTTTCTTAAAAAAGGTAAAGATAATTGTACTACTTCTCTCCTTGCACTAAATTATTAATCTGTTGAGCAATAGCAAAATTTGTAGAAGGTAAAGGAGGTTTCATGAAAACTGGGGGCTAAATAAAAAAGACATCTTTTAACAACATCTCAGTAGCCCTGAATACCTTGAATTAATGCCTTATTCCCATGACTCACAAATGTCAGACAAAGAAAATGAGCACTAAGACAACAACTTACTGATTTTATTAGACATCTTCCAGAGAATTTATTTCAAATTCATGCAATTCACTGCTGCAAGGACAACTTAGTTTTTGAAAGCTGTCCAAACATGAATTTACAGCATTTCTAAAGTTTACTTAGTACCATACAGGGTTCTGCAACAAATGGGAAATACCACTGCATGAACGTTATTGATGACCAACCATGAGCATTATCCAGTTACTTTCATTAGAGGATTGCGCAGTTTAGAAAACAGTTTGATCTTAAGAAAGCTCATAATTGAAAAAGTTAAGAAATACATGTACTTTTGTATAATGAAGTGCAAGGCTGATTAAGAAAATAAATAACAATGCAGAAACAATCTTGTTTGTATACATTTACATAAGTGCTTTCCTCTACTTTTAAAAGCAGTGACATGCAGTCAGCAATAAAATAACTCCAGGGCATGTAAGAAGGGGCCATGATTTCCAACTTTCCTTATGGTAAGGAAGGGGCCCAAACTGGACTCTCCAAAGCGACTTTGCTTGTTTCTCCTCAATGCTCATATATACTATCAACCAAATAAACAAGAGTGAGGTGGAGGCATTTGGGGCTTGCAGGCGGCATACACTTCCTTGGGTTCATACCTATAATTAGAACACAAGCAGCTTAATTTTGGCATCCTAATCATGACTGACTTCTCCCTTTTCCAGAACAATCCTGCTCCAAATGATACTGATTCATGATATATGGCTATCAGACATAATAACCAGAAAAACCCAACAGAATTAAGGTGGTAAGAGTAGTGCCTTCAGGCCAGAACAGGCTCCCCCTGGAATTGCTCTCCTTTTTTTGCCCAGTGATTCACGGAAACAAAGACAGTTGTTGTGATATATTGAAGTAAGTCTAACAGCTGAGGCCAGTTGAGCACAAATGACAGAAAGGAGCAGGATGTTTTAGGCACTTTCTTTATATCTATAACAAATATGATGAATATGGGCAACTTGTGCCTTAAACATGTATTTCCCTAAAGTAAACCTTGTCACTGCTAAGCCCCTGCTTTCTTTCACTGTCCTCTGAAGGAAGTTACACCATTCAGTTATTCTGTATCTGTCACCATGTCACAGATATGACTGTGGACAGCACATGCAAGCATTTTGATTAATACACTGGCAGTAGAATAATTAACTCTGCCACAAAGAACAAGCATCTTCAAAACAAAACCATGCATTTTTCAAAAAACAAAGGCAAGGAAAACAGTAAAAAATAAGGACAATAAAGGTGAATAACCATTAACTCCTTGATGATTTTTGGCACATTCTATATAGCCCATCTAACTCTAT
Organism: Motacilla alba alba; assembly: GCF_015832195.1. Classification (NCBI taxonomy): domain Eukaryota; kingdom Metazoa; phylum Chordata; class Aves; order Passeriformes; family Motacillidae; genus Motacilla; species Motacilla alba. Next base: position 60,410,006 of record NC_052046.1, on the reverse strand, counting down.
TTCTGAGTTAGACCATCTTGCTTAGAGCCTTTTCCTTAATAAATGTGGTACATTTCACTGATACTGTGTAATACTAGATGAAACTTACTCAATTTCTGTCACATTTTAGTGTGGAGTCTTGCAAACAGTATTGATCTAAGTTCAAATTTCAGGAGAAAAAAAATCAAATTTAGTTTGGATGGATTAATATATAGGTACCCTATTATCCCCTAACACTGCTACCTGGACCATAATTTTGCTCCCTTTAACACTGGCTTTTGATCAAACATCATAGTCAGGAATCTGTCACAAGCACACAGATACTGATTCTTAATTCAGAGTGGATACGATTAGGGTATTTCCTAATTTTCTAAGATTTATAAGTAAAAACTGTTGTATGGTCTATTAAAACTGTTCTCTTGAGAAAATGCCTTTCACAGTATTAAAATGTGGGCTTAAAGGCACGGATGGAGACATATAAATACCCAAAAAGGATGGTTCAATTGTTTTTCTTTTTTGGAAGAAAGAGTATCAATAGCTGACAGATGACCAAAGCATACAAGCCTTTTTCAAAATTAAAGGAAGGTGGACTTCAGAAATTGGAGGAAACATAGCAAATGCACTGTTATTCAAAGCAAAACAAGAAAGTGGAGAACTTGTGTTCATTTTATTACATTGACCAGTAAAACACATCACATTTGAGATCAGTTACAGACTGTATGCATTGTTAACACGCAAGGGACAGAACCAATTACAGAAGTGACTGAATGCAGAAGTCAATGCACTTTCAGAAGTCAAACTGTGGAAACTGTGCTATTAATTTCTTCTGGACAGAGCTTTTGTATCATTGTATATTTGCCTATCTTATTGTAGCAATATTCTAAGTTTAGTTAAGTAGTCTTCAAAATCGTATTTGGGGCATTATCTCCAGCTGGAATTTAATTTTTAAGTCAACAAATTGTCAGCATAGACTTTGGCATAATTAATTTTTGAATGCTTTTTGAGCATTTGTTTTTCATTCCACAGTGAGATTAATGCTTTCCATCCAAAACACAAAATAATCTGTTTCTAAACAAGATTTCCAGCACAGAAACAATTTCTCCAAGTGTGACATCAGAACATTAAAGTATACTAAAACTATATTCTCGGGATATACCATGTTAAAGGCATGCAAAAAATCCCTCAGTTTTTCAGTACTTGTAAGGCCACTTGGATCTACTCATTACAAAAACATACATTAATAATTTTGTTTGCTGTTAGTCTAAGTTAATATTCATCTTAGTAGTGAAACTCTGATTTCAATTATTAAAAAACAAATTATCCTGAGTTTCAGAATATCGAACAAGCATGAAAAAGATTCAGGAAATAGCTACATAATTTGTTTCCTCTTTTTCAGAAGCTATCTCTGCTCATACTTAACACAGTTTTCCCTAACAGTAAAACACACAGTTAGCAAGTTATGTGTTTACTTCTGAACCTACTTCTGATAAAAGCTGTTTATTCCAGAACTTGAAGCAGAGATGGTGAGTTCACTGCCTAAAGAACAGCAAATCAAAAGAGTCTTATTTTTCAAAGAAATTGACTGCCTGCTCCTGACTTCAAATTGAGCTGTGTATCCTGAAATACATTTGAAAATTGTATATATTTATTTATATATTTATACAAACTTGTAACTACCAAATGCCATATCTTTTTTGGTTATACTGAGTTTGGTCAGTACCAGACTTTTTTACTACAGGTGAAAGTTATTTTCAGACTCTGAATAGACAGTGCAAATTCAATATTTCATTATAAACAACGAAAATATACTACAGAATAATGATTATTTTTATGAGATACATACAATATGAAACCAATTGCTTTAGAAAGTACTAATTTTTAAAAATCCATTAAATTTTGATTTTATAAGACCTTGTAATCTTATCAAATTTTTAATTATTATGTTAAAATGCAGTATTATAATCACATTTCAGATACGTAGCTTTAATACCATCTTCCTATTTTTCTATGAAGAAACTGCTCTGAGATACTCTGATTTTCTACAAATCTTTAAAAGTGAAAGGTCCTTTAGTCAATTCCAGCAAAGTGCTCTGTGTGTCAAGTATGTTCTCTGCTTCACCTTAAAAAAAAAGGAAAAAGAAAAAAAGTGAAAAAAAAGAAAAAAAAGAAAAAAAAGAAAAAAACCAGAAAAAAACCCAGTAATTTTCCTCAGTCTTACAGCTAGAAAGCAAAGAAGGAAAAAAAACTTAAGAAACTGGTTTAGCCATTCTCGTTTGGGTCACATTAGCAAAATAGCAAGTCATAGCTATGTATTTTATAAATAAGCTGCTGTCAATATACCAGCAAAGTTGTCTCTAAGGAATTTTGGACTGGTGGGGTGATTAAGAATCTGAGAAGAAAGTGGATCAAACATTCACATGAAGGTGTACGTAAGCTTTAACATGTAAACTTGTACACAGTGTCACAGATGTACCATATTTGGGCACAATATTTCTTTGTGCCTCAGGACTAGCCTAAAAGGTGTCGGAATGTGGGCAGCACAGGACTTGAAGAAGCATTGCTCAAAGCCCACTGTCACAAAAAGCTTTGCTAAGACAGTTACCTAAATTTGAAGCATAGCAGGGAAAAGTTGTAAAGTGCAGAATGCTCTGGGTAAGGCTAGAATGAAAACATCTAGGACAGAGAATCCAAAAAACAAAGATACAGACTGAACATCATACATAGGTTGTGGTGGTATGATAGTGATATAAGAAGAGAGATGAAGATTAGGCAAAGAATGCATTTGTTTTGGCTGATGCCATTTGGCACAATGCCAACAACCTTGTTTACCTATGCCGTAAGTCTCAGCTTTATGATCCTTATAGCAGTGGTTTGAAACTGTATTTATGTGTGATCAGCCTGATTGAATATTGCAATGCAGTCAGGATTATGGTCATTCTATAAAACAGGTCTGAGCGCTGACATCTCCCAGCTGTATTTTTTGTAGTACTACAGTGCCTGGGACCACCAGTAATATCCAACACAGGCTATCACTCCCACAACATTAGTCAGTTGCATATAGCATCTGATTATGAAATAGCAAGAGGTCTTGGGGACAGAGATGTGGATAGACAAATCTCTATGCCTGTCCCTCACATGTACTAGAGGACATTGCCCCGCTGACTGCTCAGGACACAAGGACTCAGCTATCTAAATCTCAGAAAAGGCAGCCAGAGCTCCATTGCTGAGTGGAGAAGTTCAGTGCAATTAGAGACTGGCCATAAAATCTGTCCCCTCCTCTAATAATTTGTGTGGAAAACACCAGCAGTGTGTGCCTGGACTAGGAGGAAAAGCAAAACAGCAAGGCCAAGAACACAGAGAGCAGGTTGGTTCTTTGTGTCCTCAGAGGTTTAGAAAAGATAGTTAGACAGCGCTTCTGTAACCCTGACATACCCAAAAGATTAGGTCCTGATACAAAGCCCTGGAAACTTAGGACTTTCCAACAGCACAAGCAGAACTCAACAGGTATTTTCCCCCATGTCTTCAGTTTTGGGTTTTAATTAGTCGAAACTATAGAGCAGGAAAAAATACCCTTCCAATATTTCAGTGTGGAAGAATACTAAAATAATGAAATAATTTTTGGTTAAGTAGGCTAGAGACGGAAGAAAAAATTAACTGTAAGCAAGATAAGAAACAAAATGCCTAATGAAAGAGAAACAATGCAACTTTTCAGGGGTATAAAATGATGCCAAAGGATGAAAGGCAGAAGATGCAGACGTTATGTGATCAAGTTAGTTCAGATACAAAGTTCACCATGCAGCACAGAAATAACTGCAGATTATCTTAGGAGAGGGAATTGGCTATGAGGTAATATAACCAATATTACCTATTGATGATAGGTATACCCTGGAAGAAAGACTATTTAAAGAAAGAACAGTAAAGGGAATGGTGTATACAATCATTATTAGACCAGAGAGATTAAGCATGGCAAGCACCAACAGAATAGATAGACAAGCAGAGAAATGGTTGCAAAAGTGTGGGAGTGAACACGGGGAGAAGTTGAGTATTGAGAATAAGCATTGTGGCTGCAGGTCAATTGTGTCATAAAACCTTTTCTTCAACTATGTAATTTTAATCATAAAATAAAATTGAACTCCTGAACCTGATTTCCAGACCAGATTCATCCAGGCTATTCCACTTCCTTTTAATCTAGTGCTGATATTGGTAATTAGTTTAATTTCCTTTTCTGACTTGCCTTTATCCTATCCTGTAAGTAGGATCTGTAGACCCAAATCTCTCATGTCTTTTTACAAAGCTAAACAAATTAATCACTTTTTTTTCCTCTTGCAAGGCAGCTTGTCATTCCCTAATAGTTTTAGCTCTTCAGTATAATTACAGATTCTCTTTCCAGAAGTGATCTGAATTACATGTAAATTTTCACAGGAGTTATTATTTTCCTGTATCTTCCCATCTGCACTCTGTTTGTACTAAGGTTGTGAAATATGCATCCCTGGATATATTCAAAAACCTTTTGGAGATTTGCCTGGAAAATTGGCTATGGATGATCCTGTCTGAGCAGGGGACTTGGACCAGATAACCTTCAGAGATTCCTTCCAACCTTGACCATGCCGTGATACTAGGAAAACTCACTTGATGTTTCTAGACTTTGCTTAGCTGAATTTTATCACACTATTGGATTGTATTCATTCTATGATCACCAGCATTCAAGTTTTCTCTTTTTCTACCATTTCCATCTGATGAGCTCTGATGGTAGAAATCCCTATTAATCCCTAGTTTCTTGCTGACACTATCAAATTGAATCCCATTTTGTTGTCTAATTTCTTCAGAACATCAGGTCTTCTTGCACTGCAGTTTGTTTCTTCTCTGTTGATGAACTTAATCAGTTTTGTCACCCAAAGATTTGGTGAGGAGAACCTACTCATAATTTAAAATAGAAAGCAAATGAAGATCCAGACCAAATGTTAATATTGTTAAATAACCCTGCTGAAGCCTAACCTTCCTTTTCAAGCACAAAATTTGACATTATTTATTTACTCCCATGCTTACCTGTCTACCAATTTCCATGTCTTTCCATGTCTTTCATGCTAACTTAATCTTTAGGTAATACCCCATCAAATGCTTTCATGAGTTTATAATGGATCTACCACATTTCTTGTAGGGAAAAAAAAACTGAAAAAGACAGTTAGTTTGGCATATTCAATTTTATTTTCTGTTTGGTTCCACAGTTTCTTTTCTGCAAAACATTTTCACAAGCCTTGCATACTGCTGAAGTTCTCCTAATAGATCTGAAGGGCTGAAAATGACTTTTCTTATTCGGAAAGCAATAGGATACCGCATTGCTCCTTTTCAACCTATACAGGACCACATGGTACACAGTAAACACATTACATATAAATTCTAAATTCCAAGAGCTAATTCTGCTTTGTGTGTACTAATCCCCTTTTCAACACTTTTATTTCTAAGAACTACCCCTTCTTCCCTATGCTTAGCTGACTCTTCATATTAAAATCCAGGGAAGTTTGTTTAATGCTGTTGGGGAAATGGTCACAGGTATACAATCCTGAATCACCTAAATGTATTTGCACCTGCATGCAGCAGGAACTACAGCAGATTTTGTCTAATTAACCTACCGCTATTTTCCATGAAGCATACAGAGTTAGGAAATCTAAGTGTTAGATCTGGAGACTAAAGACTAAGTGCTGAAACAGATTTTTATTTTGTTTCAATATGGTTGTGCCAGTAGCAGAAAAGACAATTAGTTAGACTTAGTTAACTAAGTCAATTTGTGAAGGTGACAAGCCATGGCCTGATGCTGTTTTCACTTACAGTCAACACTCACTGAGCCAGTCTCCTTCACCAGAAATCAGTGTTAACTGCATCTCCATAACTGCATCTCCACTGCATCAGTTAAAAGCATCTCCATAAACTTCAACACAATGATGTATATAATTTAATCACATAGACAAGGGACAACTATGAGGCAAGACCCCACTTTCCAGCACTCACCTTTCTTGAGTCTTAGCAGCTCACTGCAGTAAGATCATCACCCAATGACTGTGTTAGATCATGAAGGTGAAAGGCCATGATACTTGTCACTATTCCTTTATATTGTAATCCCTAACTCTTTCCCCAGAAAACCAGCAGCAGAGTGGAATACAGAAAAAAATCACTACATCTGTAATTTCTCCCAAATATCAAATTCTTACATCAGCTGTGTTTATAACCTTAGCATTCAAATATTTTGAAACAAGAAGAGAAAATTACAGTGCTAAGTGAAAAGAAATGCTGTAAAAGTATACTGAGTACCCTTGACTAGCAAAATATCTGACTTCAACAGAAGGAAAAAAAAAAAGACATAATATTTTTATCAAAAAAAGTCAAATATCTATTACAAGATTTCTCCCAGCCATTAAAAAAAAACATAGCAGGTTATATGAAGCTTGGTTCTCCGTGAGAACAGGACTGACTTACATACCTTTAATCCTTTGCAACAGTGTCCCATAGTCCATATCATACTGATAGGAAAATACAAAGCATAAGGGGAGTATTGGCAGTAAAACTGCTGGGTTCTTCCTTTTTATTGCTCTGTGCAAGAAAAAAGAAAAAAAATATTTAGGATATTCAGCACATCAGCACTGTTACTCTAAGCTGACCTTTACTGTCTAGGACTTGTGTATCCTTCTAAAAATATCTAATCAAAGAGCAAGTCTTTATTTCCTCAGAAATATTTGTCTTCTGGTTGCCTTCTTTCTCAACCCAAGAGTATTTTAAAAATGCAATACTGATTTTTGAAAATATTAACAAATATGGGATTATCTAACTCATTTAGCATGCATGTGCAGTGCCATATACTCAGCCATTTGCCACACGTAAGAATGTAGATTCTATTTTCATTTCTAAATGCTACAGAGAACCCATAACACATAACGTGCATTTAATCTTCACTATATACACAAACCCACAAATATTTCCTATTTCCCTTTAAATGTGTTACAGCCCAAGAAAACATTATGAACCAAAAGTACTGTAGGGCAAGTTTTTCCCTATGCAATATAGCTTTATTAGCGAGGTTTCTTTTTCCCTTAGGTCAGTTGATTCAAATTTAAGTGAGTAGACTTCAGAACATGTCCACTTGTTCACTGCATTAAAAAAATCAAGATGGAGAATGTAGTACTCACTAATAGTTCATTAAATCTCAGTATAGACAAGAAAATAGTGTGGATTTTAAATACTCTCTCCTCTTCCACATACAACTTTTATTTTGCACTGGACTTTTTGTACCTCAGATATTTTATTGTCATTTTATTGTCAGCTCATATATCTGCCTTTAAATAAATCTGCAGTCCAGACATAACCAGAACACATTCAAAGCAGACAGAATTCAGAGTCCGTTTGTCATTTGATCAATCTCTGAGCAACTACTGGATAAAAATAACTACCTGTAATGCAAAACCAAGACCCAGCAAAATAGAAATATGTAATAATGTAATACACTTATATTTTCTGTTAGGCGATAAGCTTCATACCCAGTTGTTAAAATTACAGCAGTAAGTGTCAAAAAAATGTCCCAAAATATTTGAGAAATTCTGATGTCCAAGCAATCTGCATAGCTATTTGTCTCTCTCTCATCAGGTTCTGCAGTGCCAGTTGCCTTTCCAGCTAAAGAAGGGAGATAGGTTAAACAAATCTAAGTCATCCCTTTATTTTAAAGATTGACTTAATGTCTCAGTGGTCTATAAATCCAAAACACTAACTAAGAAGGCAATCTTTCATGGCTTTTGATTAAGACTGGCTTTCTTCAGTAATAGTTTCTACCAAAAAACATCTAGGTCAATTAGCAAATGCTTTTATGCAGAATCTTTCTAATTGTGCTTCTCAAGGTCCAGACAACCAAAACTGCAGTGTTAGGTTTCGAGTGGGACCCAAGTCTAAGCAGGACTCTCTAGATTAAGATTCTCTGACCTTCGCATTTCCATGCTGATTCATAGAGTACCTGCTTTCCCAATTAATTTTGCTTAATTCTAATTTAGTTGTAATAATTTTAGAGTCAATCTTAACACCTCTTTGTCCTTTGAGGATTTCTTCTTCCTCATGATGCCTCATAAAGCTAATAACTCTTCTGCAACACCAGTTACAAATATAGAAAAGCACTGTGAAGGCAACAGATTTTTTATAGATAATGAATATATATCAAAAGTCCATAAGGAAATACTTGTATATCTAAAATTTTAAAAAGTAAAAAAGTACAATATAGTCAATATATTCACATGTCCAAGAAGAACTTTCTATGGTACAAGAGAATAAAAAAGCAGACCATTAGATTTAATTTTTTTAGTTACATGCCCCATCTAAACCTACTGGTACATTTTTATTAAGTAAGGTAAATTCAGTATTTCTCAAAAGTTCCTCTCAACTATACAGAACATAAAAAAATTCCTTTTTAGAGGGATGAAAAAATAATCATTGTGCCTAAAATAAGCAGTCTGAAACCAAAGTGGAGAAGTTAGTTAACAGAACAATAAGTCTTCTTCACAGCAATGTTTGTAACTCATCTTGTGGGGAAAAAATTGAATACCTGTGTTTGTATGTCTAGGCTAGCTAACCAAGTTGGATGAGAAGTTCAACAAGGTACAGGAAACAGAATACCTGCTGCCTAAATGAGTGTATTCCAGGGAAGAAAGAACAAAGACTGAATTCAGAAAGTTCTCTTCTAATGAATCTCTAAAAGTAATTAAATATGTTCTTTTCTCCTGCTTTCTAATTCAAGAATAGTTTAAAGGATTTGTAATTACTTAAGGTTTCCACCCATTTATTCATCTCCATTACTATTGATTTAGCCTGAACAGAACAATTTCTGTTAAATTGTTACTAATTATTTCTTCAGACTACGTTCTTATTTACAAGTTCATTCAGTACCTAGATAGGCAGAAATAATTTTGAGACAGCATAATGAAAAAAGGACAGATCTAATTACATATAATTGTACACAGCAGGAAAAACAACATTCACTATAGTCTCACAGTACCATTTCATCTGTTTTTCTTTCCTCAATACTTTCATTGCAATTGTTGTTCTCACAAAAAATATCAACAGGCTTCACCTTTCTGATAGCCATAATTTTCAGATTGCTTTGTTTTGGTTTCCTTTTTTTCAGAAGAAGTAATTATATAATGGCTGAGAAACCACTTAATAAAATATCAAAATAATTAGATTTTATTTTGTCACCTACAAGACAGTTGGGAATTCTAAAATAAACAAGTACACTGCCAATTAATTACACCCATTTTGGTCCCAAATATCCTAAGCCTGGTAAATTGCTGAGGGCTAACGTGGTAAGATAAAATAATGACATGTAATATCCATTTAATGACTTTATTTTCATCTTCAGTGTGATTATAGGTGTAGTTTCCACATATGTGAAAAGTATTAAGGGATCCTTTGTTTGCCTATCAGCACAGATAAGGGCCTGTGCTTCCAAGATGCACAGTATTACCCTAAATGAGCTTCAATTTGAAGAAGCACATGATAAGGAAGCGGGACAAGGATATGCTGATGAAATATAGGTCTTGCTAAAAGGGAACAATGGAGAAGAAGAAAAACAGACAGTTTAACATGCACAGTGTTTAGAAAGAAGTAAGTATGGCACAAAAAGAAGGCTGTAAGTTCAAATTTACAAAAGTAAACTAAAGGATGCTAACATGATTTATTTAAATACAAATACACACACAAAAAAACCTCTGAAAAAACCCCAACAAAAAAAAACCCCTCACACTTGTTATACTTTGACAGCTCTTTAAAACCCAAGTGCTGAAAGAAAAAGATAAGTCACAAACAGTAAAGTCAAACAAACACCATGCTGCAGGAGACTGTCATATCAAATTCCAGAACCCCAAGGGTACTTTCATGTGTATCTACAAGTAGTTCATATAAATAACCTACGATAATTGAAAACAACTTGTTTTCTATAGTATAGACAGCAGCCAGATAACATTATCAAACATTTTTCATATTCTTTTCTAACTAGATCTTGTTTCTTTCACTTGAGTGAAACAACCCTCAACTTTCTCCATCAAAAACAAGTGGTGGAATGTAATGCATAGAAAAATGCCTGTAATTCCTTTTCTTTGAGCAACTTCTTCTATGTAGATGTAAAATTTAAACCAGATGAAACACAATACTGTATTTAAATTAATTTATTAAAAAATGCATTGAAGGGAAGTTTTAGAATTACGACTCTTAGAGATGAACATTCTCTTTGTGCATGGTGAAATGTGACAGCCCAGAAACAATAGTTTCAGAGGAATACTAATCCACAGAAGGCAGTAAAAAGCAGGTTTAGAGACATTTGGCTAAAAGAATAATTTAATTCTTGCTATTACTGAAGTTTTATGATATTACAATGAATAGTTTACAAGATCTATTTTGTCCATAAACGTATAATGTAGCATCAAGAAAGCCCTGAGATGAGTTGGGGATCCTAAGTAAGCAACAGTACTGATGCAGAGATTTGTAAACCAATTTTTATTTAGTCACAATTTATACAGAGAAAACTTAGTAGCAATACATGAATACATGCTCACCTTTGAACCTATGTGATTTTATGCCAAACCCAGGATTATGACTCTCAAATGCCAGAAGTTCCCTTTGTTCTGTCTGTACTCCTTTATTCCAAAAAAAGTATCTTCATGCTTTCCATTTCCAAGATCCATTTTGTTACTTCTCATAGTTTCATCTTGCAAAAGAAAAGACTACAGTGCTATAGCTGTTAGGCTTACAACAGGAATCTGAGTAATTAAGGGGTTTAGTCTAAGTGTTCTAAGTGTTCCAGGGCAATTCCACACTGACTCCACTGAATTTCAAACTCTCCTTAAGGAAAAGGAAAAACTGAGCAACAATTATGGCCAAAGTTGTCTTACTAAATACTGTTTCATCACATGACTTAAACTTACCAGAATAACTGTAGAAAAACCAGTTTGGAGTACACCTGAGCTCTTTTCAGAGAGCTCTTTTCAGGGAGCTCTGTAGCCACTGGGTAGCATAGCAGGGAACACCTCTCTGGCATATTCTGACAAAGCAGACAAAAGGCAGGGCACCTGCCTATCCTGTGCAATCAAATACTGCTTTAGCATGTCCAGACCTGACATCTGATCAGTTAAATAGGTTTAAAAGCAATGCTTGACTGTAAAAGAGTATATATCTTTAAATAAATTTTGGATGCTCTAAATGTCAAATGAAATGCCTACATGGGCACTCTGGGAACTCCTCTAAATGAATCTTTTAAAAATTAAAACAAATCATGTGCAATATCCTTATGCTTGTCCATTTAACATGCCAATCTTAAATGAATATCTGGAGCTTGAGTAGTTTTGAATGACCAAGATATCCTGATGTGATGGTCTTCAACTGGTGAACAACTAGATCACGGTAGACCTTAAGGCAAAAATCAGTGCCTTAAGTGACTGCCTTAAGGCAGTCAGGATTTGAAAAATATGTATATAGGAAAAGAATCAGGAGTCTACCACAAAAAATGACCCGAAATTAGATGAAAGAAAACCAAACCATGTTTGACTGCAGTTCAAATCAATATCCCATTTTCAGCTGTTAATTTCCTAGTAATTGTGTCTTATTTTCCTCCGCATGTGTTCTATTGAAAATGTCAGTCACACTGGGATAGTGAAAGACTTTTGATCTATTAACATGCAGATTTTATGAAAAACACCAAGTCCTACTGTCTTAGGACTTACATTACAATAATTTTTAAAATTACTTCTTTTCTCATTATGGCAGAACAGAGGTAAGAATTAAGAACAGTAGGTATTCATTTTTACTGCAAAACATTTTATAAAATTTTATCGGTAACAAGACAAAAAAAAAAGTATGTCATTCAGACAGAGTAGAGATGTACCAGAGTTGTAGCAGAGATGGGCTGTATTTTATTTAGGAAAGTCTTACTGATGGGAGAAGCTGATTATTGAGAAAACAAGCCACAGGTGCACATCACACATATCAGTTGAACAACCATTCACCATCCAAGTGCCATTGTCTTAGGGAACAAATTCTACTTCATTTTAAGTACACAAATGGCCCATCTACATAGCCATAAAAACTTCAATAGGAATGATTTACGTGACTATACTTGCACTAAAAACTACAGATAAAGGACCTGAAGTGTAGCTTTAGAACAGAAGGAAGAGAGATACTGTAATTTTCCTAGCCAGATTGCTGTGCATAGCACAAGAGAGCTGAAGCTGTAATGTGGATGCATGGGTGCACATCCCAGCATGCTTTTCAATTACTTGTATCCTGTAACAATCAGACCGTGATTTTATAGACACAGTTAATCTAATAATAAAAAGTGGCAATAGCAACTTCTATATTGGCAAAAAATATTGATTGCATATTTTTAAAAATTAAGTATAACATTTCAAAATAAATGGCTACTAGTAGCAAGTGGCATTTTAAAATTTATAATACTCTGAAGAGGGCCCAATTAGAAATAACTTTCCCATTTTTTCTTTAAATACAGCTAGTAGTTTCTCAACACTGTGTGAGCAACTGTAAGGGCTGATTGGGATTTTGAAGCCTGTCACACAGAAAGTGTTAGAGTGAAAGGAAATCGATATTCCAAAATGAATCATGACAGATGAAGAGAAGTGAGGCACAGGGAAAAAGGTCAGTTACTGTGAAACTGATAATGCTAATAAACTAGTCAGTGGTAACCATCCTTATCATTTCTACTGATTATTTTTCAGACTGCCACAATGATGTCAAACCACAGAAAAGAGCATTTATACCATCATTTAATTGATTAAAACCCAGTGGGAGAAAATTCTCATCTAAAATAATTTAATTGACTGTGACAACTTGCAAAAAAACCCCTCTCTGGATTACAAGTCACATCTTCACTAGACTAGAAATTTCTCATACTTTAGACTCTTCGCTTGTTTTCTCTCTTCCATGTGTAGATGGAATGGATGCTACTTTGGTTTTGTACCCCCAAATGGGATGGAAGGTGGTGTACAAATACTCAATAGAAATGAAAAGCAGAGCCAGTGCGAAATGCTCTCTTCTTCACTGCCCACATGTATTAAATATGATTTCAATGGTGGATTTTGTGTGAGTCTAAGTGTCTATGCAGAGGAAGACACAGTAATCACCCCTCAATAAAGAGTCAATTTGCAACCCAGTATGTTAATGGCTCTCCTGGGAGATACGCTCTTTTACCTAACCTATCTAAAATACTGGGCTGAACAAACATAGCTTGAGAGTAGTCATGGCAGTAAACCTATAGAGAACATATTTCCTGTCACTATCATTAAGACATAATTACACTGATGTCCTGGTAAACAGATATTTGGACAGGAAAGGTATTAACTACCTTATAAGAAATAATCAGGTAAACACCATCTCTACTTAAGTTCTAAAATCCAGTATATAAATCTAAGAAAACTGAAACTTGAAGAAACTTTTGGGATACCCTTACACTCATGTAAAAGAGCTCTCCAGTTTTGTCACAGGTTAATAGATCTGTTATAGGCCATGGCTACTCTGCCTACATTAGGTTATTTTCACTTACAGTTTTTCAGTGTTCAGACACTCTGAAAGCATTCTTTTAAAAAGTACTAACTTCTAACTTCTGAGGACTCAGAGCTGTAATGGAAAATAAGGCTTAAGTTATAAAAAAGTGACAATCACACATAAAAAAATCTGCAAATCCCTTCCAAAACATGTATGGAAGGTAGTGCAGATAACACAGCTACATGTGGCATTTCATCAGTAGATGCAACATTAAAAGCTCACATGACTTATCCTTGGTGTCCTTCTTTCTAAATAATAGGTAAAACAAGAAGCTGCTGCAAATGGTTCTTTGGCAAAATTAAATGAAAAATAGAATAGTGACACCTATCTCTACAACTCCATTGTAAGCCACCAGGGTGCAATACAGAGATGACAACTTAAAATAATTAGGCAGTGTCTGCTTGGTTCTGTGACCAGCATGCCCACAGACATCTCAGGAAATGGGCCTCTAGATCAAACAGTTAAAATAAATTAGACCTAAATGTTTTATCCTGCTGCTTCAAACCTTGTTTGCAGATATTTTTCACATCAAGTACACAGAGCAATTAAAATTACTAGCACCGCAAGAAACTGCACTTTAAAAAGAAAACGTAAAGCTTCCCCATGCAAAGACAGATTATAAATTATTTACAAGCAAAAAGTTATCAGAAAAAAAAAAAAAAAAAGGATCTCACAATATTAGCCACAAGCCAGAATGTAAACTTCACTGAACAAAAATCACACAGAATCAGAACATATTCTGAGTTGGAAGGGACCTACCAGGATCGAGTCCCAGCCCTTAACTGAATGGTCATGGATTGAACCCCTGACCTTCGTGTTATTAGCACCAAATCCTTTATATTCCTTTTGTTGTCCATAAGGTACTGAAATTATACTCTTTATAAAGAAGAAATAATATCAAAAGCCCTTCAATCCATGTGAGATTTTGTTCTGACAGACTCAATCTAGTGGGCAAAGCATTAAGTTAAAATTTCTTAGCAGTAACCCAGCATTCTTATTTTTCTTCTGTGTGGCTTTTAGGCAACGAACATGCAACAGAGTGCAGAAGGGCATCCACCATCTGCATTTAATAATCGTATCAACAAAAGTAAGTGAAGTTTTAAGGTACTGTTACCAGTGTTCAGAATTCTCAGAAGTTTTGTACAAGCTTTATAGAGACAAACCAAAGACATTGAATAGCCAGTTATGTAAAAAGGTATCAATGTTGAAGGAATAGTAAAGTAGATCAAGACATATAAAAAAAAGAGTTGATGTTACAATATCAAGTAATTTCAATATCTAACTAAGAGTTGAATAAGAGCTTCCCCCAACCCCCCCAAACTTAACATTCAGGAAATATTATTTCATAGAAAGCAAGTAAAAGACTAAATTTTTCTTCAATGGACTTAACAAAAGACTAAAATGATAGGTTTGCTCTATTAAGAGGAAAGGAACTATGGTAAATTTGTTTTGTCACAGGAAGCAGCTTCAGAAGGCATTTTTTCTTTGAAGTCAGTTAAATTCCTCCAGCAAAATGAGACTAAACATATAAAGGTAAGCTGGAGCTGCACTTCCAAGCAAGACAAAATTTGCAAGCTGTATTCATAATGATATGTACTAGTCACATATATTCCCCCCAAAAAATGCTGCTATAATTGATTCAACCGAATAAATTTAATTAATATTTGTCTCGCTACTAGTGCAGCAACCAGTCTGTTTTGCATCTTTTGCTGGTAGTCGTTACATATTAGAAATAGGTATTAAAATCTGCTCTTTGTTAACCACTTCATTTGTTTCTTCACAGTGATCAGGCAGAGTATACAATCTGTCAGCTAATACCAACCAAACTGGCTTTTTTCCTGCAAGACAGATGGTTCTAATCTTCCTCAGTACAGGTATCATTTATCTTGTTCTGTTCCATTTGATGAGCAGAAACTAATAAGGATATAGAATTGTTACCAGAGAGCATTTATTTCCCAGAATTAAGCACAGATCACCCAAGGGTACAATTTATGTAAGGCTTCAAGACAAACGCATTAGTGATGTCGTAAGCGCTACTAGTATCTTGTCAATAGAAAACAAATCTAGCTATTTCCCACCCCAAAGGGAAACAGATGGTAGTAATCAGGAAAGGCAAAACTTGCTTACATTTTACTTCACGGGAAAGAACAGGAACAATTGGTTTCATTTTACTAGAACTAAAAAAAAGTCCTTTTGACTAAATTTCACTGAAAGCTTTGGGGAGGAAAAGGTTAGGGATTTACAAGACCCTGAAGAAAATGATTCAGTGTCTGAGACATGAGGAGAAATTATATTTTTCAGGTATCATCATAGAGGTGGTTGATCTTTTGTTAACAAAGATAAGGTGACAAATCTGTAGTTGGAAAATGTCATCACAAAAAATTTCATTAGGTTCAGGAAGAACTGCAGAAATCTGTGTCAATACTTTCCTTTTTTTACCAATGAAAGAGAAGAAGAATGAAAAAAAAATTCTTGTTCAGAAACTCACTGACATTTTAACATTAGCCATTTCTCCTGCCAAGAGTCAAAACATAGCACACATGTGCATTTTAAGCACCATTTAATTTTAAGATCAATTGATAAATAATTGATTGCATTTTGACTGAGTAATGGGTTAATTTAATTTATTAAGAAAAAAAACAAAACAAAACAAAACAACAGAACCCCAAAATTGTATTTGTAAATATTATCCTCTTTAAATGAAAGATATGTCATCTCCCCCCTGCCCTTACTCATACCTCTCTTTTTCATTTCTACTTATAGCTCATTACTCAAAGAGAGTCCCAGAATAAAGGATCAGGACATGTGCAAGATATAAGTCCCTACCAAGAACAAACAATTGGCTTATGAGGTGCAGGGCCAGGAGTTGGACATGATGATCCTGATGGCTCTATTTCACTCAGCATATTCTGATTCTATGAATTCCTTGTACATGTTTAAGATTGAGTACTAAGACTGAGCCTACTAGGTATCAAAAAGACTTCAATGTTTCTGTTTTTCAAAAGTATCGGCTTTCCTCATCCAATTTCCATTAACACTTTGTATTTGTCTTTAAGAATGTGATCCAGTGTCTAGTTTCTAATAAAACCTCTACTGATCTATCTTATCTGTACATTCTTAATATATTTTTAATTCTAAGGAATTTAAAGCTAACTGAGAAGAGGAAGTCAGAGGAGACTCATGAGCTCTCTGATAAATAAATCAGGTTTTCCTCATCTCTCACTCAGAAGATTCTCAGTATCTGTAGTAAAGAAAGTCCAGCAAAGTGCTATGTGTAGAATCCATGGTTCAGTTCAAATATCACAAAACCAATAACTTAAGGAAGGTGTACATACATTATCTTCTTAATGTACATACATTATCTTCTTAAATATGCAAATACTGCTTGTACTTTATCTCTGCTAAATGTGTCATCTCATTTTTCACTTGAAGATATGTTTAAAATGCTTCAGTTGTCTCTTTTACTATATATCCTGTCACATATTACCATAGCAACTTCACTAGAAGTTTCTTGAGAAGTAAGAACTTCAAAAACCACTAGAGGGTTACCTAGATTATCAAACAGAATCCAATAAGAAACAAACTTAAAACTGCTGCTGGAAGGTTCAAACTTATTTTTTACTAGGCAAACACACATGTTACGACTCTGTATATTTTCAAAAAGACATTGAGGTGAAAAGCAAACAACAGTAATAAACAGCTGTAACTGAAGTTACAACATCTTGTTTTGAGATACACATGAGTGTCTGGATATAAACTAAAATGTAGTCCTGTTCCATCTCTTATAATAGATCTATATTTTTAAATTGTTTTTATATCTTTATTTCAGAAAAAAAGGAAAATATAATTTAGTCAAAAGATATGGCCAATTAATAAGCATCTACGGGGTACTTCTATATTTTAATTTCAGATTTAAGGACAAATTGCTAAACATGAAGAGAAAACTGCCTTGTTATTTTCATTTATTGCCATTCAAAGCAAACCTCTTAAGGCAATACAATCCTGGCAGGAAGGTAAAGCAATCATGCTATGGTCTGCCCCTAACCAAGAGCTGAGAGTGTAGAGGAAAGAAACCATACGATATTAAGTTGCATTTATCTATGGTTTCAGTGAGTTTTTGGTATTTTTCTCCAAAACCAGATACTTTTTTTACACATCTTTTGTAACTTTAAATTACATTCCAATGATATTAATATTGACACATTAGTATATATGATGAAATAATATTCCAAAGCATTTTCTTACAAAACTGAGAGCTTTAGTGCCATTTGTAGATATACCAAACACTCACCAGCAGTTTCACTTCAAGCTGATTTGTGAATGCATGCGACATGGTTTTGTGCATACAGTGTGCAATGCATTCATGTTTCTTCACAGGCATGAGCTGAAGAACAGATGAAAGCACAGAACACTTGAATGCCATTTTCAGAAGTAGAAATCTTACGATTTATAATTTGAATGAACTAAATAAGATTTTTTTTCTGCAAGAGATAAATATGTTTGGCATTTCCATGTTGTGTCAAAAGAAAATTCCACTTACAGGAGAAAATGCTGTATAATTTGTATCTATGCAAAAGCAGACTACACCTTTCTGAACTAGAGGATGAGTTTCCCTAGCAATGTTTTATACTATCTGCCCACTTACTCCACAATTTTAACTAACTGAGGAAGAAATGCCTTTATTAATTTGCATCACTGCCAGAACTTCAAAAGAAGCTCTTAAAACAAAGCACAAAGGTGGGGGTGGGGGGGGGGGGGGGGGGGGGGGCGGGGAAAGGGAAAGACCTGAAAGAGAAGTGGAAAAGACAAGAAAAGACAAGAAAAGACAGAAAAGGAAAGAAAAGAAAAGGAAAGGAAAGGAAAGGAAAGAAAAGAAAAGAAAAGAAAAGAAAAGAAAAGAAAAGAAAAGAAAAGAAAAGAAAAGAAAAGAAAAGAAAAGAAAAGAAAAGAAAAGAAAAGAAAAGAAAAGAAAAGAGAAAAGAAAAAAGTATAAAAGTATCCACTGAGATACAGAACTATAGAAGATTTTTCATACCGCCATCTGGTCCTAATTAAAATAGAATAATGTAATTTTATCATGACTCAAAATAAACCTAGATGATGTTATGGACCCCAAAAGAAAGAAAATATTTTAAAGAACCAAGGAAAGATTGCTATGGATTTTCAGGAAAAAAAAAGAAAAAAAGAAAAAGAAAAAAAGTATTACCACTGCATTGTCGAAACACAGAAAAATAAGCCCTTACTTTTCTAGATTTAATTGATCTTGACTTTTTTTTAACCAAGAAGTATAGAATCTTTTCCATGCCTGCACAGGAGGAACAGGGAGCAAGTCTATAAACTCTCAAAGACTAACTGCTATGAAAGCAGATCTATTACTGTTTCCTGGCTATCCGATATTACCTGGGGAAAAGAATGCACTTTAGAGTCCAACATAATAAAATAGGAAGAGAGGAGGGACCACAGCAGACTGGGATTGAGACTATCCAGAGATTCATGCTGTAGACAGGTTATAATAAAACACTTTTATTATTGGTAAATACAAGATCTGTCAGAAGTATATTATTCTTCTAGCATGTATATTTTCTTACAAGTTTAGTGGCTCCCATCAAAGATTAATTTGGGGGACTGTATTGACTTCTGAAAGCAATGATGCTTTCCCACTGAGAAGACCATCTTTTTGTCTGGTAAGAAATCCTCCTGCTAGGAAGGAAAAAAAACCCCAAAAGTCTACCAAAAAACCCCTCCAAATCACTCTGACTGCAACCCCCAAAAACCAATAAAACAATGACATGCCCTAAGCACTAACTAGTTTCTTTTTTTTCCAGCACTGTCCAGCACAGTGATTCTTGGCTCCTCCTGTATAAGTTGTTCTTAAAAGCTACACTTTTAAGAATTTCAATCCTCCAATCTGACCCTGAAAGACTGGCAGAGCTGACCTGCTGTAATCTCAAAGCAATACTTTTTAAATGTGTTTTGCTTAAATAATGGTTATAACCTTTTACTGAAATTTCTGATTTCAACTGACTTATGTATATGTTAATGCTGGGTATATAATTATACATACAGTGTAGGAGAAATGTATCTGCTAATACAGCAATATCTATTACAAAACTTCCAAAATATACAGGAGATCGAACAATTCTTTTTCAGGTAAATTATTCCCACAAACAAAATTTTTGCTTTGTTTTTGCACTCTGACAGGCAGGGCACATGGAGGCTTTAATTCTCAATTCCCTTCTCTATCCCTTGTGATGTTATTTCTGTATCATTATCACTTAACATATTTCTTAAGTCTGTCTGACAGCTGTCAGTTAAAAGTTAGACCAAGTCACATCTCGTTTCAACAGATTGCTGCTGTGCATGTGGTGCTCAGTACGAGTGCAGATATCAAGCAGTAACTGCTCATAATTCTTAGTCTGGGAAGAAAGAGAGGTAAGAAAGTCCTCCCTCACAGGATCCACAAAATATAGTGAGCCACAGCCTGCTTCTGTGGGTGTTAGAGAATCATAAAATAACTTGGGTTCAACCTCAGCAGTCTTACTCAGAACAGCTGTGTGATCAGACCAGGAGACTAGGCTGCTGAGGGCTTTTATCCTGCCAGGTCCTGAAAACCTCCTAAGATGGAAGCATCACTGAGCATATGCTCCACTGCTGGATTGGTCTTTCAGGGGAAAAGGTTTCTCTTTGCACTCAGTCTGTACTGCTCCCCAAATCCTGTTTTAGTGTATACTCATTACCTCTTGCACTTTCTGGCTATACTTTTTTGATTACTCACAGTTGGTGGGGGGCTGCCCTCAGATCTTGCTCCCCAGAAAGCATCTCATTCTAGGCTCACTTGGCCTCCTTGCAAGAAATGCTCCAGCCCTTGGCCATCTTGGTAGTCTGCTGCAAAAGCTGCTCTTTTTCAGCTACACTATTCTTGCACTGGGGAAGAAGGGGGGTAAAAAGTGGATGCAGTATTTAAATGGGTTTAACAAAGCACTGAACAGAAGACAACAGAAAATTTTGTCAACCTACTGGCTTTACTACAGCTTAAAAAGCCCTCATTTGTCCTTTTGACTCTCTCTTCTGTCAGGGTATACTGCTGACTTGTGCCCTATTGCTGTCTTCCAGTGTCCCCTGCATCTCTACAGAATTGCTTCAATTTTTCAGCTCTCAGTCTGTGTTGTGGCCAAGAACACTTAGCTGACACTTAAATCATGTCAGCTTTCCTGAACTCCTTTATCCTTCAAAGCTCCTATGGCACCTTGCCTACCAGTTTCCCAAGCAAGATGAAATCCTCTCTCCCAATGTCCAGGGTCTGCAACTCATCTTGCTACAATCAAGTCTGACTGTAATATTGCAGTTCTCCCTCATTTGTAAATAACAAATTCAGCTGTGCATGATGGCCCTTGGATGGCCCATCTACTACATACACACCTGTATCAAGCACTTATTCCTCACATTTCGCAGAAATGTACTCAATTGTTTATGTCTTCCTATTTATGGCAGATTTTCAGCAGATATTCAGTAGATTTTAGGGAGACTACAGTCTCATGAGAATCAGTTAGTAATCCAGAGACTTTCTTCAGTTGTTTAAAAGAACAACTTGTTGTTTCTTCATGTATTTTGTCACTCTGATTGGTGACCTGCAGCATCCTCCCTCCATAGGGTCATGTTTTGTGGACTCTCCTTTGACCTTAACTCACAAGCTACACCTTCTCTTCATGGGCATCACTACTACTTGTCTTTCCTTCCGGTCTTTCCTGAAGAGCTAGCACCTCTCTGTTAAGAGATTTCAAGTTACATGAGCTGTCCTACCATATCTGTTATTCCCATGATGTTGCAGTACTGTGACCATAGACAGCTCTTGTTCTTTGTGCTTGTTTCTCAGGCAGCTGTGTACATCTGTGCTTGAGCATGTACAGGCTTCCTTCCTCCAGAACCATCAACACTGCAGAAAATCCCAGCACGCTGTCTCATAAAAGCTTCTGCCCGGACTAGATACATTATAGGCTGCTTTATTTAGTACCTGCTACAACAGCCGAATGCTCTTATTGTGCTGCTGTAGTAGAAACACCTTTTTTTTAGGATGGCAAAATGTGATTAATTTTTTGGTTTGGAAATGAAAACACAGTGGTTTTTCATTTCCTGGGGTTTGATGCTTTTTTTTTTTCCAAACCAAAGTAATGTGCTATGCAATAGCTTAGAGAATTCTTTGTGCTCCATTTACTACCATTTACTACCCTATTTACTTCACTTCTCTAAGCAGGCCCTTATGCAACACAATTGTCTCTTCCATTCTCTGCCTCTGAATCAGTGCTTCTCTCCTCAGTGCTTTTTTGTAAAGTTTTCCCAGAAATGCATCTAGGTGAAAACTTCAATGGCTTGACAACATCAAGAGACACACTTAAACCCTAGATCTGATTGTTATACATAAAGATATTAAAACAAATCAGTCTTTTCATCCATGCCTTTCCATCTATCATCTCGTAATAGAGAAAAGAGTGATACAACAGAATACAAAGTAGCCATCAATTCACATCTCATTATTAATGATGAAGCTAATATGAGAAAGAGTAAAAAAGGTCAGTCAATAAAGAATTCAGTGTCTCACCAATTATTTGTGGAGTTCCAACGAAAAAAATTCTTCTAATTAAGTAATAGAACACTTATACACTGAGATATACCTGAAAACAGTCATGAAGGATTTTAAATGCTACTAGAACCTAATTTTTTTAGTTGTATGGACTAGAAACCACTGCTTA
This sequence comes from Motacilla alba alba, assembly GCF_015832195.1. Taxonomy (NCBI): domain Eukaryota; kingdom Metazoa; phylum Chordata; class Aves; order Passeriformes; family Motacillidae; genus Motacilla; species Motacilla alba. The sequence goes on along the minus strand of NC_052046.1, from coordinate 60,387,702 downwards.
CTATGCAGTATTATTCCTATACACATCAAGATATCTTCATGTAATTCAACTCTTATAATATCACTGGAAAAATAACCAAAAATCCTGTTATTAAAACAAAATCTCAGCTTTCTCCTCTGTAGGGCCACCTTTCAAGTAGTGCAGACATGCTATATGCAGGAAAACTGGGATATTAATCAGTTTTCCCTGAGTAGTGTTTCCCAAGGAAAGAAAGAAAAAGCAACTTTTTAGAGCCAAACAGCAGGACATAAACGAAAATCTAACTGGTGAAGAAGAGTGGAGTGTTACAGGAGGGACTGGCGTAGTACTGACTTGGTGGGGTTCTGTTCAAAACTAAAGAAAGCATCTTTGATTCCTCCGTATGTATTAGGCAATCTGGCTAAAATTTGGTGGGAGAACTTAGGCTTTTTTATATGTGGTCCCTAAATTAAAAGCCTTTTAAATTGTGCTTAGAATGTCTTTTACACTGCAAAAACACTACTTTGAGATGCAAAGTTAGTAAGCTCTGCTTTATGCAATCCTAGAATCAAATTCATTAGCAGTAAATTAAAATTTTTATCTGTACTGTGCTGTGATCTTCTACCATGATTTTGCTTCTTATCATTCTAAATAACACTACACAGAGTATACAAGATTATTTTTGTATTTTTAATATTATTTGAAGACAATATACTTGCATTATGCACTAACCAAACTTAAGTCTCTCTCATCACAATAAAGTCTTTAGGAAGTATCTTCAAGATATCTTCACAGTATGTGAAGCCAGACAATTTCTTATTTAAAAAGCAACCTGTCAGGGTTCTTGACACCTGGTTCTAGACAGTAAGGTCACTGCCTAGAAATATTTAAAGTGTTCTGATCCATATTGAGGAAAGCATAATCAGTCACAAATATCTCTGCATTCTTACTTGCCACTTTCAGATATGCATCTTTTTCCAGGCTGCCTTGTACATCTCAAAATGGCTTTCTTAATAAATAGTTATTGCAATAGCTTTCTTAAGGTATATATTTGGGGTGTTAAAAAAAAAAAAAGACAAGGAATAAAAGCCTCACTAGAACAGAAAGTACAGAACACAGCACTTTGACTAAAGAAATATATGCAATTCCCACATTTAATTGTGTTAAGAGGACACACAGAACTCATAAAAAAAAAAAAAGAATCTGCTGTAACTGCTCTGTGGCCTGGAGCAGAGACATGCTCTAGCCTATTCAGCCTCACTAAAAGCACTCTGCAAGGCCATATACTAGTCTTGAGCTGTAGATCTGAGATATTAAAGTGTTTGAAAATAATTTTGCAAACTACACTTAAAGGAGCAGGCTCATGATAAAAACAAAGCCTCAACAAACTTCTACCACAAACAGTCTCCACTTGACACAGACTGGTATTTCATTCTGGAGCCACACAAAGACAATACAAACAACTAGCAAGTCCTTCAACATCAAGGCAAACAGCTGAGGTTTTATTGTGCTTCCAAAAAGCATTAAGATACAATTTACAAGGTCACAATCCCTCCTTTTCAGAGCTATCCCAAGAAAGATATAAAGAAAAAAACCCATGCACGACATCTTTTAATATTGTCTTATGCTAAAGTAGTCAAGTTGGTTTGGCTGTCCAGCACATATCAGAATGACTCTAAAACTGGCTGAGCTTTAGCATGCACCAAAGTTTGTGATTTGGAGGAGTCTTTATCATCTTCTATCATGTTATTGTCTTATTTTTGCAACTGTCTCTTTCAAACCTACAATCCTCCACATGAAGTAAGTCAATCACTAAACAGCTTTGTATTTTCTCTCAGAGGAGAGCATACACCTATTTAGGATTTTTTTCTTTTTTTTTTTAAAAAAAAGTGTTCTGTCACAGAAATTAATAGCAAAAAAATCTTGTTCCAAGCACTTTACAGTAATGTTATGATACTTGTTCATCTGCAAGGAGCAGGAGAAACTTTACAGTTCTGACTCTTTCACCAATACCTACTGTGCTTCATTCCAGGTCTACCCAAAGAGTAACTAGCTCGTTTCTGTGCACTGTCACACCATCACTGCTGGTAGGGAAAGCATTCTAGGTAAAACAATTTTGATGACTTCTTAAACCACATCAATTAGCTTGGAGTGACAATTTTCCCCTATTCCTTTAACATCTTAATCTTGGGACACTTTAAGAACGTTCAGAAGCTATGAAAAGCTCCGAGGAGTTTGGATTCCACATGTTGGTTTGGGGTCAATTTACATTTAAAACAAATCACTATTTTTGAATATCTTATAGTAAGTACATCATATTGCTTCAAGTATAAGCTTCTATTTTATTGATAAATGTTATGGTTTTCAGAGAAAGATGGGTGAACTGATAGCATCCAAGTCCCAGTATTTCACCCTAAGAATATATAAATGCTTTAAGTTAAGCTATTTCATTCTGGTCCTAGCATGACTTAACTTCTCCAAGCATTTCCAGTCACAATTTTGTCTAAAGCAAATAAATCAGGTTATATAATTTTCTACAAATAGCTTGAAAGTCTAGCAGTAAACTCCACGTCACACGTTTTAGTCACATATGAAAAAGAAAAATGGTTGTCTTCCTTCTTCCCTACACTCTCCCCAAGTTTGAAGCGGGGCTACATTCTTCCATCCCCTAATGACATGAAATTTAGTTTTCTTCCCTGCCCCCAGTGAATCTTTTGCACCCAATTCAACTGTACACTTCATGTGTTTTCAAAAGATGGGGGGTTTCCAACATGGCAGGTGTGTCTGCAAACACAGTAGGAATGAGATATGATCAGGTGTTTGTAGTGCTAGAAAGAAATATACTATTCTCACCATAACTATTGTCAAAAAGAAGAAATACGGTAAAGGGGAAGTTCCTGAAGAACAACTTGCAAAAATTTTATATGTAATTTTGAAAGGGCATTTTTGTAACTGCCTTCAAAGTCTGTTTTTTATAAATGCCTGAGCATTTGAGCTAGAACTAGCCAAGGCAAAGACTGGCATTTGAAGTCTGCAGCTACCTCTACAAATGTTAGCTTGAATTCAAACTCTTTCCTCAACTTTATTTACCCAACAGAGAAGCAGTTTGTGAAGCAAGCTTCCACTATAATTTCACTATCAATCTGTCAAACTGAAAACCTTCCTGTTATTTGGATTTCCAAAAACCCTGGGGATGGGAGGAGCACCTCTCTGCAGGAGGAAAAAAACCAAAATTTGTACACAAAACTTGTGTTTGTATCTAAGAAACATGTAACACAGCACAGACAGAAAATCATGTCTACAAGTCACGCAAAAATGTTGCTCTTCTTTGAACACTTAAGAGTTATCCACTGTTTTATTATATAATCTTTCCTTATGCTATCTTTCTTCTTCTTAGACCCAGGTCACCTTCAGAGTTTACTTGAGATCCTGCAAAACCTACTACTGCACACTGCCTTATAAACTAGAATATGCCATCTACTGGCAATTTAGTAAATTGAAAGTTTATACATCACTACTTCAAACATTCTAAAAATTTTACCCGTGCTCAATTTAAATGCAAAACTAAAGGAATGAACTCCAGCTAAATCCTTCAGACTGCATTCCAGCACTTGGCATATAAATATTATGAGTAAGTTACAAGATATTTAACAATAAATCAGAAAACTAGTACTATACTGTAGGTCTGTTCAGCACAACTTTCTGAACCCTAATCAAACCAGTTTTCCTTCTTCTCTGCTGTCATTTTCTTATTTTATGAGAGGGAATAAAACATCCACATGCCCTAATCTGAGTTTTCTAGAAAAATTCAGCTGTAGTTACCTTATTGAACTTAAAGAAAGAACTGTGTAAAAGATTTTTTAATAGTGGGACAGTTTAAACATATTTAACTCACATATTTTAAGCGTATAAGATCCATGTTTTAGCAACTCCATTATAACAGATTTACTTTAACATATACATGTTTCTTAACGCTGCCGTGTTACAGTGCAGTAACACAGCTCAACTTCAGCATAAATGTACTTTTCCAAGTAGGTTTCCAAAACTGTTTTGTTTGGCTACTTTGAAGACAATTTGCACTTCTACAATATGTTAAGACAGACTGTTGAGGAAGTCCTTTGACACAGAGAACAGGTGCTTTACACACCTGAACCTGCTGCACTAGGTAACCACACATGAACTGGCAGAGCACGTAAATGGAGCACCTTTAACCCTGGGAGGACGGCAAAACTCAGCAGGTGAAGCTGCCAGTCCAGCCGTGGGCAGGCAGTGGGAGAGCTTCCCCCGCACCGCAGCCGGCCTCTCTGTAACCTGGAGCCGCATAAACTCCTGCTGCCCTTTCAGGCTGTCGTTCATGGCCTTCGAGAAGACGAACCCCATCGCACCCTGCAGCGCAGAAGACACGAGACGGGGAACACCGGCGAGCCGGGAGAGGCGGGCGAGGATGAGGAGAGCCGCTCCCGGGAGGAGCCTGTCCTGGGCCCTGCCCCCGCTTCCTCCCCATCGCCCCCTCTTCGGCTATAGAAACTATCTCAAGAAATTTGAAGAAACCCATCCCATATGAATAGACACACAGGCCCTGGTAAGCTCACCACTCGGGGGTGATGCATCTAGGCAACACACGTAAATCAACAAGGAAAATAATTAAAAATGCCTTTGTTGCTTAGCACTTCTTATCTTGATCTGCCTGTCATCATGTGTCAGAATGTTTTCATGACATCATCACCCGTAATTACAGGCTGGCTTTGAGATCCAAAGAAACTAAAATTTTATACCTAAAAATACAGAATCAGAAATTATGCTCTGTCAGTTTGCCTTTAAAACAATGATACAAATAAGTGCTAGAATTACAAAATCACAGAATATTCTGAGTTGGAAGAGACCCACAAGGATCATCAAGTCCAACTCTTAAGTGAATGACCCATATGGGGATCAAATCTACAGACCTGATAATATTAACAGGATGCTCTAATATGCAGAATTCTTTTGGCACTAAAGAGTATCTCATTCAGTTTTTCAGCTTGAATCTGTGAGAATACATGGCACTTTGAACACCACCTCATAGTGCAATTTGACATCTCCTCCTACAGCAAGAATTAATATTTTTCCAGAAACAGTCTACTCCTTCAATCTGCTGATATCTTGATCTTGACCTGCAAATGCTGTTTTTGACAATACCTATTTCCTAAATTCAGGCATTTTTTCAAATAGTTTTATTTTAAAAAAATACTGAAAAGACAGCTGTCTTCCCTTTTTTTTTTTTTTTTTTTTGTTTTTTGTTTTTTTTTTTGTTACTGATAGAGCAAAAATGAGAAAAAAGTAAGGAAAATTTTTTTCTCTTGTGGAAATTTGCTTCGCATTCCTACTTGAAGTGAAGAACTTCCAACTTGAACTATTGTAGTGATATGTTAAAAATGTCTGTGACTTTTTAAAGTATTCAAAAAGTATTTAATTTCTCCCCTGAATCTCTGATGCAGCAGTGATCCAGGGGATATATTTATTGGCATACTCCAGCTCCACGCAAGATGGCACTGCTGCACTGGCAGCCACTGACAGGTATTTAATGAGATTTCATCAGAGAATTGTGACTGATGGGTGTTTCATTGATAAATTTGTGAGAATCTAATGTTCTTTCAAAGCAGGTTACCAAAGATAGCATCCATCTTCACCCACCGAGCCCCTTGCAACCAAGCTATTTTGTCCAACTGTTTCCTTGAGGAGAAAGGAGTTTCAGAGAGCAGTAGGCATCTGTAGTGCAGTAGACCTCTGAGTTACAGAGATCTGCTTTCTATAGAGGAGTTAGCCCGATGGGGCAGCAGATTTCAATAATACAGCAACAGATAAGGGATAGGTGGAGGGGCAGGACTGTGACTTACTGCTAGAAAAACTGTACAGGTTTCTGACAAAAGACTCAAGGACTTAAGAAGTAGCACAGAGAATGGAGACTAGTGTCCATAGGGCATAAGAAACCACTGTGATTCTTGCCTGTGGAAGGGAGGCTGGTTTGAGCTACATCAGACTTCAAACACTGGCAGGAGCCCACTTGCAGCAGGGGCTGCAGCTCTTGCCTCTCTTTGTTGGTACCACTTGTGGCTCTGGACATTAACTGAATTATGTGATTTCACTGATATTGTAAATATTCATGGCACCACACTGGGGGACGTAGCTTCGCCTGTTCTAATTCCCAGTCTGCCAGGTCATGGTATGGAGAGGAAAAAATCAGACAGCATCATATATTGCACAGTGCTGTTAGATTGTCAGCATTTCTGAAGGTAGGCAGTATTTCTCTAGTCCAGAAAGCAACAGGTATTGTTGCCATTACAAAAGACCCATGCAAAGTCATAAAGACATTTTATAGTAACACAAATCTGGCATCCATTAGATAGACAGTCATGTCTCCTTTGTTGTTGTCATATTTTTAAAAATAATATTTAATTATAAGGTGTATTTTCTCCACAAACAGCTGGTCAGAAAATGATTGAACCTTGGAAATGTTGACTGTGATACCTAACAAAAAAAGAGTCAACTAAAAATTAAAATAGTTATAATTTGTGCTGATGCAGATATTTATTAGGTAATTTATTTGTGATTTTTACATGATGAGGAAGAAAGAGGAACACAGAATTAGAACCAGAAGAAATATTTGAAAGAAAGCAAGTGTTCTTCCTCTTGTCTTTATATGTAGTGCACTTGGATGCATCAGTTTGAATTTTACCATAGTGACTTGAATGTTAAACAATTCATTATTCTCTTCAATTATATAATCCAGATTGAGAAGGAAACATATTATGCTAGAGATAGTCCGTAGAACTAGTATCTGGAAAGTAGGCTACATCTGTATCAGTCTGCCCGACTGATTTCATTGAACTTGAAAAACTAACTACAAAATTGAATTCCAAAATCTATCAATCAAAATAGTTAGTTTGAAAGAAACTGAAGAAATAAATTGAAGATCAATGTCCTGAATTTGTAGTATTTAGCAAGACAATTTCCTTGTTTTACCACAGTATATTTACTTAGGTATGCTAGAAGCGTACTGACTGTAAACGTAGATGACAGTAAGACATTTTAACCCCATAACAACTAATTATTTAACTTGTAACAGTAACTTTTTGTAATTTAGGTATTAGGAGTGAATGTTCAGCAAAACAATCCAGATTTCTAACATTTTACATTAATGAAGAAAGATGATTGCAACCTTGAATATTTTTACCTAATTTTTTGGTTTATTATTTGACTTTTGAAAATAGGAATTGTGTGAAGGAAAATCCTAGCAGTTACACAGAGCTAAGATAAGCCTGTAGCTTTGACACAGCATTTTTTGTTTGCTGTAGGGGAAGTCCCTATGTTATCTGATCTTCTTAGTTAACTTAAAGCATTTATCATAAACTAGAAGCTTCCACTTCATTCTGGAATGTTTTTGTAGTCATTTTTTGTTCTTACTGGAAAGAAACTTCACAGCTTGGTTTATGATTATTTTGTCTGCTTTCATGACTCTTTTTTAACTCATGTACACCACACAGCTGTGTAATTAAATTTGCTATTTACAAATGTCATGTTTATTGCTAAACAATTTGAAGCTTATTAAAAAGCTTATGAGCTTCCTCTAAGTCTTTTATTTGGGCTCCTACCTGTGTTGAGACCCCTGTGCTTCTCTGTGCTTGCGGAGATGTGTCTCTGTTGAGCTGATATCCCCCAGGAAGGGCCTGGAAGCAGCAGGGACAGCAGTCTTTGTCTGTCTGGAGGTATGTGTGAGGAGTGTGCAGAGGAGTTTTTATTGCATAATGTAATATCTACAGCCTTCTTTCAGAGGGACTCATGTTATATGTTTTTGGAAGATTTGAACACAATTAAACTGATTGCTATTAAACACCTCCACATCAACGTGCTGTATCAACAGAAAACCCGATGGCTTCCAGGTAGGGATTCCTGTGGTTTCTTAAACACCTGCTGGCTTATGGCCCACAAAACCATTAACTTCATACTGCAGGTGGCAGTACCTGATGCTTAGGGCATAGAGAGCAGAGGAGTTTGGGCGTCCTTTCCCTCCTTCAGTACACGTCTGAGATGTGTATGCCATCTTGGATCACAATTTTGTATTTGATTTTTATTTTACCCTGTAAATACACTCATTAGTAAAACGCTCTCACAACTGTTCTTTGGTTCTTTGGTAATGTCCTGAGTAATATTCTTATTTCAGGGTTGCTTTCTCACAGAAAAGTTATGACTGAGATCTTGTTAGGTTTATGTTTCATAATGTAAGAAATATTATCGCAGCAAAAAACCTATTTATAACATTGTATGTCCAGATCGCATTATTACGTTACTAAATTGTAGGTTGTTTCCCAGAAGGCTCTTTAAGTGGCACAGAACAGAGCTATTTAAATAAATTGCTTGTTTGTCTCTGGAGGAGCAGGACATAGTTCCTGGAACTTACGGACACCCTGGATACTGTGCCATCATTTCTAGTCCTTTGTCACCAGTCATGCTCCGCATGAGTACATATCCGTCATGCAAGCCATCCGTTTAGAAAGTGAATAAAATGATCTCACCATGTTAAAAAAGAAAGGATAAGGAAAAGGCAAGGGAAACAGGGTGAGATAGGGGAACTGGTGTCGCTTTTGGTTTTGTTTTCTAGAGCCCACGGCTCTCAGGAGCAGAGAAGTTGTCTGGAGAGCTCCCTGTTCCGCCACGGCTGAAGCGCTGGGTAACGTGAGGCGCGGGAGCGCGGCACTGGGGGTTTTCGGCACGGGTTTCCGCGAAGGGCCGCGGCCGGGAGGAGTTCCCGGCAGTGCCACGGCCGGCGCACGCGGGGCCGGGGCCGGGGCCGGGGCCGGGGCCGGGGCCGGGGCCGGGGCCGGGCTGTAATCACCTGCTGCGACCGAGGCCTGGCCGATATGGGGCGGGAGACGCTCCGCACAGCTTCGGCGGCCGCGGAGAGAGCCCCAGGTAGGGAGGAGCCGCCGGGCAGGGAGGAGCCGCACGGCAGCGCTGCGGGGCGCGGAGCTGCCGGCGGCCGGAGCCCGTCCCGGTGCGACACCGACCCCATCCCACCCTGAGGTGACCACGGCAACGGGGGCCACCCGAGCCTGCCCGGGTGCGCTCTCCCTGAAGGTGTTTGTTTGGGAATGCCCCGTGGCAGGCAGGACTGAGATAGGCGTCTGGGAAGTTTGTTGCAAAACAGGTGAAAAAACCCCGAAACTCAAACTCCACAACAGTATGGAACTGTGCAGTAAAATGTGCTTGTGTGCATGTAGATGTGCGTGCATGTGTGTGTGTATGAGTACGTGTCTATGAACAACAGAATTAAACAATAAGAACAAAAAGAAACTCAACAAAATAAAACACCACTTGTCCTGGTCTTTTATTTGCTGCTAAAAATTTACATGGAAAATGCAACCCTGTGACCTCAAGGTAAGCGATAAAAAAGCAGAAACTAATTTCCTGATATTGAAATGTCACTACATTGAAAGGCGGCTTCTCCGTTCTCACAGTATTTTATAAATGTGTTTCAGTTTCTTTCTGTTGCACCTTTTTTTTTTTTTTTTCTTTACTGAGACAATATAATTTAGCCTATTTTTAAGAGCAGCAAAAAAAAAAAACCAGTGGAAATTAACATTTATCAGTCTCACCTACTGCAAATATCCACCCCCTCAATCTCCTAGGGTAGTTTCAGGTTGTTACAACTTAAATGTTACATTCAGCTATTTTATATATCATGGTTTCCACATTCATCTCACACATCAAGTAAAAACATGAACCTTAACCAGTTTTGTACATTACGTGTTTTTTCTTCCATGACAGATACTGTGAGCAGGCTGTCAAGTGGAAAGAAGAAAACAGTGAAAAATTTTAGAGCACTCATTTTACAGTATTTTAACTCCTCTGAGAATTTCAACCCTTTTCTGGTGTATGTGAAGACAACTTGAGAGAATGAATTTACACTGAAACATATGTTTAGAGTTGTATTTTGTGCTGTTGACTTGGTTCTCCCTCTACAGTCTACAAGTTAATGTGAGTACCTCCTTTTGCTTCTAATGCTTGAGGGGGGAGGGGGGGTTCTGTATTCTTAAAGGACTTCTAGAATTAAGAAAATGAAAAAGACAGTGCTCTCTATTTTTTGCTAGTGTAGGACATAGGATTAAGAACTCTTTTGTCACTACACAGTAGCAAGGCAAGGGGCCTTCACTGTGTCCAGATCTTGGGAAGACAATATCTGTCTTTACAAGACAAGGGTAGGAAATGCTTTTCCTGTTATTCCTACATTATTTCTATTCCTATGGCCTTTACAGATATGAGAAAATTGTGTAGAAAGTTCTAGTTGTTGTTAGCAGCTTTTTGGCATTGTTTGAGAATAATAATCTAGGGACCCCGAGTTTGCGTAGATGGATGACCACTTGCAATTGGTGTTCCAAGGACTGGTGCTCACACATAGCTTTGATTGTATTATGTGTTTCTTAAAATGCCCACGGCATTTTATGCTCTAATTTTTGCAGCATTTGTGTGTTTGGTTACAGCGAACCACTGTTAGCAATACAGAATTTTCCTTGCTGGGGAACTTTCCAATAATGGGGAAGTTTCCTAAAGAAGTAGGTGTAGTTACATCAACATTTAAGTTGTCACATGAAATCTTTTGACAAATAGTTCTGTTTTTTCCTGTCTTTTTCATTTGATTGCAGCAGAAACATGCAGCAGCAGCAGTACTGAGGAGCAATTTGCACAGTTTAGAATATACTTTGCTTTTAAAAAACTATTTGCCACAGATGTTGGAAGCTGGCAGGAGGACAGAAAGGGCATTGTGGTAGGTACTGTAGGAAAAACAGCAAGCAGATAGCTCTAGTAAAGGACTTTGATTGATGTCAAGGTCTCAAACTGATCCATAGGATTCTTCTGCTCAGGGTAAAACAGGAGAAGGTTCTATAATGGTTATTGCAGTGGTTTTCTTTTTGCATGCACACCTGGATTTGACCTGGACCTGCAAATTTTTCCCTCTGAAAGTGAAAAATTGAATACAGCAGCAAACTTTCTCAATCTTCAGGAAATTTGTAAGTAATAGTCATACTTCTTTTGTCTACTGTAAAGCTAGTTTTCCTCTACAGTGGGAGAAAGCATGGTAATAAGTGTCAGCAATTGCAGGACATAAACATGGGTCTTAGGACTATAAAAGCTAACTTGTCTGTCTTCCAGGATTTAATCAGAGCATCTCTCCTGGAGATCATGCCAACACTCACTTTTCCTGTCAAAAAGGTGGATAAGGTACTATCCACCTTTTTGACAGGAGTATGGGTATCTTTCAGTATCCTGACTGTAGAGCGCATACTCTTTGTTCCAAACAGTGTACTAGTTCAAGCAGTCTGCTTTGTTATGAGCAGTCTACAGCCTCTACAGCCTCTACTTTAAAAAAAGAATAGAAAATATTTTGAGTCAGAGTGTGCCGCAACTCTGGTCATTCTGACAGGGGGAGTGCACAATACCGAGTCAGGTCTCAGTGGTAGGCTTGTCTCCAGAATAAGGGTGATTATGGCACATTTGTGTGATGGGTATACCTCTATCTTGTTTGAGAAGCTTTACTTTGGAGCTTAGTTGGTGGTCTGGAGTGCTTGTTACTCTAGCAGGGGAATCATGATGGAGGCATTCTGATGCATAGGCGTTCAGAGAAGCTCTCGGGGACCCAAAGGATTTGGCTGCAATTTTCTAGTGCTTTCAAGGACATCACTTGTGGCTAAGGAATAAGTCTGGTACCTAACCACTTTATGAAGCCTAGGACTTATCAATTAATCAGATTTTGCACCCTCAGAATAGTCTTTGTATTTTTTCTGCACCTGTTTTCAGACTATGCTTACATTGTTAACAATGTAGTGGATTGCCTTCCTTTCTCAGCTCTATATGCATTGCTTGCTGCAAATCAGCTGTTGAGATCAGGCAGCAGCAATCTGAGGAAAAGAAGTAGCTTGAATCAAATTGTTAGAAGGAGTCTAGTTCCCTTAAGCCACAGCACTGTAAGGGCACATGTGTCTTATGAATTCAAGACAAAATTGTTTTTTCACTATCATCTTAAAGTTGACAATCAGAGAAGGAAGGACAAAATATAAAAAGTGAAGAATGGCAGTCAAGATAGAATTTCATCAGTTAGGAAGTGTCATGAGCATTACAGTTGTCTATTTTCTTATACAGATTATGAAACTACCACTAGAAAACAGCTAAAGGCAATCCTTCCTTATTTTTGTGGATGTTTGTGGGGCCAAAATTAGAACTTTATTTAGAAAAAAAATTACCATTTTCTGTATTTATGACTTAAAATACAGACTTACCAAAAGCAGTGGGTGTGTGAAGATTAAAGTATGAGTTGATATTAATAAGCATTTTAAAATGTTAAAATGTTGTGTAGGACTATAAAACCTATGTCAGTAAAGAGGGGAAGAACTTCTGACAGAAAAGTGAAATGACTTTTGTATTCAGAGGTAAAGCAGCAGAAATTCAAGACAATAGATTCTGCTTGTAGATTGACTGGCTTTGTCACTGTTTTACTAAGGCACTAATGTGTGAACAGTTGATTCATAGTTATTATTGCGTAAATACATGTTACAAGATGAACTACTGCATGAATTGTTTTCACAATATATGTAACTTTGTGATCCTTCTGCTGTGTACTGTGGGACCAAGGTCAAAAAGCAGGGTGTGTTCACAGTAGGTTAAAATAAAGCGAAAAGGTGGAGAAGAACCAAGTTGTATTTCCTGCTCTGACAGTACAGAAAATTCTTTCATCCTCCTAATGGGAGCAACATTCCTTACTATAGTTAGGGGAACAAGTGGGTATTTGTGAGTACTTACTCACTTATCAACAGATAATGATAAAGGATTTTTTTAGCCATAGTCAAGAACAGATATTTAAAGCAAATAAAGAGGTTTTTTCTGGACCTACCCATGCAGGAAGATTTCTGCCTGATTATCTACTGGGTGCAGTTTCATCCTGTTTTTAAATAGGGTGGAATTCAGTGTCTCCTGTCCAGTTCTTTGTGTGGATTGACCATAAAGTGTATTTGACAGTGCAACTCAGAAAATGAGTATTTATTTATATTTGTCTATTTTTTTATTGTTTTAGGTTCCATCTACATAATGGGAAGGCCTTTGTTTTTGTATGTATTTTTATTCTACTGGCATTTCCTAAATGGTAAGAAGCTGTAAAAAGCAGTAGAACTATTTTAGTATGTTTTCTTTCCACGTATAAGCACAGAAATGTTAATTTCTATAGTTTTCCTTCAGCTGCTAGCATTTGAGGTTTTTTTTCCTTAATGTTTTAAGTGAAAAGGTCTAAGCATGGCTTTACATTAAACTAGATGCATTTATTTTGGTATGGGGCCAAGTTAAAATCCCTGTCAGGGTTCCAGCCAAGGCACCATTTCAAACAAGGTACCATTGGCATTGCACCAAAGTTTTTCTAGGCTCTATCAAACCTGGGAAATGTTATATATTCTTTTACATTGTGGGTAAAAAAACAATTGGCATTTATATAAACAGAACATTCCCATTGGAGGCCCTAACATTTGCCTGTTACCACAGCAGTGTTTTCTCAAAGCAACAGCTGAGGGAATGTGCATATACAGTTCACTGTTTTTAGTACAGCATCACACTGTGTGTGTGCACAAAGCAGGTGTCTGCAGATATAAGTACTCATTGTGTGTGTATACAGCAAAGGTCTTGTGTTTTGTCACACACTTGGACATCTACATGCCAAAATGTTTTACTTTTCAGAAGAGAGCAGATACTTTGGTCTTTAAAATTTCCTATGGATGTGGTAAGACATGACTTCAAAGATTAGGTATATTATTTAAAAACTTAAGTTTTCTTCCAAATTTTGTTTTTCAGCTCTATTCACTGTTGAAGCTCCTCAATCACTCTGCATTGTGGAACGTGGGAACAATGTGACCATGGAATGCACGTTTCCAGTGAATGGGAAATTAGAGTTTAGAGATTTAAGTGTCAGCTGGGAAAAGAAAGATGAGTTGAAGCAGGTTTATGTACTTCACAAAGGAGAGGAAGACTTCAAAAATCAGCACAGTGACTTTAGGGGAAGAATAAAATTGTTGAAAGAGAATCTGAACTTGGGACAGTCTCTCCTTCAGATCACTGACGTGAAGCTCAGAGATGCAGGGGTTTACCGCTGTGTTATTGTCTATGGGGGAGCTGACTACAAGACAATCCATCTGAAAGTTAAGGGTGCGTGTGCTACTACCAGAGGTTCAATACTCTGATACGCTTAAAAGATTTCAGAGGAGACCCTGAAGTAAGATATATCTGGATTAGCAGTTAAAGAAACCTCATCGGAGACAGGAGCTGTCCAATGGTGTTGGTGCAGCTGTGTAACTTGGCACTTCTGTTTAGGTTGAATCCGTGTTCTGTCCTTTAAATCCCCTATGACATGTAAGGAATCAGGTTGCAAAATCATGTGTAGAGTACAAAGACCATAAAGCCTAGTGAGCTTTTTAAACCACATCAAAATTGTAATAAATCCTGTACCTCCAGTTACAGACTCAATAGTGTTACTTATTTTTCCTGTCAAAATCCAAGCTGAAACTTGACTCTGGGGGCTGGGGAAAAAGAAAATTGTCCTTCATTTAATACAGGCTGTTGTTCTAGCTTCCTATTGGTAATGATTTTTTTTTCCAATCGTTTAGCTCCTTACAGAATTATAAACCAAGGAGTGGTGAACACAGGACGCAACGAATGGAAGTTGACGTGTCAGTCAGAAGGATACCCAGAAGCTGAGGTGATATGGCAAAATAGAAACCATGAAGATTTGACTTATAAGGCAAACACAATATTTGAAACTTCAAGCGACCAGTTGTACCGTGTGACAAGTACCCTTACAATCAAAAGTGGAATTGATGAGATTTTTTACTGTATATTCTGGAATAAAGAGCTGCAAGAAAATACAACTGCCATTTTACACATTACAGGTAACACTTCTAATTTAATTTATGGTAATACACTTCAAGGTGCTAATGTAATTTTGTCCCACTTGAATCAACTGTGATTTGTTTCTCTTTCCAGCCTTTTAACTGGGCAGCTCCTCTGCTACTTTTCCTTTTGATTCTTCTTTTCTGCATTGTAGCCTGATAAATTTTCAACCAGACTGGAGACCTGATCCAACTCAAAAATAGTATTTCTCTTTGTCAGACTGTTTCTTAGTGAGATCATTTCCCTGGTTCAGCTCACCACCTAGTTTTAAAAATACCTGTGCACTCACACTTTTTGGACATGAAAAGGGTTTGAAACAGGAAGGTCTCAAGTGAGAAAACTAAGTAATTCTTTCAATGGGCAAGTTGGATTTTAACAAGAAAAATATCTGGGATTCAAGGAGACCACTTACCCTTCACATTTAGAGCAATCATTACCAGATGAAAGGAACTCTGTCCTCTTTCTCAATTACCTTTTTCCTGTAATCCTGATGGGAAACTAAGCCACATGTGACACTTCGACAAGCAGAATTCTGATGTGATCAAAGGCACTATCACATGGAATGCAGAGAACAAAGACAAATATTAATATGTTCTATCTTACCCCCAGCCTGATTTGAAAAAGTGTTATGTGCACCATTAACACCAACTTAGACAACAATCTATAATGTTGTTATCATGTCTTAATTGCTCATAGCAAAAATAATACAGTGAAAATGAAAGGCAAAGGGAGGATCCTATGCAATTATATAATGTCTTATCACCACCTGTTTTTCTTGAAGATTCAGCTGATGGCATTCTCCAGACTGAGAGCAGACGCATTATTGGAGCAACACTTATTGCTACTGCTTTTATTGGATCAGTGCTTCTATTTCTGCTTTGCAAAAGAAAAGGTATGCAAATTATTCATTTTAGACTAGCTCAGTTATTATCAATCTACTCTGTTAATTCATTCTCGCTGAGTTGAATGAGACAGTTTTTCACCATATTGTTTATTTCTCTTTCTTTGCTGGACTTGAGTAGATACTAGCAAGTTGGCAGAGTGAAACAGGTTATAAGCCCCTCACAAACCCCACTTAGCCATGCATGTCTGTTAATCTTTTTTATAGGTAAGGACGTAAGCAGTAAGATTAGTGTCTAACCTATTGCAACATCAAAACACTTATTTTTTACCTACTGGAAACTGGAGGTTTCTGTTCTGTGTCCTCCCTTTTGACTGAGGACCAGAATACTGGTAGCAGACAGGATACTCAGGTACAGGAGGCTTTTTAGTGGTTCTTTTTCAGCATTCTCTGAAAAATTTCACTGAACTGTGAGAGCACCTGTCTTTTAAAGTGAATATTTCATTGATTTTCTTACTAAGTTTTGAGCTTTCTCAGTCACTTCCTGAATTAATATTGGACATTTTCAGCATCACAGTATGTTCAAAAGCTAAAGCATTGGCAATAATTTGTTTTCACTTGCTAGCTAACAAAATAAAAGACTTGAAGAAATAATTTGTAGGTTGTCTGAGTATGAAAAGACTATAGCTAGCACTCAAAATAAAGAAAAAAAAAAGGTTTTAAACTTGTTACTTGAACTGAAAGAAGTACTGTTAATTTATTTTTCTTTCATAGGTTGGGTGGGGGAGGAGGCTGCTATGGAAACGTCCTGAGAGAAGTATTCATAAGCTTAACAGGCTTGCAGGTGATTCTAACAGGCTGCAAGAGGACTGTAGATAATCCTGCAAGTATAAGAATATGCTTGCCCTACGAACATAATAGGAATAGGAGGAGAACATGAAAATGGAAGAAGGGACAGCAAAATCCTTGACTGCTCAAAAGAATCCCACTGGGGATTTCACTGAAGGTCAAAAATTTCCTAGGTTGCCTGACTAATATTTATTGTTTGTGTGTGTATATGATAATGCACATCACATTAGCTTTCATATCTATCTATTTATACACACAAACACATGTGAGTGTGTGTGTTTGATAAACTACAAGTAGATTCAAAAGCCAAACTAGTGACAATAGGTTTTTGCCTTAAACCATAAGCTGTCCTGGGTTACCAGACAAGTGATTTTTTCAGAACAGAATCTTCCCAGAATGAGAGCATTTTTCTCCTCAAAAAGTACGGAGAAGATGATCCCCTTCCTGTTCCCTGTTTTCTGTGATGTTCAAATTCTGGGTGAAAAGATGCAATGGGAAACCATTAGAACAAGTATTTTCCAGTGATGTTAATGCATAGTACCAATGGAATTCTGGCTTAGAAAGAAGAAAATGAAGTTGGAAAGGAAACCAACAGACTGGGAGCACTGAAGAATTTATTTTAAAGTTTTGGAAGAAATTTAGTGTTTTGAGAACAGATGATTACACTATGTAATGTATGCCCCTCCCACCAGTGTGTTTAAGCTCCTCATTAGAGCTAAAGCAAGTATTTTGGGTTATTTCTAAAATTGTTTTCTTTTGTTTTCTTTCAGCTAGAGCAAATAAGGGCAACAGAACACCTGTGGCGAGTCCATCAATAGCAAGTATGTACATACGATATAAATCTAGCAGTGTGTGATTCTTGTGGAAATAATTACTTGAGAATTAACTTCGTAATGGTGACAGCCAAATGGAGATTTAAATTCCATTTTGATTTTGTTTTCTACATTTCATTTACATAACAACTATAAATTACAATTGAAGAATGGCTTTTCATGACTGTGTTGTCCTTTTGAAAGGAAAATGGGAAAGAAAAGCATTTTTGTTCCAGGAATTGATGCACTCCTGATATGCACAAGAAAAGGACAGAGCAGTATGCTGTGTTTTGGAAAGTCTGCAATAGGATGGGACAGGCTCCCTGGAACATAATACCTCAGAATAGCAGCACATCCTGATGTTTAGACTTTTTGCTGCAATTTGAACTGCGTTGGCACATTCCTCTGTTTTCTCCAGTATCATAGCATGCATTTGAGAGTCTTTGTCACAACATTAATGACAGAGAGTTCGGCCCTGTTGAGAGAAATTCAGGGAAGCTTTAGCTTCTGTGTTGTGATATTGATGCTATTTACTATGAGCAAAGCTCAGTGGTACCACCATGTGGTACCACAAAGTACCACCATGACAGGTGGTATTGAAGGATATGAAGTAAAGAGCAAAGAGACTTAATATTCACAGCAGGAGAGAAGAGATTAAAATCCTTTTGCTGCCTCTCAAGATGGTTACTGGCTAACTTGTTTTTAATTTGTGGTATGGGTGTTTGGAGACCACCACAAATTAAGTTGCTGTGTGAAAATTGGTTCATGGTGGCTATTGGCATTTTTCCTAAGAAAAACTCTCTTGAGAATACTTACCCAAACAGACACAGCATTTGGTGTTAATCTCATCCCTTGCTCTGCATTCAAGTCACTCACTCTAGATCCTGAGTGGACTGAGGTGGCAGTTTCTAACACAGGTCTATCACTATAGGAAAAGTTTAAGCTATGCTCACTGCTGCGTGTATGTATGTTCTTTGCTTACAGAGCTGTCAAAAGATAAGGATACACACAACAGCAGAGCTGCTTCTTTTGAAGACAGAGAGCTGAAATGTAAGTATAAATGATGAAGGAAAAATTAGTAGCAAATTTTACACAGCATAAACCATCCCTGGTCACTGGAGCATTGATTCAAGGCTGGCTTATTTAGCCTCTTGTTTCAACAGAGAGAGCCTTCAAGAGATAATACAGCCTCCCATTCTAACAAACTCATCATCATAACTCATTGTGTACTGTTTGTTACATCAAATAATGAATCTGGTTTTTAAAATAGAAAGTAAAGACATACAAAGGAAAATGTGATGTGGAGATATATAAAAACCCAAACCAGTCGCTTTTTCCAGCTTGCACTTTTGCACTTTTGCTATAGAAAGAGTTCTTCATGCATATCTGTAAGGGTGGTGATGGCAATGAGGGAGCGGACAGGAACCTGTCACAGCCACTTGTGCAGGCCTCAAGCTGTGCAATTCTGTCTCAACAAAGCAAGAAAATACATGATCACATATCTCAAATCTATGAAACATCCTATGGTGTGGAAGAGGAGGGTGAAATTATTGAGAAATTATTTTACTCTCACTTTTTTGCTGACTTCTAAAGCACTTGCATTAATTGCATCCCTAATCCCTCCCTGCTACACTTTACTGCAGTTACCTTACAGGTCCTGCAAGTGTTATCTCCAAGCCAAAGAGTTAGGGCCTGGGGATATGCCACTGAGAATACTGACAGAGGGAGCACTAAATGTATGTGAAAGAATTTTTAAAGGTTTTGAAAGAAAGGGGGACCTAACCAACAGGAATCTCACTTTATTTGCTAAAGAGCACTTCCCAACAGTATGTTTGAACTATCACTTCTATTTCCTCCCATGATCATCTTTTCCTGTTTGATCTTTTAATTAATTTAATTTTAGATCTTTAATTTTGACAATGAAGGAAACCTTTTGGTACCTTCAAACACTAGCAAAGGAGTGCAAAACTATAAAGTGTTCTGTGCCTTCATCATTTTGCAATTTGATAATTTTTTCATATAATTCTTTCTGTTACAGATATGCAAATTGAGAAGACCTAGAGAGAACCGGGGAAGACTTTTCCCCTCTACTGTGAAGATTTGACAGCTCAAATGTTCTGTGTTCTATGTATTGAAGGGGATATTAATTTTTTATATTTATTGTGTGATGGCAATCTTCTATATTGTTGTAACACAGCAAAAAATGTAATGAAGTTAAGATAATAATTATAGCATAAAAAATTATTGAGTGCAGGCTTCTGTATATGTGGCTAGATATTGAGGTATTTATTTAAATATCAAAGCTTCTGCCTTCTCAAGTTTAGGCAAATGTGTCTTTCAAAGATTTAATTTAATTGAATGTATCTTTCAGGTAAAGCACTTTAGGTCTATGACCATCATGACTTTCATAGCTAGCTCCTGATAGATCATCTTCTGAAACTTTTTTTCTTCCTTCTTCACCCGAGCTCTCAATTTCCTGCACATAACTGGTTTTCCATCATTTAAAGAATCTTTTCAATACTTTGATCCTCATAAAAGGTGCAACTAGACAAGTTGCCATACATACAGGACATTTTTAGTCCTAAAAATACCAGATGCTCTCAGCTAATCCTGAAAAAAATTATTTAAAACTCTTGGTAACTATGGTTTGGAAATTAAATAATACTGAGCTTTTTGATATCTTTCTTAGAAAAACATTTTTGGCATTTAATTTCCTCATTATATTGCTGGCACTACTTGTACTGCTCACTCTCTTCTGATTTACATTCTGGGGATAATACAATTCTTTGGACATTTAGGAAAAACAGCCCTTGCTTTAGATTACCATTTTGTTTTCTTAGGAATGGAAAAAGTAAAACCTACTTACATCTAGGACATGAAATACATGCACATGTCATTATATAGAACCGCTGAAGAAACCTGTTCCTGGATCCCATTTCACAAGTTATGTTACATTTTGCTAAGTGCATAGCTTTTATTGGGGGGGATCATACACAGGTGAAAAAAATTGATTACAGTGGTATTCACAGTTGTATTTTTTTAATAAACAATTTTATTTTTCTTGTGGTTTTTCATGCTTTCCTTAACCTGTTGGCAAGTAGTGTAAGCTCTATTTGCATATTTCTGAGAAAAAACAGTATCTGAGATTTAGGTGTAGGAGAGAGTCTACAGCCATGACCTCCCTCTAATGGCTCCCATAAAGAACAGCTGGCAGAGAATTGGAATCTTATTGGACTCAGGTTTTATTTTTTAATTAGAAAATAAATAATATATTGTGCAGTCCCAAGAATGTGGACACATCCTCATTCATGAATGCCAGTGCTTCACTGCTGGCAGTATTCAAACTAGCTAATGCAAGGCTGTGTTTAATAATCTCAGAAAGCTGTCCTATTTAGTAGAATAGAGAAATATCTCTCAGAATCATAATGGGGTTGGTCAACCACAGTTAAGTAAAATAGTTACTACAGAGTCATTTCCCTGAATCATTGCAGACCTTATGTATTCTGATACTGATTCTTCCCATTTACTGTTCAAGGTTACTATGTGAACTTGAATATCTCCTCCTACTTCCCAAGATGCTTTTTGAATCTGGATGTCATTGAAGGTGATAGCCAACTTTAATTATCTACAGAGATGTTTTTGAAGTATCAGGGCCATTTGTAGACAAGTACTGACTCAGCACAAAAATACAGAATCATGTCACCACATAAATAATTCCCTTTCCAGACAAGATGAGCTTTTCACTTTCTACTTCCTGTTTGAGACTAGACAAATTGTGTGCATATTACAGTAAAAGTGAAGAAGTCTCCTCTTGTTAGCTCTTATAAGCCTTTGCAAGGCAGTACTTGCTTAGTGTTATGGAACTGAAGTTAATGTCTTTATCAAACTCTACTGTACAGCAGGAACTGTTACATTTCTCTTTTCCCAGTAGGAGAAAGGGCAAGTTACTGTTGAAAGTGCTGTATATCAGACGAGTAAGATAATGAAATGAGGGGATAAAACTAGAAATTCTTTAGCTGAACCCTAACTTCTAAAATGACAGTGCTTGAATTCCTGAGTGGCTGATAGGAAGCATAAAAGTTTGCTACGTCCTTTAGAAAAGCAGGACATGTGGTGAATAACAGGTAAAGTGAAAAGACCTGCCCTCACTAAATAAGCTCTCTTTTATACTTCTCTGAAATACAAAGCTGAATTTGTCTAATCTTATTTTAGAAATTAGGCTTTAAGTATTATTTAAGTTTTGTGGCTTCACTTTTATGAATATAGGGAAACAGGCCCACATGTTTATCCTTCAGGGCCATAAGTGGTTTCAGGTCAACTGAAATTACAGAGGGAGAATACACACCAAAGTGAAAATAGAACACATTTAGTTCATGAGAACTAGGTAGGAGGAAATCCTTCCTATCCTAACACAAAAAATGTAGTTAAGCACTATATGTGTAATAACATAATTTCCTTCCATTAAAAACATTTGTATGATGCTTCAGTGTTTTCGGATATCTGGAAGACAAAATACAGCAGCAAATAGGAGCAGACTTAGCTTCAATAAGCTGCATTTTACTTCCTAGTAGCCAAGCATTATTAGATTTCCAAAAGCGCTCAGAAAAGCCTGATTCCTGTGCACAATCAAAATTGGCTTATTGCTATTTCAGTTCAGGACTCATTTATTTTACAAATGTAATTATGAACCAGTGTGGTGGCCTGCTTTGTGATGTGGCATTTAATTCTGTAGAATATGAAAGCTATTGATAATTACAATTCCAATAAAGATCTAATAATATGAAAAATAGAATCATTGCTATTGACCTGCACAACTTTTCATGGAGCAAAACTGCAGGACTTTTGACTGTGTCCCTTCCCCCCTTTGGTTAAAAAAATTCCAATAGTGCATCATTCGAACATGGGCTAGCCAGCAAACAACAGAGGTATTAAAAGTGGAATTTGTGCTTTTGCAGACCTTAACAGTAAGACTTCTGGTTTTTCAGCATATTGTCTCAGATTCCCTGTCTCTGTCTCCATATTTCTCTGGCTCTGCAAATATACGACTGTCCCAGGCAAGTCAGATACTACTGGGTTCATGTGATGCCCAAGGCAAGGTTCATGTGATGCCCAAGTCACTGATTCTTGAGCAATTTCCCTGAGTTATCTCCTTGTTCCAATTTGGGAACACATGAAGAAAACATACTGTAGGCAGGACTAGCTCAGAATGAGTAGAAGATGGTGATGGTCATTGTGAAGTAACTTTGGTGTTTCTTTTCTGTCATCCAAATCATTGACTTCTGCCACAGAAGTCATTGGAGCTTTTCCAGGAAAAGGTGAGACTACCCATGAATTACTTTGTTTGACAGGGCTACACAATATAAGCTTACTGAGGGAAAATAAAGCAATGTAACAGTGGTTTTGTTGAACTAGTTTGCTCTGTACTAGGCAGAAGTAGACATAATTTCATAAATCAGTCTGTAACTGTGAGGCAGGCAATCATCATGCATCATCTCAAACTAGCTAAGATTTGCAGGAGTAAAGCCACAATCATTTTTTGTGTCGAGATAGAGCACAATTCTCACAAGCATTGAGAATCTAATAGGAGACAAAAGAGTATGTGTGTCCCACCTGTAGCACAAACACATCTGTATCTCTTTTATGTCTCTTACTCATTATGTCATCATAAATTAAAAGAGTGATGAAAAATGAAAAGATGTATCCATTGATAAAGCTGTTTGATAGAACAAAGTACTTTCATATTGGAAGGGGATCTATCACTCCCCTTCTTCTATCACCTAATCCAATCTTCCACTCAAAGCAGTGACATCGTAAAAACAATTGTGCAGGCTTTGTCCTGTAAAGTTTGGTGCATTTGTAAGCTTGGAGATTCACAACCTCACTGATGTGTTTGATTAGCGTCATAATGTTTTTTATTTTTTTTGTAATAACATCAACTTAGACAAAAATTAAGATTAAATAGATTCTGCAAATATTAGGAAATTGCTTGATGAATTCTTGTGAAATTAATCTGATCAATGTAAGAAAATGTAACTTGATGAATGTAAACAGTGCTAGTAAATGCAAGTTCAGATGCCAATGCTGTACACTGCTTTTAAATGGTTATAAACCCACTGAAAATCATGGCTATAATCAAAAGCAGAATTTGAGCACATAGATTTTACAGAATGCTTTTTATAATTTTGTTGGATGCGTGCACATTTTCAGCAATGCAGAGAAGGGAGCTCAGTGTACACTCAGCATGAAACTGAAACTTACAACATCCTGAGAAATGTCCTTTCAACACAGTCAGGGTTTTTTTATGATATAAAACCTGAATAAGATCAGCCTACAAGCTGTGCTATTGGTGCATATTATACACTGTCATAAGAGTTGGGTAGTTCCTGCTATTGTGCAAACAGGATAGAGCTTTGAGAATCTCTGTTGTTACATGAATCAGATTGCAATGACCTGCGTAAAGATCTGATGTGAGTATAACACTGATAAAATGCAAATTGATGTTTCCTTTATTTCTGGCTGGTGGATTACAGGTTTTTTCCTAGATTCTTAAGATTTACTTAAATTTATTTTCAAATTATTACTGGGATACAGACTCTGATTCTGAATGAAAGATTGGATAAGTTCCAGATCCTAAAACACAGGTCCATATAAATTTCTAACCCTGATATTTTTAGAAGCTGAAACTCTCTTACAACTCTATCTTCTCTCATAGGCAAAGGCAGCAGAGTGGTGCTGGTGAGCCTCTTCAGCTTATGCATGAGGATGTAGCTCTTAGTAAATATTTCATCCTGAATTTCAGGGAGGATTTTTAATGGAGAAAAAAAAACCCTCTCTATATATTTGTATCTATATATTCCTGTTTACTTTCTTTTAGTTGTTACTAACACACTACCTGCAGGTTGTTTTGATTGTACAGCAATCTGGAGACTTTCATCTTCTGCATCCCAGAAAAAGCATAGGCTATGAAGAGGAGAAGTTCTTATGCGTTTCTGAGAAGTCTTTATTTCTGTTGAAGCTGGAGATACAAAAAATTTGCAGTGTATCATGCCAGACTGTCAGTCTGTATTCAGTAATGCTGCTAAGAGTGGAAAGGCTCTGAAAGGTTCTATGATATAAACAACTGCTTTTTAAATGTAACAAAATTCCACCCCAATTCTATCCTAGTATCTATAGCAAAAAAAGTATTCAGCTGTATTAGAATGACTGTATTTGTCATGGAACAAAAACTGACAGTGGAAAATATTCAACAGGTGACAGTTAAACAATGCAGGGAAAGTGAGAATTCACAGATAGTGTGAGCAAAGGAGGAAGTGAGAAATTATATCTCTTCATCTGAAGGCTGAAAGGAGATGAAGAACAGACTGAAATGATGCAAATAGGCTGTAACATGTAAACATCAGGAATAAACAATCATCCCAACAATAAATTGCCTGTGTGGTGAGGTGAGCAACAAGGGACTGCAACAAGTGTGCAAAAGACAAGAAGAACAGCAGGTGAGATGGTATTTGGTAAGGAGCATTTGAGGGAATGAAAACAAGAGATTATGTCCACAAAATATACTGAGACAGGCTGGAGAAATGGCCTTTGAACAAATTTTAATATGCATTGTTAGGGTTTTTTATTAAATTCCTGAAATAGAAAAAAAGTACCTTCTTTCTGATGGCGAGATCTGGAGCAGCTGTAGTTTGTGTAAGGACCTAATGATTGTTTTTTGTTTATTCTCTGTTTATTTTCTGAGCTAGGATTTTTAAACTTATTTCTTTAATTTTTTTGGTTTGTTTCTTTTTTTTTTAAACTGGTTAATTCACAGAAAGTAAAATCAGTTTAGCCATTTCATGAAGATGTCAAAAAGTTGTGTCTTTTTGCACATGTGAGAGTGTTAGAAGAAAGCTGTTGAAAAAACGTGCTTCCATTGCAAAATGTACAGAAGACAAGGGAGTTTCAGTAACAAAAAAAAAAGACAAAAGAAACTGTGACTGGAACCATATAATCTTTTGCTGTGTACACAGGTGCATGAGAAGATAGTCTCTTTTCTAACTAAGTGAGCATAATACTCCATTTCACATAGGCAGAGTCAAATGGAGCCAAGTCAGATGCCTGTTAACACAGCTTGATTGCTTTTGATTAAGATGAGTTTGTCATTTTGGATTATTTCCAGAAGGCACTGTCCTGTGCATAGTAGGGGTTCTAGCTTTGCAGTACAATAAGACAGAGAGTGTAGAAGGAGAGGGATTAAGAAAAGCATAGTCATTAGGAAAACATAGCTGATCTCAGCTCATTAATGTTGCAGAGTCTGTCAGCACAGAGCAGAGACATTGAAGGAGTGAATAGCTCAACTGCAATATTGATATTTCAAATCCGTAACAAAGTCTACCAGCTCAAGATTTCTCAGGATGCAAGACCACTTGCAAAACCTTGTTTGCAAAAGTGTACAGGGCAGTTTATGTGGAGGTGAATACAGGCCAACTGGCCAGCCTGGTGACATTTCCATCCTCCCAGCTTCCAGATGTGGAGTTCAACCTTCTTCCTTCTATGTTGTAAGAACACCTGCTAAAACCAAGCAGGATCACATCAAAAGTGCTGCCAATGGGATACCTTGGTCTGCAGGGAAATAAAATTCAAAAAAGGGTCTGTTTACCATAGCCCTTAAACTTAAAAAGGACCAAGTACCCCTTCCTTAGTCCTTTAATACTTTCATATTCCAAAGTGAATCTGAGAGATTATGGTTAACTTTTGTGTTGATTTAATTCCTGCTTTAAACCTGGAGGAATGCCAGTGTGCTTGAGAGCTTGTTTAGCTTTTCCAACTGTTCTGATTATTCTAGTGGAAGTTATGGGTCTACAAAGCTCTCCTTGCTTAATGCTGCTAAATTTCATTCTGTAGACACCAGATGTGTTTACGGTTCTAAATCATCCATTTGCTGGAAAAAACAAATATTTTAATAGCTGAAACAATGTTTCCAGGAAAGGGTTTTCCATTATTTATCAGACTATAATGTCCCTAAATCAGTGACTGTGTCTCTGGTTGTTTTGGTTAGTGAAGAGCACAAGGATTTTGTTCAGGATCCTTTGTTAAACTTGCATTGAGAATAATCATAGAACTACAGAACCATAGAATGATTTGAGTTGGAAGGAACCTTTAAAGGTGATCTACTCCAACCCCCTGCCATGTGCAGGAGCAATCATAGCAAGGGTACTAATCAAAGGTAGCTCCAGAGGATCTTACACTAAGATGCTTCCTTTACTTACGAAAAGCATTATGACCTTTCATGGATGAAAAGAATAGGATTTAATTTACATTTCTCAGATGCAGGTTTCAATTGCTATTACAACGGAGTAGATTGCAAAATATTCTGTGATCTTCATGTTCCTTTGCTTAAAATACTTCTTGTAAACTTAACATTATGAACATTGTGAGAGTTGTCACTAACGTCAAATCAATCCTAACTCTTACGACCAGACTGCTGCCAACCTCAGTTGCCAATGCACTGTGGTGAAAAGACAGGAGTGTTTTCTGAAAACTGGATCCAGTAAATAACAATAAACATATACAAAGCATGCCTACTTAAATGAGCTACCCAAGCTTTTTCTCAAGAGCTCCACACTTTAAGCATGTAGCAAATTGATGTTCATGTTTTGCCACCTGTTTCAGTTCTTGAGAACATCCTTTTAATATCTAGTCAAGATAAGCACCTTTTCACTTCTGTCTGTATAATGGAATAAAGTCTATACATTATGTTGAAAATTGAATCATATAGTTGCATGGAGCATAGAGTTTGTACAGTTTGAAATGGGAATACTGAGTATCAATTTTCCAAAGGAACAAGAAATATCCTTCTCACTCCTTACAGAAGGATTTTGGACAACCACTAAAGATTTTAGGCCATAAATTACCCTTTTTTTTTTTTTTTTTGAGACAAGTATTATAAACCCTCTGGATAAGTGAGCTGGGACCAGGGCTAAAGTTACAGGCATGATCAACTGAATGAATCAAGAGGAGAAAAACAATACTTAGTATCATTTCCATCTGTGATAGAACTTCAGCAATTTATTATCATTACCATTTGGATTTCAGTCAGCATTCATTAAGAAAATTTACCAGAATATATTGCTTGTGGCCCAATGAAGTCAAGTATTGGTTTCAACTTTGTATTTTCAGTAAAGCAAAAAAGCTGTATAAAAAGAAAATATTTTATTCCTAATTGTCCCTGATCATTGCCATACTTTTGTTTTCATTGGTCCTGTTCAAACTTTTTGTCTTGGGCCCTAAATCTTCATTGAAACCATTACAACTTATAAAAAGCCATGATGATCTTTAGATGTTTGATGTGATGCTTTTTACCACCTCAATTATCCAAGGTTTTTTAGACTTAACTCTCATAATCACAGAGCACTGTGTGATAACTTGCTTTTTATTCTGCAGGTTGGTCTGGGAAATCAATTTACTGACTCCATCTGAATTGCTCTTGAAATGTCATGCTATTTCTTACTGTTCTCAGATGTGTATTTTCAGTTCCTCACTTTGCTGCAAGAAGCATTAAGTACTAATTTTTATGGCACAGTGTTACTTCTTTTATCTCTGTGAATCTGTAACAGGCATATGATTAATACATTTTAGAAGTGGCCTTTTTCTTAACAGAAAATCAAAAGACTTTTGCATAAGCTTAAGATAAGTTAGGATAGTTGTGTACAAGGACTGTTTAAGAGCAGGGCATGATATATGTTTTATGAAAAGAAGGGAGAACATATGAGGGCTATTCTGTAAGATCACGAATGGTTAGTAATGCAAGCTCAGAAGAAATCATCCTCTAGACGCTGGTGCAGGCTTTTCTATGGAAGTGTGTCAGAGCCACATGATGAAGTTGCATGGGTAAATTGCACTGAGATTGCACAACTTGATGTCTGCTTGTGAGATTATGGAAATAAAGAAGGATGCCTTCCAATCCTTGCTGACAAATTCTTGATCTTTTTAATACACATCTGTGCTAACAGATCTTTGACCTTTCTAATACAGATCCTTCCTGCTTCCCACAAGCATTCTATGACTGCTTTCAGTATCCCAAGTTAAAATGTTCTAATATTTGGTTTCTTTTGTGTATTTATATTATGTGTAATGCTTTTCTAAAACTAATCCCTCTAGTCAGACAAGATTTACTTGATATGTAATAATTATGATTATCTGCTGGGGAAGATTTTGTATCTTCTTATTTTTACTATCAGTAATATGTATCAGTATTTTATATCAGTAATATATATCAGTATTTTTAAAAATCCTATATCCTACATGAAAAAATAAACACGCTCTGCATTCTCAATGTACTCTAAACTATAACAGGAGAGCAGAATACCTAAAATGTGTCACATAAGGTTAATCCAGGGATCTAAATATTGATGTGAAATATTGTTTCATTCTTCATTCAGTTCTTTCCCTTATGTCCATCCTCTAATAGGTAAGCTGTGTAGAGAAGTGAGCATAGTAGGAGACTGAGGATGGTAAATGGTAACAGTCTTTATTTCTGCATCTGGAAAAGAGAGATACTGATGGTGTTTATTAGCTCCTTTCTCACACAGCCATAGTAATTATGATTCATCACACCCTAAATAGCAATGGACTCTGTCTTCTGATAAAGGTAACTAGCTTTCATTTACATGTAATAAGTCTGCTTACGGTAGTTTGCATATAAACCTTTATTTGTGACATCACATCAAAAAGTCCCATAATTTTGGCGGCTAATTTGCTAAAGTCTGAGCTTCATTTTCCAAGATACTGAAAGCTCAAGGGTGGAAGCAATGAGAGAAATGCAGCACCTGAGAAAACTGGAACCAGAATGTTTCAAGCTGAGCCCACAAAAGAATAGGGAAGTAAAATTAAACCCCTCCTCCAGTAAGTCTGACTCTGGGGAAGTCTAAAATTGCTCCTTCTCTTCTTTACTTCCTTGTAGCTTATTTCTGGATCTTATTTACTATTTCTTTTCAGATTATACTGCATGTTAACAAGCTTTAGTCGAAGTAATTCTTCTGTCTTTTCTATTATCTCATTAGTTTTGTTATAAATTTTGTCCCTGGTACTTTTTTGTTGTTTGGGTCTATTTCTCTTTTTAGTTATATTGATCTTTATACAAGAGTATGAAAGTATGTGATAGTTTGCTTGCTACTGGAACACTAATACATTCATTCTAAAACTGTACTTTCTCCTTTTGCATTATTCCAGGGCTTGGTTTACTATCAGAAATACAAGGCGATTTGTATATGTCAGACATTGCCATATATAAAGTGAAATAATAGCAGCAGTAAGTCTTCATTCTAATCCTTTCTGAAGCAAACTTCAATTTACCCATCCTGAGACTTCCACTGCCTCACAAGGTGTTCCAGGTATTTCCTGGTCTTTAGGTTTAAGGCAATAAGAAACTGCAAAATACCCCATGCAAAGCAAAGCTGAAACAAAAGCAGGGTTAGAAATCTTGTAAACTAGATCATATGTTGGTGCAGACAGTTATAAAATCTGCTTATGTTTGTTCATGAATCTCTCCTACATGGGAGAAGTCAATTGCAATTGATTATCATCTATGAATAGTAAAACATATAAAAGCATTTCCCTGTCAGACTATTTGAAACTGCCTGCAAGCTACAGATCCTGAAAATGTCATGACTGAAATTGTGGAAATGTTTCATTTCTCTTTATTGCCACTGTTTCATTGTCATTGGTTCATATTCTTTGTGTGTGCATTGAGTTGCTCTAATACAGATTTTCCTTGTTTCTGCTGGTAGCCTAGTGTTTGTTTCTGTTTTGGCTGTCTATGAGCCGTGATGGATTTTAAAGGCTAGCATGGCTCTGATCTGCCTCAGCAGAAGATAGTTGTTGCAAGTTCTAATGCAATTCTACTTTTATTTCAGATCTACCTGAGAAAATGCTCCAAATCCTTACAATACTGTTGCTGGAAACACAGCTCTCCATGGTTTCAGGTAAGAGAGAAACTGCCTTTCAGTTCCACTAACAGAACTAATGCAGCTTTTAGTATGTGGGCTCTAGCAATACTTGCATGAATCGTCAGTAATGTCTGGAGCCTCTGCTTTCCATCTTATAAAAGGCACATGCACTGACTGAGCACAGGACAGGTGACCATCACTTTCCAGAGTCAGACTTCTTTAATATATTGTGTATTGGCAGCTGAGATGTCCAGCATCAGTGGCATGCCTGCAAGAAGGAGAATGACCAAAGCAACCAATGCCCACTGGGAAGCGTAACAGTATCAGTGTGAGATGGCTTGAAGCATAATCACTTGTGTTCCCCTGTCCATGCCTGTTGCAGAAGCAGTTTGGCTAAAACCCAGAAGGAGCTTGGCACTTTTTCACATAATTTTCTCCCTTGCTACAGTTATATTACAGTGAACAAACAAACATTGCTTAGATGAACCTAGCAACGCTAAGGTCTCCCTGTAAGTATTTCAGAGGCACATAAAATAAAAAGAATGCATAAACAGTTGCACAGACTTCTCTTTGCAATGTCACTACCAACACTTCCAAGTGCTCCTGAATTATCCACCAATACACAGCACATCCAATATGGAAAGTAGTAACAAAGTATATTTAATGATGTATTAGAAATAACTCTGCCATATAAAGTACACTTTAAAATGGCAACGTATTCATAGCAATATTAATTTCAGTTAGGGTGAATGACTAAGATTATTTTGATGTATTTTCTGTAATACTGATGCATGTATCTGAGAAAATGCATGAGATCAAATGATACTCACATGGTTCCAGGTTTGTGGAGACTGTAATTGCTACATAGTAATTTTGAGCTATACACATTGGTATTTCTTTTCATAAAGGATAGTGACATCAGATTTACAATTTCCACAATTAATTGTTGCTTGTACTACAATCTTAGGACATGTAAGAGACCATATCATAGCTTGATAAAAATGGTCCCTGTGTAACCACTGGCCTAGCAATGCAAAAAACCCCCAACAAACAATCAAAACCCATCACCAAAAACTTGGTCATTCCGCCCTCATCTTTCAGGTTCTGAAATTAATCAATACAGAATATAGATTATTTGCTATAATTACTATATGGTAAAAATATTAGTGTGAATATGGGAAAAATGCTTAAAACTTTTAGTCAAATCAGTAACCAAATACCCCTGACTGTCTGACAGTTTTGCCCAACTTTAAAGAAAATCAGAACATATTTTGATAAAACAAATGAAACAGTTCTCTTTTCCTCACATAGCTTTATTTACAGTTGAAGTTCCTCAACAGCTCTACACTGCGGAGTATGGGAGCAACGTTACCATGGAATGCAGATTCCCCGTGAATGGCTCAGTGGATCTAGGACTCCTGACTGTTCTTTGGGAGCGGAAAAGGCAGGGTTCATTGAAATCAAAAGAGGTGTACACATTCCGCAATGGGAAGGCACTCCATTCATCTCAACATCCTGATTACATAGGAAGAGCATCACTTTTGCACAGTAAACTGAAGATGGGACGAGCCATCCTCCAGATTACCAATGTTAAGATCACAGATGCAGGATCATACCTTTGTCTCATTGACTACCAGGGTGTGGACTACAAGTACATTGCTTTGGAAGTAAGAGGTGAGTGGTTAAATTAAATGTTATTGTATACTTATTGAGATGTCTCTACTAAATTCTGACAGGCTTGTAGAAATTGTTTAATCTGAAGGAATTTATTGCTAGTTGTCCCTCCAAGACTTTGTGCTCAGCCCCCAGCTGAACCAAAGCAGTTGTCTTAGTGATGGCTAGTCTTTCAACAGCTGAGCTCCTCCAGGAGCACCTGGTGCTGGGGAGGGACAGCATCTGCTCTCCTTCCATCCTTCTGTCTACAGCCTTCTCCTCCAGGGCCATCACCTCCCTCCTTGCCTTTGATACTCTTCTTGGGCCACCCTCTGGTCATTTCAAAAAGTTTCTCAGAGATGCTTTGATACACTTATGAATTCTGCTGCAATGACCCAAGTGGCTGGGGATTCCCCAAGTGACTGCACTTCCCAGAGCAAGGACATGTGATTTTCTGTGTCCATTGAAGCCAAATGGGCATTAGTAATAAAGGTATATGTTAATGGAAAGTGTGACAGACCAGATCTTTGAAAGATTTTTGGTGTTTCCCACTAACTGCATGTCTGTGTGATGCAAGGCAGCATTAATTTCCCACCCAGATATTTAAATAACAATATTTATCAAATGCAAAAATGAACACAGACATTCTTAAGACTCACATTAGTTCCTATAAAAAGTCAATTTTGTTCTAATATGATGAAAATATTACACTGTTTATAAGCTATGGTAAAACAAACATGAAATCAGGCTTTCTGGAAGTTGCATATTCTAAAAGTGAAAATAAGAGCCCCGTAAGATTCTACTTGTCTCCTCTGTCTTAATAAATCATAAATTTAGTGTCAACTCCTGCCCCGTATAAAGTACTGAAGCATGTTCTTTTGCTGTAGGCATGGTAAGGATTGAATAATCCATTTTGCACTGTTCTACAAAACATCCTTCATCATTTTAAATAAGTGTTCCACAGATATAGCCAGAGACAATACATAGTATTAAAAGGAAGCAAGGAAAGTGAAGTGGGAAAATGACTGTTGTTGCATACAACAATTTCACTTAACAACTTCTCATGCAGCATCTTACAAGAGAATAAATACTCAAGTAATGAGAATACCAGGTGAAGACAAGTTTGTTTTTATGTGCCAGTCAGAAGGCTTTCCTCTGGCAGAGGTTTTCTGGCAAAATCAGAACTTCAATCTCAGTGGATCTGCAAATACCACCTATACACTGACTGCAAATGGCCTCTACAATGTCACCAGTATCCTGACATTCAAACCAAATATGAGTGAGAACTACACGTGTGTCTTCTGGAATAGAGAACTGAATGGAGAAACTTCAGCTCACTTTTCCACTTTAGGTTTGTATGACCTTGAACTTGTACACGACAGTGTTCATATATACATCATGTGCTATGCTCCATCACTGGAGTTCAGTTCAAGAAATCAGTGTAATATTGATTCTTGGTAAACTAAACAAGTCAGTATTATTTATGTCTTTGAAATCTCAGCTAGCTTCCACTCCAACAAACCAGTCTGTATTTTTCTGTATATTTTAATTTTAGAGTAGCTTTCCTTAGTTTCCTGCCAATACAGAGGGAATTTTTTCAGCTGCATGGGCAGCTTCTTCTTCCCTGATAGTCCTCCCTGATAGTCTCCTACTTAATTATTCTATCTAGTTGTCTGCCTTGACTTCAGCAAGGTTTTTGACACTGTCACCCAAAAAATTCTCATGGGTAAGCTCAGGAAATGTGGGTTAGATGAGCAAGATCAAGAACTGGTAAACTACAGAATCCAGAAGGCTGTGATCAGAGGAATAGAATCCAGATGGAAGCCTGCTGTCAGTGACATTCCTTAAGGATCAATACTGGGTCCAGTCTTATTCAATTTATCAACAACCCAGACAAAGGAATCAAAGGCACCCTCCACAGGTTTGGTGATGACACTAAACTGGGGGCAGTGGCTGATCCATCTGAAGGCTCTGCTGCCATTCCATGGACCTTGATTAGGTGGGATTAGGCAGAGAGAAACCTAGTGAGGTTCAACAGAGTCTAAGGTCCTGCACCTGGAGAGGAATTGCCTCACCTGCCAGCACAGGCTGGGGCTGACCTCTGTGAAGTGGTTCTGCAGAGAAGGACCTAGGAGTCCTGGCAAACAAAAAGCTCTCCATGAGCCAGCCAAGAAAGCTGATGGTATCCTGGGGTACATTAGGAAGAACATTGCCAGCAGGTTGAGGCAGATGATCCTGCCCCTTTACTCAGTAGTAGTGAGGCCACATCTGGAGTGCTGTGCCCAGTTCTGGGCTCCTCAGGACACAAGAGAGAAGGAGGTACTGGAGAGGGTTCAGCAACAGCCACAAGGATGATGAGGGGTCTGAAGCATCTCTCTTACAAGGAGACACTGTTTAGTTTGGAGAAGACTGAGAGGAGGTCTCATTAATATACATAAATATTTCAAAGGCAGATGCCAATAGGATGGTGACAGACTCAAATGCCATACAAATGAAATATTTGACTGGCTTTTAAAAAGGCTTTTTACAGTAATATTTCAGAACAAATTATTCATAAAATGAGTGTAAATCACTATGTTGATAAATTTCAAAAATCCTTTGTTCAAGCAGAGCCAGACTTTGGAGAAACAGAACCAATGACTTGATAAACAATGCATGTTTTGTAAGTTATAAATTTACTCTGCCTTAATGTTTTTAACAGCTTTTATGAGTACACAGTATAGTGGACAAAAATTCCTGATCTCTTTAATCATCTCCACATGTGTGACTGTAGCTGTCCTCTCTGCACTAATAATATTTAAGAAGAGAAAATCATTCAAGAATGAGCAACCCAAAAAAGGTACATTTTACTTCAGATAGTGAAACTTTTCACTATTTCTTTACTTTTTCCTGTGAACAATCTTGAGGAAATTTTAATAAGGCACACTTGCATGACTTCGGTCACATTTTATTTCCAGATGACAAGAGGGTAGAAAATGAGATATTGGATAATTTGAGTTGGGTTTTATTTTCCTCACTGTGTTACCTATGCAAGACAAGGTGTATGGAAAGATACATTTTTAAAGCTGACCAGTTAGTATTCTGTACAGAGCACAAACAAACTTTGCCTTGCATAAGGAGGACTGTAAAAGTATAGTTTGAACAGTGTTTTCTTCATAGCTACAAAGATATTGTGGCTACAGTATATTACACAGAATTTTTATTTTTCAACTCCATTATGGCTCTACATCTAAAATGGTGTGATACAGGACTATTGCAGTATTCCCTTCCTTGTCTGTATGTGCAGTAGTACAAAACTAATACAGCAAACAGACTATTATTCTAGTATTTTCTTGCACATTAACAGGCTCCAGTAAACCAGACTACATATATATTTATAGTCATGAGAGTCTTAATATTATGACTTCAGAATTTGATTCAAGTTTTGTAAAGTTTTTGATTCAAGTTTCATAAAAGAAAAGAAACGTATTTATTTGACATGATTTAATAATAACTGTGCCTACAGCTCAGTTTAATATAAAGATTTGTTGAATAGTTATAGTTACAATATAGTTTCTTTCAAATCTAGAAATGTTTATACTAAATTTGTATATATTTACTTTAACAGACAGGAAAAGAAAACTGAACCCTAATGCAAAGGCTGAGAACAGTAAGTCACAGGCAATTTTAAAAATCTACATTTACAGATTTTTCTTTCTTACATCTAAAATCTTAAAAAATATGTAGATTGAAACCTAAATAATGTTACATCAGAATAGAGGGTAGTTTTGAATTTAAATTATTTTATTCTTGAGTTTTTTAAAAATGCAGTTTTTAAAGTTTTGACTGTCTCTTGGGCAATGTAAAAATTCATAAATACTGGTTCCCTTTCACTGAGGTACCAATAGCTTTCATACACAACTGAGCACACACCTCTGTATACTAGCTGGGGTTCTCTAGCAGTCTTGGTTGAGAAGGATATTCACAGAAAGCTGGCTGTTTTGGATAGCATCAAGATTTTTGTGGCAATAGTCTGTTATACTTTTGGATCAGGCTACAGGTTTTAACAACAAATAAAATGATACCTCACTTATCTGGAATATTATATCATCTCCTAGGCTACTTCTTGTCTTATAAGAATCTGACTTGCCTAGACATCCAGAAATTTTTTACATTTCAGAGGGAATACCTAAAAAACTATCAGGATGCATCAAACTGTTGCATACTAAAATGGAACTGAAAAAAAAAATACAACCATAGAAAACGATAAATCAGTATGACAAGAAAAGCCTTAATACACCTACTGACATAAATCAATTTTGTTACCTAGAGATAACAGTTTGAAAGGCTAATGCATAGTGAGGTGAGAGGCTGTGGCCAATGTTAGGTACAGAGGAACTTGGTTCAGCCATAATTCCTTGGTGTCCAAGCAGACCCTCACATAGCATACTGAGGTCAGCTCTGAGGCTGCCAAGGAGCACAAATGGAGTAATACTGTGACGCAGCTAACCAAATGAACACAGAGACAACTAAGGGCTTTTCCAAGGACAGGATTTTTTTGAGAATCCACCCATGTTTCTCACTGCTAAAAAAATAAATGAAGAAGTCACCAGCTTAAAAAATAAATTTTGTAGGTGAAAGCTAGAGATTGGATGAAGAGGGCATGAATTCGCTGATTTCCAAATCACCTCAGGTTGTCATGTTTGCATCTTAACTGTAAGTGTTTGATCCACTGCCATCAGTAGATATTACAATTAAAACGACACTTTCAGAAAGACACTTTCATCTTCCAGAAACCTTGCTGCAGTCAAAGTCTCATTCTTATTTTTCATGTGACAGTGTGAAACTTTAGTGGCATCATGCCATGCACTAATGAACACAAGCTCAAGGCAAGCAGCATTCTGGAGAACAGCGTTGGTACATGTCTGGACACATTCTAGTGCATAATGTCTGAGCATAGCTTGGCTTCCCCTGGCTTTTTGTATTATTTTTGTATTTTTCCACTTTGGAGCCTCTTCTGTGCACTCGGTGAAATGAAGAAATTAAAAAAGACAAGGCCATTCTTTGCGGTTTTACTTCTTCATTTTAATGACAAAAAAACTTTGTCTTACTTGCAACATGCAGTAAGTCAGATGACAAACATTTATATTTCTCAGCATTGGATGTTTTTAAGAAACCCTGGAAATAACCTTTTTTCCACGATGAGTAGGTAGTTGAAGCATTAAGCCACAGATACTTTGCCACAGTGCCTTGGAAATGACCCATACAGTCCTGGTTACAGGAACAAGGACTGTTAATATTACCAGTTTTAACTTACAGCTCAAGCTGTATCAGAACTGCATATGTAGAACCTTTAAACTCATCACCAAAGTCCCAGTTCTGCACACTTTTAATCACATGCACATATTTACTGACAATCATAACCATGGATGCTCTCTAAACAGATTTCAGTTTTGTTATTTCATTTATATGGCTGAAAGTGAGTGATAGCTTTGTTGTAATAGAAAATTCAGAATTTAGACTACAGATAAAAGATAATTCTTTCCTCAGAAAAGATCACAGCAGATATTCTTGTAAATTATAACAGCTTTAATGAGCCATTGTAACTTCAGCATGATCCAGGAGACTAAGCTGTCACTCTTTACCACTCAGTTGTTAAAAACAAGCTTTTTATTTTCTTAAATCACTGCAGATTTTTAAACTAATACTATTGCATTTTCTCTCTTTAAGGTGATAATTTTAACTTTCAGACTGAGGCTTTATACTTGTCAACTGTGACAGCTTCAAGAGACAGTGGGAGTGTGGGTCTGTGAAAATTCTTCATCTTATATGCCATAATTTGCACTTTTTCCATCAGTTTTGGGGGACTTGAAAAGAAAATTACAGCACTTTAGCCTTAGGATAAACAGTGAACTCATGGGGATGTATTTACACTGCAGCAATGGAAAGCCATGCCTCCTCAGATACCTTATCTTGAAGTTACTGAGAACTATGCTGTCATGAAATGTGGTTTACCACTGTGGAGAGGTCAGCTGAGTGCCTGTGATACACTTTAATTTTGGACTTACTGTTGCTCAAGGGATTTTTGTTTAAGAATGCCTTTATCAACTGTTCCAGTCTCAGGAATGGTGCTTGGAGTCAAAAATCATGTGGAATTTGAATAAAAGCTGTAAATGCTATCTTATGTCAATTATCTTTCTGGTGGAAACATCATTACACGCCCATATCCCATTTCCAAATTTTCTAACACACTGAACTAGGTATTGCCATTACTACTCACATCATTGTACCACTTGTATAACTTGTATCATTGCAACATCTAGAAGATATTTCATATCACAAGAGCAATAAGAGAATGAAATTAAATCAAAGGACAGACCAAAAAAAATTCCCCACCTAATACTAGCAATAAATCAACATTATGTTGCATGAAGAGAATTTTCATGTCTATATAAAACCTCACAGGTAAATCATATAAAAAACCATGAACTGTGATACTATGCTACAGAAAAAGTTTCAAATTTGAAGTGATTATTCAACAGAATTTTCTTTAGGAGGAATTTGGAAGCAAAAGTGAAAATGAAGCTGAGACAGATTTCTGCACTGGTTATTTTTAAACAGTAATTTTGCCTTTGTTCAGATGAAGTGAGTTTTTTCCATGCCAGGCTGCTTTGCTTCCTAATACTGGAATGCCAGATTTGGAAAAACATCCAAAATGAAACAACTTTGCCTCTTAGTCAGTCATGAGATAGTGAAGCAAGGGCACTGGGTAAAATTTGTCATATTGTTTTCAAAGACCAGTGGCTTTGGTAAGCTGTGTTTTCTGCTAAAATAGATGTAACAAGATTGAATAAAGGTGTTCACATGGAAGCTACTTCTGCTAGGATCTTGCTCTTAGAAGAGTTCCACTGATTTAAGTTTTTGCATAGCATTTACTCTGGATTTGGATGGGAACTACTTCACCAGTGTCACTTTGCAGCTATTTATTCCAGCAAAAAGTAGACCTACAGTGCTGCTATGAGACCAGAACATCAGCATTCACCCTCTCTTGTTTCACCAGGACAGGTGTTTTTAAAAAGCGGGACTGCCATTGATTTTACTTGTGGAGGAGAAAAACTAATCTCTCTGATATAATCTGTAATTTAGTATTGCACCTTTAATTACCCATTTGTAGCCACTGGATTCAGCTGAGACAAATCCATACTATGCTTGTGATGTCCTATGTCCTTGCTGACATGGCAAATCAGGCACATGTCAGAGAATCAGAGGCAGCTTCTTAAAGCATTGGTTAACTTAATACAGAATAGCAGCTTGGGAACTGCCCTGGCTTGCACAATTTAGCAATACTTAAGGGTCGGTACATAAGGTCAAGCAATTTCTCTCTGTTCCAGATTTGTACTCTGCTGGGAACTATGAGCCCTTGCTCTTCTGTCAGTCATGGTGAAATCTAATCCACTGTGTTCCTGGAAAGAGTTAATTTTGCATTTTTCTATTTATTTTTTCCTCATGAAAATGAAACGGAAGTAATAAAAATGAATCTATGTGGATGAACATACATAGTACACTGCAGTCTTTGCAATTAGGTTATGGCGATTATCATTGTTCCTTACCGAAATGGAAGTCATCTTGTCATTATTTTATACTGGTGAGTAAATGCTGCCTTGGTGTGAGCAACAAAGAACAAGTGTGGGTAGCATTTCCTGCCCATTTTACAGACATGGCAAAAACTACCCTGCTTTCCCTCTTACTGGACTGTACACTGAAAGGTTTCACCTGGCATCCCCAGGCAGAGGCAACTCAGTTTTCCACAACACTCCTATGCCCTATCCACTTTATTTCATTATTAATGGAACAACAGCACTGTTTACTGCAATAACTTTAAGAATACCTAGAAAAGTATTTTGGCTCACGAGTTTCTATTTTCACTGGACGCTTATGAAGCTGACTGTCACATCTGAGTATGTGAAAGTTAGCTTGTCAGCAGCTTGGCCAGTCTATATATGTCTATGAATTCATGCAAGACTTGTCTTTTACTGTAAACCACTAAGCATATGATACATGTGTGACATGATGAGTCTCTGTTCTTTCTGCTTCACCTACTGTTTTACATGCTGTTATCTCCAAACAGCTCAAGTGAGTTCTCACCTACAAACTGCCTGCAAAATGTTTGAAGGGTTTGTGTTCTGTTTGTCTGGGGTGTTCTCTCTGTGGTTTTGGTTGTTTTTGTTTTGCTTGTTTGTCGGGTTTTTAAAAAAATTTGGTTGTTGCGGGTTTTTGTTTGTTTGGGTTGTTGTTGTTGTATTTTTGTTCAGTTTTTTTATAGTTCTGAACTTGACAGTGAGTCATGATGTTGTTAGACCATAAAACTATTAGGTATTTTTAGAGTTTGACTTACCTGCACTGTCATCTGACATTTTTGAATGGCAGAGAGGATACCTTGCATAAGAAGATACTGTTACCCTTTCTGATATATACTGCCTCTATTCATCTCCCCACATTTGTCTCAATTAGGTGCATGTCATAAGCAATAGTATCTTAGTGTCCTGGAAAAAAGTAGGGATTCAACTGAAGTTGGTGGAATGTTTGGGAAAACATGTGCAAAGAATCTACTTAGTGGTTTATAGTCACCTAAAACATAGTTCACTGAACTTTAAGATGACCATTTTTCAAAGCAAGTAGAGAGTTTGTTTTCAGTATTGAATTTTTTTGGTATGGCTAAGGAAAATCTACTTTTCCAATTCCCTGACCTGCTTTACTATGTATGAGTGAGGTACTTTCCATTTTAGCACAGGAGCAACTGGCAAATTGGGTGATTAGTCTTTCTGTTCATTCCTCACCTCTGCTATCTACCACAGATTTTAGGGGCTTACAGTAGGTTTGTTTCAGCTTTTCTACAGCTACAACATTTTCAGTAGCTGTGAGCTGCAGCTTGGTTCTGCGATTAAGAGCATAGAGCAGAATAAGATTACAAAGTTCACTTTCATACTGGCGGCAGCCTAAACCCATACTATTTTCTTGATTCCCACTACCATAGACATGTCTGAAAGCAACTGCTAACATCAAGAAGGTTAATATCTGTGGAAGAAGACTGAAGCAGAAGAGATATTCCTAATAGCCAACTGAAATGCCTTACAAGACTTAACTAGAAAACCAGCAGCTGATTCTGACTATTGGAGCAATTGGAAATGCCTTTTAGAATTTTAGACATCAAGAAACCTCTATTCTTTCTTAAGAAATACTGTGGTCATCTTTTCTTATAGAATTT
This sequence comes from Motacilla alba alba, assembly GCF_015832195.1. Classification (NCBI taxonomy): domain Eukaryota; kingdom Metazoa; phylum Chordata; class Aves; order Passeriformes; family Motacillidae; genus Motacilla; species Motacilla alba. The sequence goes on along the minus strand of NC_052046.1, from coordinate 60,346,461 downwards.
CTTTCATCTGACAGAACTATACAGTTTACCACCAAAACCAATACTTACTTCCTCCACAAAATAGTTACACAGAAAGGTTTTACAAACCACCTCTATGCAGTAAAGGGTCACTTTTACAGGAATAAGTCTAACTTGTCTTTTTTCTTTCTGTGGGGATGGGGATCAATTAAGCAATCTTAGAAGTCCCTTCTAACCCAAAATGACCTTTGACTATAAACTTGTTGCTCAAATTAACTTCCATATCCTTTGTAATTATCTGATTTTTCTTTTACTCTGATGAATATGTGGCCTTAAAGCATAGCCTTAGATCAATGACAATGATGTGGTTCAACAAGATATCCTGGTTTTCCTCACCATATGTCAAGCACGCTGTGTAATACCTTTTTATAGCCAGTGCTTGTTAATATTTCATTCAAACTCAGTATGCAGCCATATGGTAAAAAGTAGATGAAACAGGTAAGTGCACTGTGCAAATATTGTTAAAAGCTGACTTTAATCAACTACTGGGTTTACTTCTGGTTTTATTTTCAATGCAATTTCCAGCAGCTAATGTTTGTTTACTCACAAGCACATTTCCTAAATGGGCTTTTCCAAGTCAGAAGTGAAACATCTGTCATGCAAAGTCTGTGTTAGAAACCACTTCACATAAAGAATGACGCAGTAGAAATTTGCACAGTGGGCTTAAGCTCATTCCTTAAAGGTGTTTTTCAGGCAGTAGGGTGAGGTGATTACCGGGTGAAGGTGGTGCTTTCACTGGTGAGGGGAGGAATCTATCTGGTCAGAAGTTTGGGGTTCTAATCACAACATTAGCAAGAGTAGCAAGAGTATTTCTGTGGTACTGGACAACAGAATTTGTGTAGGAAATCAACTTTTTCTGAGGTGATACAATGAACATATTCCTTACATAAGTAAAATAGATGATTGTCAGTCTTAACTATGCAAACCTGGTGAAACAGAGGCTAGGTATCAGTGAATAGATGTATAAACTTGAGAAAATCACTAAAAAAGGAGAAGCTGTTGGTGAGAATAGGGAACAGTAGAAGGTCAACAATTTTTTTTTCAAGAGGGACAGAATGTTTGTGAAAATAATAGTCAGATGAAGCACTGTTCAAAGAACTTCCCAGTTCATGTAAGAAGTTATAATTGCTGAGCCATGTTTCTGTACATCCCCAAAATATTGCAGTCCTAGTGCACAGGTCTCCCTCAGACTGGTAAGAAAACTGAGAAAGCAAGACAGCTTTCTGAAAATGTTATTGAGCAGAAGCAACATTTTAGACCTCCCTGCAAAGTCTTTGATTTTCTCTATGTTTGCCATGCATATACTTCATGCTCCTAAAGAGTTGTGAGGTAAAATGCAAGACAGTAGACCTTGCTGAGATACTGGGGAAGATGTCAGAGGTTAGAGTCTGCTTCTGGTCTAGATGAATGCTCAAAACCAGGCACAGAAGAGATGAAGAATCTGGTGAATTCCCATCTGTGAAGCTTATTTAAATGAAATTTCACAGAGATGGATGAAAATTAGTTTATGTTGTAACTTGGAATGATTTCTACTGTCCCATACATTCTTCTCTTAACATAGGTTAAACAGTTTAACTTTACAAGAGACTACTCACTCCATTGTTTTAATTGCCACTATATTACAGTGTATGAATAACTGTTTGTGTCCTTTATAAAAAGTCTCAAACTTCATTTCTGCAGAGTTGTTCAGTTTTCCAAAACTAAAAATGCTTATGACAACTTCTGCAAGAGCATAGAAGGTTAGAGCCCCTGTCCTCCTAGAACCTCCACTGGAGGAAGTTACTTGTGTTGGACACTCCTGGGATTTCCACAGTACTGAGTTGTACAATTGTACCTGAGACTGCAGAGAGAAGGGTGAAAAGTCTAAGGCTGGGAAGCATATTCTTGCTTCAGCCGAGGCAGACTTGAACAAGACATACTGTGGAAGCCAGTTCAGGGCACAAGCCAACTCTGCTCAGTTAGTCACTGCGGACTATCTGGTCTCTAATATTGCAGACACCATTACTCTGGAAGCCAAACTATCCACTGGATAATGTCCCACTCCTAGTGCTTCCAGGTGACTGGTTATTGTCTAAAACATTGAGATTCAGTTGTGAATTTGGCCTGACAGGAGAATTGCCCATGGGCAGAAGCTAAAAGTTGCTTGAATCAAATATGGAAAGCTGTGAAGATTAGTAGGAAGTGATTACAAAAATCAGCTAGACAGACAGGATCTCAGTACCATGCAGAAAAGGCCAAGGATTTTCTCCAGTCAAAGGTCATCATCTACACATCTGCTGTGTGCTGGGTATTGATATAAGTCATGCATCTTTTGTTGATCTGCATGTTCTGAGCGTCATTCGTTAATTGGTATGCCTCAGGTACTGCAGCAGAATGCTCTGCCTGGAATGGACAATACCCAGCTTGAACAATACACTATTTGAAAAATGCACCAGCGATGGACGGAGGAGAGGGCACACACTGTTTTGGTATTGCAGAATGCAATAAAAACTAGCCTGACTCATCAATTCTGAACTTAAATCATTCTAACAATGTTTCCTGGCAAACTGGCTATGGTGATACAAGGCTCCTAATAAAGGAATCAGTGATATTACTGGTAACTTATCTAAAGCTGCTGACTTGACACAGCTGGCCTAGAGACATTTGACTGATAGCCACTTTATCCTATAAAAGCCCAGTCCCACTTTGTAATGGTAAGATTTTCTAACATATTCCTTCTCAGAGTGCATGTGAATATTTCTATCTTAAATAGTCACAGCCCTCAGGGTTAGTCCTCATGGCTAAGCCGTAGATGTGTCCATGGTCATTGGTACAGGTGGTGAACATTAATATCTACTTATTTATTATTTTGCCGACATTAATATAACCAATTCAATATTGCCTCAGTAAATAGTGCACTATACTAGTAGTTATAGCTATCTATACTGTGTAGCAAGTAATTCTGATTAAGATCTTTTAGTGTAATCATTATCATTATCATCAATTTGAAGAACTAATTTCTTTATATAAATATATTTGGTTTACCATCCTTAATCACTCATGACAAAGTCATATAAAGGCTCAAGTACACTTACGTAATTCTTTAGTTGTAAAGGAATAAGTATAATAAGTATATTATAAATGTAAATAAATGAGTATATATAAAGTAATAAACAATTGACCAAGTCTGGGGCTAGGATTGGATCTAGCACACCAAGACCCCACTCTGAGAAGGCATTTAGAAAGCATGCATATCGTTTCTGCACTGAAAGGAAGGGTCTCCTTGATGAACCTTGTGCAAAGATTCCATTCTGCCCAGACAGGTACCCTGTCAGTAACAGCAGCACAACTGCATATATGACTTAGCTGCAGTTCTGGGCTACACTTAAAACATGCTCCTTGATATGTAATTTCAAACTATAATCATAACAGATAATTAAACTACCTGTTTCCAAGCCTGCATAGGTTTTTTTTCTGTCACTGTCCTTTGTATAGTATTTGAGTACTCCTTGGATTTTGCCTGCCTGTGCAGGCAAGTGAAGTGAAGACAGGACTGTTGTCAAGTGAATTATCTCACATGGGTTATCGGAGAAACAGTCCACCAGGATGGAAAGGAATTGTTTGGATGACAATAGTGGCAGGGAGACAAAGGTATAAAGTGGCTGTATCCGAAATGCACTGTAGCAATTAGACTTCTGAGAGTTTTAGAAAATGGAGGATCAGAAGCTGCTTTTCAGTGAAAGAGGTAGAGCAAAACATCTGCAGCTAGACCTCAGTAAGTTTACGAAAGGGATTTTATGACCTGAGTCTTTAGACAGTGGGATCCTGGACATGGCAACAAAGAGACTATTCTCCAATTCTGTGCTTCTGTTTTAAAGATCACAGAAACCCCTTTTAACACAACCTGAGGTCTGTATCTGTGTACCTCCAGCCTTCCTGGAGTTGAAACTTTTGAGACAGTTTCCCACCAGTAAGCACTGCCTATAATTATTTTCCTTCATAACCATCTTTAATAAACAAGAGTAAGAAGCTGTAGCTAGCCACTACTAAGCTCTTGCTCAGAAACTCTTATTGCCTAGGCCTCTAACCAAAGAAAAGGTCTGTTTTAATAAAAAAGTTTTGACCTTGGAGAGACACTTGTTCAAACCTGGGGTTTACCCAGGAGAACATGTACACTATTTTGATATATGTTGAAAACTTACTGGACATGAAAATCAGTTCTCATCTTGCACAGTCATGAAGTAAATGTCCTAGTGGCCATGAACATCCCTGAAATTTTTGAAATTGTTAATTTTCCATACAAAAAGCCATAGCATCCAAAAAGCTGTAAGAAGGTAAGAGAACCAAATGAACTAGGGAATCTGGCTTGTATTTTCAGTGTAATTATTAGAATTTTTTCCCTTCATTAGACTTAAGTTGAACTGTTCTTTTTAGTAGTGTTTTAATAGGATACAATGCCTTCTAAAAATCTACTTTTCTTCAGGAAAAGAGAGGTTTTCCTCTGGCTTTTGGTAAGCTAGGGCATGATAAGATTATGCTTGTTTTCCTCCAAAACCTGGTACCTGTAGATCTCAGTGCTTTAAGCTTCATTTTCATATATTTACAGAAGCACGCTGACGTACAATAGACCATACTACAGCAAATGCCTTTGAAAGCAGGGATGTTCTTACCTGCTTTCATAAAGTGTCTGCCCAAAGGCAGGCCATACACCCCACCATCATAGTACTATATTTATTTGAATGCTGGGAAAGAGTTGCAGGTAAAAGTAGCAGGAAAATAGCTGACTATGTTTCTGAAAAAGAGAGAGTAACTACACTGAGAACTCAGATGGCTACTTTCAGAAGGAACGAGGCCCCATTTTCTATCTTCGGTGTGAGTTCTCCTAAAAAGACTTGAGAAAGGGACTACTTTTTTGTACTGAATCTTGCTATTTGTCATCTGATCTATTTCTCAAGAAGAATTTCCTTAAAAAGGGATTTAATTAGCTGACATTACCATCCTCATGTAACTGGCTTTACTATCCTTGCAAGGTAAACTGTCAGTGAGCTTCAAGAGCAGGATTGCCCCATGAGGGGCTATGAGCCAGGAACAGAGAGCAACCACAGCACCACATCCTTCCCAGCAGGGCTTAACACTGAGGTTAAGTAGGACAAGGGTTGGTGACACATCTCCAAACAGCCTTTTCAGTCAAGGTGATTGAGTCAAGTTCAAGACCCACCCAAGAGTCCTGGTTGGGCACAGCCAGCCAGGCCTGGACACAGGACAATCTACAACAGCATGCACCAATAGCCCAGTCAGGAAAAGCAGCAAGTCACGATGCCAGGGGACAGAGCTGGGCACAGACCTACCTACAGCTTGGCTCAGGCAATGCTTGGGTGCCTGGTCATGAACTTAAAGAGGGTTTGTGGGCCCATGGGCAGAGGATGCACTGCTGGGGTCACCAGTGAGGCTGGCCACGGTAGCTAAAGCCCTCTGTTAGACACAGTCACCCAACAGTGAACAGTCCATTGCCTTCTATAACATATCCTGCGCTCAATATTCCTAGTTTCAATAGCAATTATCTTTGTACTAGACTAGGATGACTCCTCTAAGTCCTATTTTTAGAGTGACCACTTCTGGAGTACCATGTTCCTTCTGTTTTAACTGTAGTATTTAACCACTGCCCTGCACATTGCTATTTTTAAATATTAAAGGGCTTTTGCAATAAAGAAACACATATGCTCAAATATATTTATTCATACTCACGTCTGTTAATAAAACGTCTGTTAATAAAAGTTAAGACACTAAATTTTTCATCGCACAGCAGCACTACTTTTTTCCTTGTGAAATTCGGAACTGTTTGAGATCTCAGCAGAGCTTTGTAAAACTCTGAGCAGAAATTCAGCTGACATGATCCCTACACCCACTCAAGATTTTTTTTTTTTCTGAAAGTATTAATCAAGGAAAAAACCTTGTCCCAGCTTCTCTTACAGCTAAGTTCTGCTGAACTGACCACAATGCTGCTGACAGATCTTATCTCAAGTTAGGAGAATTGGTTACATGCTTTAGTGACCTATTCTCTCTTTTTCAAAAGAAACTTGGTTATATCTAAGGAAATGTCATCTGACATCTGCTTCTGACAGATACATAGCGTGGCTTTGCAATTTTGCTGCCTCTCACAAGTCAGCAGACCAAAAGACTGGTAGGGCTGATAATGCAATAGCAAGTGCTAGAGACCTTCTTTGCAGCAGTTCTGCCTTTACTGAATAATCATGTTCAGGCAAGGCTTTTAAATTAAAAGATAGTGTCATACAAGGTATCACAGAGTACAGAGCCAAGTGATTTTCAACTGAATAAATCATCGGCACAGTTGATCACAGACACACCTATTACCAAGCAGAGTAATGGAGAATTACAACAAATACCTCATAATAAGATCTCATCAACTAACGCAAAATGCAAGAACAAAGAAAGTACTATTAAAAAAAAGAAAATGACAAAAATAACTGATACTTTCCTGCATCATCTCCACCACCCCAACAGGGAATACACTACTAAAAATCTGAGACAAGTTTGACTAAAGCAGCCCTGAGGATATGAAAAGAAAACAGTTAAATAGCTAAGCAAACTGTGCTGATATGCAGTTATTTAACTGCTGTGCTGACATACTGTGCGCCTCAAATAGCCAAAGGATTCTAATGGGGATCTTTAATCAGGAATTTGATAGTTAAATTAGTAAAGGTTTTTTGTATGCTACACCAATGGTTTTTAGTCCTATTTGCTGTCTGGTCCTTCTCCTCTCCTGCTGCCCTCCTCTGCACATTTCATTTTTCAAATTTCTCTTGAATAGTATGTGCCAATAGCCACAAGAAAAGAAAAAAAGAAAAAGAAATGACAATGTATTTGTTAACATTTTTACACATATAACTAACACCAGGTCAGAGCACCACTGTCTGGCTGATGTTTCAAATAATCCCTTTCTTGCCAGTAAGTCTCTAAAGACTTTATTTTACTAATACTGAGATCTGAATATTCTATTTGACAAAGATGCCATTTCGAGTCAGAATATTTAAATACAACCAGACAAGCTCTCTGATGCCCAAGCACTGTACATGGATGCTGGGGGTATGTGAGGGCCGTTTCTGTATGCCATGAGAAATACAGCTCAGGTTGCTTCTCATAGGAAATAAGGAGGGAAAACAACAATATGACTGAGAAATCTGGTTATTTTTCTCCTACTTTTTAAACAAATATTTGTTGTGTTTTTTCTTAAAAATATTTGCTATGCACTAGCAGCAAAGTGTGCATGCTAGTATGTACTTTGTGACAAGAGAACTTTGGAATCTAGGTCTGGTGTTCCTACATTTTTAGTGACACCTAGCTCTGGTCAAAAAGACCTAACAGTGCTATTAACATGAGAGATGTTTATGTTTTACCTGTCATTTATACCTTGAAACACCAGATTGCTAGTATTTTCACTGGGTTTGCCAATATTGAAATTATAATGTTCTCTTCTTGTACAAAAACCTGTATTACTGCACCTCCATTATTCTTCCAGCAGAAGCTGAGTTTTCAGCTTCTTAATTCTGATTTGCATGTCACATTTGGAAATTTCTCTTGAGACCTTTACAACAAAGCACAGGACCCTGCCTGTAACGTGGGAATTTTAGTTTGCTGCCTCAGCAAGTGGAATATTATTTTGGAATTTACTTCTTAGTAGGAGTAGAAGAAATCTCAGTATTTCAAGTACTACATAAAAGTTTAACAAATCCAAGAATGTCACATGACTCAAGACAAGCACTTCTTTTAAATACAGCTTTTCTCCAGATTTTTATGAGCAATAGCCTACCTGGTTTTCCCATGTTTACACACAGCTAAATCCTGAGGTGTGCTGAGCTATCACAAGTATCTATGTTCAACAGTAGCTCCAAAACTGAACAGCTGCAGGACTAGATCTATAAACCTAATTTTTCTACTGCCTTCACTTACGAATGTCCTGTGTTTGCTTACAAGCCTTGCAAGTTGGCAAATTCTTCCAGCTGATAAAGCAAGGTTTCAAGAACAGTTTTGCCTGTATGCCTTCTTATAAGCTCTCAGATGTCTGCCAGAGGACATTAAACAAAAAATAAAATTTTGCACATGCATCCATTAAAAATAATTTGTAACTGGGGAGTCACTGAGGTTCTGTTTTTTAAATGTCAACAGAGATTAACTAGAATTCTATTTGTACCAAGTTTTTAAATGGATACTCTATCAAAGAACAAAACATGCCCTTTTGAAATGTGTTGTCTGAATAAAAGCTGAAGGAGGATCATTGGATACTGTGATTGAAGAATTAAAGTTTTACCCCATTTAATACTTGGGAATGCTTGCGAATTATGTGCACTCTAAATGGAGGCAATACAGGAACGACAGTGATTTTCATTCCAGGCATGATGATTTTCAACCTTTAGGCAATTTTGTTCATCCTTACCAAGCAACAATACATACTGGCTGATGAACTGATTTTGGGAAAAAAATCATAAAATGGTGAGAAAACACACACCTGCAATGGAACAGCACACTCACGAACTGAACACACCGATTTCACCCTTCTGCTTATTTAGTACCTAACCAAATCCAATCACTGGATACTTCCTAAGTCTTATACTGGAAAGGACAGTGAATACCACTCCTTGTTCATATCATCAAGTGTAACAGATTTTGCCATGTTTCCCCTTCATCTCTTCCTTCTGTGCCTCCCATACAAAAAGAAACTGAACTCACATAAATATGGACTCACAGGTGGCCTGATTTGCTCCCTCCTCTCTGGCTGATCAACAACAACATATATGCAGGCCCTCACTCACATATGTCAAAGGTACATTCACATTTGCAGTCCTTTTCATGCCATACACAATATTTCTTCACATTCTTTTCAATGAATTTAACCCTTGGTCAGATCCTACTCAGCAGCCTGCAGTCCTGAGGTCTTTAATAATTTCTTGTTGCCCTTGTTGACATCAAAAGGCAAAAACGGCCCACTGTGTTCATGTGACAAGACCACTTTGAACTTACTGACAAAATAATATTCTTATTACTATCAGTAAAGTAATATTGAGCTGGCATTTGTTAGAGCAAAACATCAGTGACTAAAAAAGTGTTTAAAAGCCGATACCATAGCTGTAGTTTAGGAGAGCATTAGAAGTAAGCTTCAGTGATTTTTAGCTTATAAATACAAACCTCTTACAGTACAGTATGTCACACGAAAAAGTATAGCTAAACAGTTGAATCTATTTACATACTACTGAAGCCAATGTGAGTTGCTAAGACACTTAAAGCACCTGCTTGCTAAATGAGTCTTCTGACTAAACATCGTCCAGCCTGCATCTATCTTCTGTAAGTCATACATTTCCTGTCACAGAGATAATTTCAATATATTCAGGCCTGGTTGAAATTTTTCACTGACCTACATAAGTAAAACAGAAAAATAACCCTTAATACGGCAGTATAGTATTCTTAATAAAATCCGGTAGATAATCTTAATAAGACTGTAATCCAGCCACTCCAAGACCCGTGTTCCCCGGGATTACTTAAGAACAGTGGGGGGCTATGTTTCATCATATGATGCTTAAAGAGATGAGTAATGGAAAGTTTGCTGCATGTTCTAATTTATTTACTATAACTAAGTAATAAGCCAAGTCATAAAGCAGTATCCAAGCTGAAAAACTGGCATCCAATGACAAATAACAGCTATCAAAACAAGTAAGCTTTGGTGTACAGAACGGTATTTTCTTCTGCCAGGATTTCAACCAGTTTGCTCCCCATTTAGTATTTTTGTGGGAATGGTCTACAAATGCTGAAATGCTCCCTAATTTTTTTTTTTTTATTAACTGCAAATGAAAGTTTTCATTACAATTACGAAAATATCTATTTAACTCTGTCAAGGAACTGCTAAAAAGTTGGCATGATTCAGTGACTGAAAAATACGTGAATAGTGCAGTATAGCCTAAAAGCAGAAGTTCATGTAACACTTCTCCTTTCACTTCACTGTTTTGCCAATTTAAATCTTCTGAAGAACAAGCTCTACAGCTCCACACAGTGTTGACTTACAAACGTCAAACCTCTGAACAGGCTACAGAATACCTACAGATTTTTCTAAATGTGGATAAAGTCAACCAACTTTCTATAATTTTTCAAGTGCATTCTTATTTAATGGTTTTATTTTTCATTTAGGTTATTTAATATTTGTCAGGTCTATCTAAGACTATAACTGACAGTATTGACTTTTTGTGAGTGTGTGTTATCTTCAGCTGTCCTGATGTCACATCTTTTGCCACTTCAGATCTCCAGTTTCTGCTGAAGTACAAGCTTCTGCTTGACAAAAACTTCAAATCTGTCTCCTTAAATAATTTACACACTTAAGTGTGGTGATGCACATATTCTTAATAAGATTTTAGCAACAAAGACTTTTTTGACATCCTAGAGACCACAAAGATATCTCTGCACAGTCTCAGACTAGAAGACAGAACTCTTGGCTTGTAACTGTCCTCATTGTTCTGAGACTCATAATTAGAAAACACGTTTTGCTTAATGTGCAGGGCACAGTCAGGAATGAGCCCAATTTACTAATAAATACAGTAATGAAAAGGCTCTATTTTGCATGATGATATTTTTGCACTGAGTTACCATTTAATCAATGATGATTTAGAATGAGCAATCAATTTTCATGTAATTTACCAAGAGAGCAATTGTTTCCAAATTCTGTCCTGCAACTGGGAGGCACTTTTAAGACACAATACATAGATTATTAACAAATAGGCAAAAAAAGAAGAATTGTAAATAATTTCTTTTACAGGACTTCTACAGGAAACAGCTCAAAATATGATGCCTTCTCTGACACTGTCAATTTCCATTGTACTTGCAGTTGTATTTTAGGGAAGTTCGGACAGTTCCATTTCAGCATCAACTTGGCTGAAAGTGACAAAAGGCCTTAAAAAAAGTTGAATTTTTTTTTCAGTGTAATCACTGTTCACAAAGAACTAAAAGCTGAATTGATCACCTTTTTCTTTTAAACACAGCCAGGTCAGTACAGACAGAAATAAACTTCTAGGGGAAAGACAGAGGGGAATTGGAATTCCTGTTGCTCAGAACTCTATATGGTTGAAACACAAAAACTAATAAGAAACCAGGCTCTTGAAACAAGCATGTAATTTGTGTGCCATTTCACGAATCACTTACAGCACTCTGTGTATGTTTCCAAGCAGCTTGGGAATAAAATTCCAAAGTTCAGATGATACTCAGCTAGGAAAATATTTAAAAAGAACCAGCTCAACCACTGCAAACACATAATCAAGACAGAGTGGAGCTACTACAGCTCTCTCTAACCATCACAAAAAAAAGCCTGCAGAGGGCACTGATAAACACTGTTTGCATCTTAACATACTTTCAAAGGTTATTTAATATACATCTCAGTCCAAATAAGTGGCTACAATGAAGAGACACAGAAGCCAAGATTAAGATCCACTAAGATTATATAAGAAAATTCCAGTGTTTTCTTTCTTCTTTATATCTGCTCAAGAAGAAACCTGTGGATGTGTTTTACATCCTGTCACCTGAAAGTCAGGGCCCTGCCTCTTAGATACAGACTTTTGTTCCATGCTGCAGAGGATGTTCAACAGACTGCCAGATCACACTCCTGCCTCCAGCATCTGTTGTCCTTTACTGTTCACCTTCAGACTGAAAACATTCAAATTCATCAGCAGAACTGAGGCACGATCTATTATAGGCAACACTGTATTACATATGTGTTACAGATAACATGTATAGCTAGACTATATACAGCAATATAATTCAAGTGCGCTTCCTTCGAATTTCAGATTATACAATAAAGCAGATGTTCACAAAATTTCAGAAACACCTATTAAAAACAGTAATTTAAATGTATAATATATGACAAGTCCAGGCCATCCTATCTACCAACAATTCCATATGCAAGAGCTCCTACCTCTCCAACTCTTCTGTCTGCTACTCCCATATCCATCTAATACACTCTAAACCTACTGTGTAGTCTGTACTTCATGTAAGTGGTGTTACCTGGTAAAAACATGCAGTTACCACCCCAAAAAAGTTTAATTAATTTCCTTCTACACACAGCAGCTTGCATGGTTCTTTGGTCAGTTGGTTTACAGTGAATAATAAATGTCTTTCCAGCACTGGTTCATACTGAAAATTATGTTAGTAAATGCACACCCGAGTCAGTTAGCTCCTTCTACTATCCCTTTTTCCTCTTGCAAAGTCATATATAGTTTATGTACAGACTTCTTATTGCCCAATGCAATTAAATGATATGCAGTTCATTATGTTGGTGCTTTGCATAGGAGGCATCACTGTGTGTCCCAGAATCTAAAATAATTAATTTTTTTTCTAAAGCTGGGATTTCAAAATGATCTGTGATTCTAGATGTTTTGTCTTCCTAGTATCAAATATTGAAGGAACACAGTTCAGAAACCACAATGGCTTTTGGCAAGTAATTGTGTGCACAAAGCAAACACTTCAGTGGTAAGCTATTCATGAAACCAAGAGCATATTCACCAGTCACTGAAACCCAGACAATGAAGTCTAAAAGAACAGATTGTATTTCTAGGGATATTTTTACTGACGCAGAAGACCTTTTTTTTTTTTAAATATCTTCCACTGAACTTGTAGCAGTTATGAAAACCAAACTGAAGTCCTCAGAGCTGTATTATCTGAAGAACCCAGATTTTCTGCAAATGTTGTGCCAGGTACACTAAATCTGATATACCATGGTTTTGGCATTCAAAAACTTTGAAATACTTGTCTCCCTTTTTGTCTGGCTTTATATATTGGTATGGCATGGAATGAGCTCTGTCATGATTTCCCTATTTTCTCAGAGATAATAAACAAAAGAAATTTTTTGGGCCCAAATTTATTTGATTTGTAACCTAACTAAATCATAACCACCTCTTCTTCCACTCTAAAATTCACTAGTTCTTGAATGCCTGGTGAAAGCCACTTTTAAATACTATATACATTTAAGAAATTTAGAATATAACTTTGTCAGTTGTTTGATTTTTTCATTGGGAAAAAAAAACCCAAACCAAAATATTACTGCAACACACTGTTGAAGAACTCAGGAAACTGGGTTCTAACACTACTGTTTTATACTGCTGGTGACATAGATTGTTCAGTCAAAAACTGAAATGGTACCATGTGATGTGTACAAAACACACTATAAAATGGATGGCAGCATATTACATATAAACAGAGAATGACTTGAAACCAATCATCATTAACTATATTAATTTATAAATTATCAAATGGTAAATAATATTGCCAAATAAATTTGTGACAATTTTTGAGTGACTGATTGCTAGAAAAATCAGTAAGAATTTATCTAATTGATTTTATTACTTGCACTTTCTTAGCTCAAAATTAGCTTTTTACTGTATTTCAATGTAGCTGGGTATAGTAAACAACTTTGAAAAATTGTCAGAAAGTAAATCTAAACATTAGGATTAAGAACTGTACTGTATTCTGCACCAGAATTATTGGTTTTTGTCCCAGTAGTTCAGGCCATCCACTGCACCTAAGCACAAGTTGCTGCATTGAGTAGTAACAATGTAATAAACTGTTCTTCCCCTTCTTCCTAACAGCGTCTTCACAGGAATACTCCTTCCAGCTCTCTTGGCTGATTTCAGAAATTGTCTGAAATAATGAGAGTGATTTTCCTCTTTACTAATTGCAACTGACTAGCCTTAGCATCTAACCCACTGTTTGTTTGGTTTTCTTCCTTTTACTTTTAAAATATGCAAGATTTTCTTGTGATGTTACAAGAAATCACTTCCCTTTTACTAGGCTGGTTTTGGAGTGTTTGGGTTTTTTAAAAATTTCTGGTATTATTATTTCAATACTTTAGATTTCATCTTTAAGGATGATAACAACCGTTATAACTCACCCCCACCCCCCCCCCCCCCCCAGAAGACCTCTGTGGATGGTCTGTGAAAAATGGTTTGAATATTTGTCCTACCTGTCCTGTTTATCTGGAACTGCTTTCAATGTAATTGTCGTTTAGTGGATCTGTGGATGACTAACAACATGGGCAGTTTAAGTAACAGGCTAATCTATGGCAATCTTCACACTCCATCAGCAGAAATCTGCAAAGTAAAAGTAAAAGACTCATTAGTTCCACAACCAGTTTAAGTGAAGATGACTTAATGAAGACATTTTTATGTACATAACACAGATGCTCACTCAGTGTCATACACTTAGTGTGCTTTATATGACACAATGCCTGCATGTGTAAGCAGCATGGCAAAAAACTTTATGACACTGATTCTGATCACGCCTCAGTCTCTCTGAGTTTTCTTCTTTTGTTCTGATCATTTCTTCTTTTACTCTTATATTACTAGTAGTGACAATAGCAGGGGGAGGAATAATTGCTCTTTTTAAATTTAACATGTGGGAACTAACACTGTTACTGCTCATCCAAGAGCTGCAGACACATTAGGTGAGAGCTAGCTGCACAATCTAAGGGACAGCTCAGGGCAACACCTGCACATCAACACCAGGAATCTTAACAGAGGCAACGACACAGAACAGCTACTCTCACCCAACATTTTCATTCCAGGCCTGCTTTGTCCCCAGCAGTACCTTCCTCCTTCCTTTCACTAGCCTGCTAATATCCAAACTTATGCACCTAGGCTTATGACATTTCGTTGTCCCTGAATGTTCCCACAGCTCTGCAGGAGCTCCTCCTTTCCGGGACACAATCATCTCAGGAGTGTGGTTTCCAAAACAACATGACTGTCACTAAATAGGTAGCTGCAGTCAAGACTTATTTTCAGCCTGGTGAAGTTTATGAAAATTGACAAGTGGACCTTTGTGTATAAACGGCTTTCACAATTCTCTTGAGTTTTGTTATCATGATGTTGCCACTAACTCCTGTAATTGCGTGCGCCTCGGTAGCCACTGCCAGAGCTGTTCAAGAAACTCTCTGAGCTTGGCCCACTGCACGCACCTAATTTCTACACAACTTTTGCATCCTAGAGTATTATGAGTTACACTCCCATACCACAACACTCAGAAATGCTTTTTTAGCCAAGTACAAACAGACTATTATTAGAAAAAGTTGGTCACTCCTGATTTACCATTCTAGGCACCTAGATTTGTTCTTGATTCAGCCTACAAAAAAAGTACCAAAACCATTACATACTTTGGATCACGTTTGTATTATTGGTGTGAGGATTTCGGTAGTCACACTTTTAACAACACAGTGCTATCATTGTGATTTCTAATTTCAAATATGTGCCTCATGTCTCTCCACAGAGAAAAGAAAAACAGCCACAATTCAAAAATTGCAAAGGCCTCAGTCTCTATTTTTGCACAAAAACTACTCTTTGTACAGTTACCACAAAATCCTACCATGCAGTGGCTATTAAAAGCATTATCTGTTTTCTTCATTAATGCTGGTCTTGGCACACAACCTCACACGGGTCCACATGCATGAACAGCATGATCTGGAAGTATGTTTGCTTCTCACACAGCCATGTTAGGATGCTGCAGCATTAATAAGGAAGCTACAAACAAGTATGAGAAACATGCAAGTCTCTTACTAACTGTTTCATGAAATTTCTTTGACAAATCTCTCCTTACTTTCAAATAAAATGAACTAAATGCAATTAATCCAGAAGAAGATGATTCTGTAGTTGTAGCTATTCTTCAGTGTGTATTTTGTACCAATTATTTCATAATGTGAGGAACAAGAAAGACAGTAAAATGAGATGATCCCACACTCCTAAAATAATTTCTATTTCCTAATTTAGAAGGCTAGCAGTCAAAAACAAAGATTAAAAAAAATCAGATAAATGACTAAAGCAAGGAGGGTATTTGTAGCATGAAGCACTGGTTGGCATATATTTGAGAGTGGCGATTTTAAGGCATTTCCAACCAGCCCAGTTAAAAGCCTAAGGTATGAAACATCTGGGTATTTTGTTCCCTTACTACTATTTTTTTCCAAGTTATATTATGGCATCTTTTAGGATTCTAATATATGTGTCCTCTTAAATCACTTCTCCTTTTGTGCTTATGTTTGGATGAAAATATTTCAGTTGGAAAATTGTATTCAGATGGTAACAAAAATTCATATGGTAACGTAACCAGAGAGAGAGAAGGCCTCAGGTGTGCAGATAACCTTTGTTCTTTGAAGAGCACTGGGTAATTTGAGCAGTGAGACCTGTTACCAGACACCTCAGTCCAGGCAAACTCCTCTAACAGGCAGTGCGAGAGGACCGGTTCATAAAACTCTTCTGATTATTTCTACCAATAGCTATTTCTTTCCAACAGAGGCATGCCCTTGCAATGGCACGGAGATCTTACCTTTAGCTCTCTTCTACTTCCTTTTATCTTCCAGTTACAGAAAAAGACTAACAAGCCTTATTTACTACTTCTAAACTACGGCTTCCTTATTTCCATTCTTCATACCACATGCTCCTGCTCTCTCCACAGTGTGTGAATAAAAGCATCTCGGCAATGATGGAAACATCATTAACAAACAGGTCTTGGGTAAAAATAACACAATGTGGACCTTCAGTCCGACACATCAGCTGGGAGAAAAGTTTGTGGTAGCGCCTGTCAGGAGCCTGATGTCAAACGCAAGATGCAGCACACTCACTGTGTGAGTAACTGTGCCCTGCACTCATCTTTGTCCCCAAAACCACCTCAGAGGCAATGTTCACATCGGACACTCGTACAAGGCAGTCTCGGGTGGACTTCATCACAGAACCACAGAATGGCACGGCTCAGAAGGAACTTCAAAGGTCATCCAGTTCCAACCTTCCACTAGGCCAGGTCGCTCAGACCCCCATCCAACCTGGCCTTGAACACTTCCACGAACGAGGCAACCACAGCTTCGCGGGGCAACCTGTGCCAGTGCCTCATCCGCCTCACAGCAAATAACTTCCTCCTCAGATCCACTCCAAACCCACTCTCTTTAAGTTTGAACCCACTCCTCCGTATCCTGCCACCCGCGGCTCTGGTTCTGTGTCCCCCCGCCGCTCCCTCTCCCTTCCGTCCCCGCACCCCACGCTCGCGCGCAGCCCCTCAACCACAACACCCGGCGCGCCTTTTCCGCCCGGACCAGTGACGCCACCGCTCTGTGACGTCACTTCCGCTCGCTTGGGCCCGCCCCGGGCCGCCACCGCCCCTCGGGGCCTCGGACCCCGGAGCGAGGGGAGGGGGAGGGGGAGCAGGGAGAGGGAGGAGGAGAACAAGAACAAGAAGGAGAAGAAGAAGGAGAAGGAGCAGGAGCAGAAAGAAGAGGAAGAGCAAGAGAACGAGAAGACGGAGGGGGAGGATCCGAAGGAGGAGGAGGAGCGGAAGAAGGAGGAGGAGGACGAGGAGCGGAAGCGGAAGGGGGAGGAGATGGCGGCGGGGGCCTCGGCGACGGCGACGACACCGATCCGGAGCGCGGGCGGGCGAGACACCCGCGGGAGGGCGGAGCCGCCGCTGCCGCCGCCGCAGCGACCCGGCGCCTGCTCGGAGCAGTGACTGCCCGGCCGCGTCCCCCTCGCCGCCGCCTCCCGCAGGCCGCCCGGCCCTTGCCCAGCCCGCATCCGCCTCCGCCCCCGGCGGCTGCGGCGCTCTCGTCCCTGCACCGGCGGCGGCGGCCCCAGCGCCGGGGAGGTCTCAGCTCCCCGTCCCCAGTGGTGCTGAGCCCAGGGGTCCCGTCGATGTGCCGGTGATTATGCGTGGTTTGCCGCGGACGCTGTATCTCTCCTTCCGCTGATGCCCCTGCTGTTCCCCCGCCTAGGCTAGAGCAGGCTGAGCGCCAGCTCCTCTGGAAATATTCAGCCATGTATTTCCTCAGCGGCTGGCCCAAGAGGCTCTTGTGTCCTCTGGAGCCCCTGGAGCGACCACTTCACATCCAGACGGATCCCCAGAGAGCTTTCTTCGCAGTTTTGTTCCCTTCTCAGCTAAGCATCTGGTACTGCAGAGTGAGTATCCATCGTTTTATAAGCTCTCGGACGCTGTCTACCAGCTGAAAAGACCTGTCGTTTACTAATTTTTTTTTCTTCCAGAAACGGTTGTAAAATTTGATACTAACTTCACAGGATATTCCAGTATTTGTGAAACTGAGCGGTTATCCCCGATGTTTAGTGATAGCAGTATAGTCTTAAGAAAATATGCAGCACCAATCTGCTTACAGTTAACACTGTTTTTCCCAAAAAGTGAGGCTTCCAAGCAACTTTTTTTTTTTTTGAGACTGTACATTCTGCTTGTGCTTAACATAAGGAGTATTTGTAGCAGTGTAGGTTTTTTTGCATGTTTGTTTAATGTCTTTCACCTTTGTATTTTCTGTGTTTTATATAAACGAACATATGAATATAGAAGATCTGAAACACTCTTTGTAAAACATGGAACAAATGCTATCATTACCCAGAATGTTGTAACATAGAAGTTCACAAAGTTTTCTTTTTATGGAAAGTTTAAAAGGTTTGTGGCTCTAAATGAAGACTTGTCATGGCTTTTGCATAGTAAGTGCTGGTTTAGCTATATCTAGTTTGAAACAGTGTGAATAATTGACATTAAGCACCTTGCTTTTACTTCATATTGTATTAGTCTGGTCGCAGAAATGCTGTTTGTCAGTTTGGTTTGATGCAGTCAGTGAAAACTCTGATACTGACTTTAAATTTTGATGCTGGATCCTTTTAAATACTGCCTAGATTAGAGCCTAAATCTGTCTATAAATATCTCTAGATCCAGGTGGTTTGTAGAGTTCATCTCAGATTACCAGGGAAAACCAGCCATCCAGTTTTAGAAAGCTGATATTGAAAGATGTCCAATGATAGTTATAGCCATAAAACCTTGTTTTAAGTTTATGCAGCGATTTCATCACATTATGTTTTATTGTGCTCAGTAAGGCTGTTCATTACTTCCTGGCTGGGGTGCTCATGCTGTTTTTTGAACCTAGACAGGTATCCAGCTAGCACGTAATCAGCCCAGTAATTTTGCTGTGTGAACATCATCATCTGGCCTCCATTTTCTTCAATTTGTGGCACACAGTGTATATAAAGTGTACACTCTTTAGTTTTTGCCAGTTGTTGAACCTGTACTTGTAGTCTGTCAACACAGCAGAACTGATCTTTTTCGTGGAAAGACATAGAAACCAACAGGCTCATGAAATGCTTCACAAGATGTGCCCTGTTGTCTAGAATGTAGTTTACTTTATGGTCTGTTTTCAAGGACGAGCTTCATTAGCTTGCATGCTTAGACTTGTTTTGAAATGTTAAACATTGTATGACTTGCTACAGACAGCGCTAGAAGAATTCACTTGGTGCAGAAGAGTTGACTAAACTTACAGGTCATTAATATTTTTAACATGGATTTTGATTCCGTTTGTAATGGGTGCTTTTGAGGAAGGTGCCAACAGGCACTGGGCCTGACTGCTGACTGATCTTAAACTGAAAAACGTGTTACAGTCTCACGGCCTCTGTGGACAACTGGCTGTTATCAGAAACCTGGAAGAATAAATGTTTTGGTCAAGGTCATTTTAAAAGAGAATTTCTTGCATTATTTTTAGCTGGGGTCCTGAATGTGGTTTGTTGGGTTTTTTCTCCTCCAGGCTTTTCTTTTTTTCAATTTCTTGCTTGCTTTTGAAGGTGAAGCTTAAAATCCTACATTTGAATTTTGATAAAATAAAATTACTGTATTCTAGAAAATGTTTTCATTGGTCAGAAGTACAGTCTTTGGAACAAGAATACATTCTGTCAGGTTGCACTAACTTGATTTCTTGTCACAGAAAAGCCTTCAGGCTGGTGTTCTTGTTAAGACTTGTTACTATCTCAGCTATGTATCAAAGATTTCATTTAAGAATGAGGTGATGAGAACTGGGAAAGTTCTGTTTTGAAATTTTCAGAAACAGAGCTCTTTGAAATGCTTCCAGGTGTGTGAGTTTACATTCAGTATGTGTACTTTTAGGTGATACAGTAATGTTTAAAACTCCTTTTCACCTACTGTGCACTAAGAACTAGTGGAACTAAGGAAAGTTGATCCCAAAGTGTGGATTGTTTCCTGTTTTGGAATCAATATTGGTATTAAGACTCAAAACAGGGTAACTGGTGTTGAAAAAAACCAGATGGAATTCTGCTAGTGTTTTTGAACCAAAAAGTTTTTGACTTTTTACATGTTAGGAGAGATTGGATTGTGGATAGAGAAGACCACTCAAGTGAATGATTTTGATCATGCGGCAGTATTGGTGAAAGGTTGTTGAGCACAGCCTCCAGATATGTTGATATTTATTTATGAATTACATGCATGTGCCACTGTACTAGTATACACATTATCTAGCGTACACAAAGTAGTCTAATATTTTTCATGTGTTTAGAAGGGAGCTACATTGGTCACCTAGTCCAACTGCCTGACCAGTTCTGGGCAACCAGAAGTTAAATCGTGTTATTAAGAACATTATTCAAATGCTCTTATACACTAGTATAGTCTGGGCATCAGCCATGTCTCTTGGATGCCTGTTCCAGAGTTTTAAAAGGAAAAAGAAAGGATGAGGTAATACTAACATTAATAAGTTTTAAAATTTTTACTTCATTTATATTTTAGTGGTATAAAAATTCCGTTTTTGCTCCTCATTGATTCTGTTAAATACACCCCACTGTGGAGACCTCTACTTCAAGCATTTTCCTTAAATCAGAAGTTTTAGGTCTACGTGCTGTAGATAATTCCTTGACACTTAAGAGACAGCATAACTGTTTTCATTGATAGCATGGAAAAGCTTGTCAAACATTTTCATTCAGGTAGTTTAAGTACTTAAGTTCAGGTGCTTGAAATGAGAAACATCAGTGAATTACAGAACCCTTCTGAAATGCTATAATGAGATAGTTGCTGTTTGATAGATTGAATGAAGATGAGGTTTCACAAGGCAGTTGTGCAGTCCTGTGTGCCATCATCTTTCTGCTTGCACCTCTATTTTAATGGAGATTATGATGGACTAATGATGTTTTACAGTGCAGTTTAGCTTAATGAACAAACAGAAGCCTTTTTGAAAGAATGAAAGGAACATTGTAGTTGGCCCTTGGAAAGTGTTACTCCTTTGACACTTGTGCCTTTAATTTTAAATTGGTTTAGTTATCTCTTGAATTCTGGAAATTCACCCATAGGGCTCTAGGAATTAAGAGACGAGGTAATGTAGCTAAAGAAGAAGGTGTCATAGACTAGTGGAGTTCCCTGCGTAACCCTTGACAAGTGAGTTGTGTGCATCCAGAATAGTCTGCTGATGTAGTTGTACATATAAATATCATTCAGCATTTCCTTTCTATAGTATTAACAAACTTGTGGCAATGACAGGAGTAAGTGCTGACCTTGAGTATTTGATGAAAACTCCTGTAGGTTGTTGGGACTATCTGCTATGACTCTGTCAGTCAAAACCAGTTTTGTGAGCCCTTTCAAGCTAAGAGTAGCTTGTCCCATCTGCTCATTCAGAGGAGAATTCTTGATTACCTGTATGCCTCTCCTCTAATGATTTACATTTACTCTTGTTTTTCTTCTTTTTTTTGGTTTCTTTTTTTTTCTAATGATCTGATATTGAGTCTGAACACCTGAATGAACTAAAATAAGCTTTTGAGAAAGCATGAATGTCAGAAAACTAAATTGTCAACTAGTTGGTGTTAATTTTAAGTGCTATGTAAGTTGATATTTAGACAGCTCTCTCAGCTCTCTCAAATGTGCTCTTCGGTCTCTAGCTGTTGCTGTATTAGAGTTGAAGTCAATGTGTGCTTTAAATCTAAGCATACAATAGGATAAAACAGAGGACAGGGCTTATGTTGGGGAAGTGATCTCTGTAACCTGGAATTTTGCCACACTATAAAAGGAATTACTTGTGACACAGTGTAAATACATTAAAATTGTCTGCAGTGGTTTCTGTAGTGTTTTTTTACTTATGAGGGCTGTTAAAAATGTTTTCACTTTGCTTTCAAGATTATGTTTTCATCTCAGAACAGGAAGCAGAATAATTTACAGAATTATTTTTTCTTAATAGAATTAAGAAAATTTACAGAATTATTTTTTCTTAATAGATTTTTTTTTCTTAATAGAATTGGATGCAACCTCTTGAGGCTTTTTATCTAGAATTTGATTGCAGAATGAGACAACAGATGTCTTGATATAAGTGGTTGTGTTGGCTGTGTATTGTGAACAATATGATACAGATAGCATCAGTGCAAGTTAAGATATCCTACAGCTTCTACTGTGTTTTCTTCCCTAGTAGTTTAACCCCCAAAATGCTGATCTCTTATTTAGGCCCTTTAGACACTTGTCTGAGAAGGGAATTTCTTTTTATTTGTCAGCAACAGTAGCAGTTGTGCTGTTGCTTCTATTAAAAATATGCACTTCTTGTTACATAAGGAAAAAGAATGTTACATTGATGAATTTATCTAATGAAATCCAAAACTGTCATGTGGTTGTTTAGTAGGATTTACAGACTTTCAGTGTCTCCTGCATTATAAAATAGATGACCCCTGAAAGTGGTGTCATAGTTACATGCATGATGGGAAAATGCATTCTCAGTTACGACTTTTCAGTGTCCAGATAGTTGCATATAAGAGAAAACCAAAGATGTATAGAATATGCCTTTGCTTTTTGGCAGCGTTTTTGAGCTGTAGGTTAACTGCAAACTTTCATTTGGGAGAGGTAGTGGTTGACAATTCTGCACTTTGTTTTTCTGAATTCTTTCACAATAGTCATGAAACACATGATTGGAAGCTGTGTCTGCTCTGTTGGGTGGATCTTCTGTTGATTCTGACCTTTCCAAACACTTTCAAAATTAAATTAAAGGAGTTATGGTTTTACAATTGACAATGCTTTTAGAAATTCATTTGTCACCACCATTTGTCAGTAACCATTCTGTTACTGACAAAATGGCCTTTTGTGGTCTATTTATACAAATTTTTCTGTTCCTTATGTGCATATGCTTGCTTTTTTCTGTATAACCTTTCTGTTTTATTAGTTTGTAATTTTACAAAGTTTCAGCATTTAAAGCAAAGCGCAGACCATACTGTGACAAAATATAGTGTGCAGTGTCACCAGACTTTTGTTCTGTTTTGTTGTTTTCTCCCAGCCTTATCTTTGTCACTTAGATAAGCTCATCTGAACAGTGTTTTTGAATTTTGTCTCATTCCTACAGACTAATGAAGCCTTAAAGCATTTGCCATATAAAACTAAACAGAACATTGGTGTTTGTCAAAGAAATGGCTTCTTTATCCTCAATGTGATGGATTTTTGATATCTAGAGTAATACATGATGAGAAGGATGAGGGGATGAGAATATTAGGTTTTAACAATTATCAACAGTCGTGCAGGTTCTTGGATTGAAGTTACATTAGGAAACCCTAACCCATACATAAGACCATGTTGCATGTGTGCTGTCAGGTCATATGTTTGCTTTTCTGACTTAGTAGTTTTCTACTGTGTTTGCCAACTTACTTGTAAAATCTACAATACACACAGTTTGTCATGAACCTGCTGTCAAACCAGAGAATCTGGTTTAAGGAAATTATTTTTTTCATTATTTTATATTCTATCAAATGATTGTACCTCTTTTGAGTTGGTTAATGTGTCATTTTCTGTGACAGTGTAAATACCTCAATTAGGACGCTTGCTCGTGGGAGGACTGTTGTTCAAGTCTGTTCAAGGCTACTTGTCCTCTTTAAAGAGGGCCTTTGCAAAGCAACAGCCACATTTTAGTTAAGGGTTTAAATGTCAGTTTGATTTGCATTTTCATCAAATGTAGTAGAATGCTTGTGTTAAGGTGAATGAATTGGTAATTTTCCATATCTAAGCTTGCTGAGAGAATTTGTTGCAGGGTTTGTATACCTTAATAGATTTTTCATAAAAATTACGTTATACATGGCTAAGTGTTCTGACATGGGTTATGCTGCTAATACTTGGTAAGTGAGCAAGTTACTGTGTTAGGTCAGGTAGAATTAAGTTAAACAGTAACAGTTAGGGATTATTTCACTGTGGGTTTGGCTGTGGTGTTTTATGTTGTAGTTTTTTTAATTGTTTGTATAGGTATTTTGTCCAGATGTTGGTACAGAGCTTGTATTTCATAGTGGAAGGTTGAGAGGGATTCTTAATGTACAACTGACAATGAAGCTGTGAATTTTTAGGTAGTTTGAATTTAGGTAGTTTTGTTGATAGAGCTGTCTTGCTACCTTACTGTTTTACAAATAGTGCAATTAATTTCTGTTTAAAAAAAAAGGCAACGAAACCAACCAGATTTGCTTTTATGTTATAATCTCACACCAGTAAAAAAGAGGCATGCCAGTGCTAGAAAGACTTTGTTGTGAAGCGTAAAAACTTCTGAGTAAGAGCTGTGGAACATGTTCTTGTCAAGTGATAGCCAAGGTAGCTGACTGATGGAAGGAGATAAAGTTTAGCTGTAAGAACAAGAAGTTCTCTTTCTTTTCAGTACTGTTATCTAGTGCACTGGAGAGTTTGTTTACATGTTAGTAATAGCAGAGCTATATTATTTTTAAGGTTACATTTCTTATTTTTCTTTTCACCATTTTTCTTATCCTGTAAGCATCCACTGCCACAGTTCCTTTCGTAACTGAGTGGTAGCTTCTGTTTTGCCTGACCTTACATTCCTCCTGAGAGACAAAAGTACCATATCGAAATGCTAGATTTTCTTTGCAGCAGATTAAAAAATGCTAGATATGCTTCTTACCTATTTTGGGAAGCTTTTTTTAATGTTAAATTGCAATTAAGACTTGCTTACTCACTTCTTGGTTCCTTGACAACTGAAGGTGTTTACTTCTTCCTCTAAGCAAATTTTTTACTTCTTTTTAAACAACTCTTTATTTGTTAGGTCCTTGCTATGTTTCTGGAATCCAGTTTCTCCCAAAGCTGTGGCTCTACCATTAATATTTCAGCAAGTGGATTTTAAGCATTTTAAAGAAGAAGGATTAATATATTGGTTTATTTGGGCATAATTTATTAGTTGAGCTTAACTACATAGCTTCATAATGTTAGCAGCTGCATGCAGAAGTGGGAACTTGGTATTTTAAAGAAGCTTATATGGCGATATGGGGTTTTTTAAACAGAAAAAAAAAGTAAATATTTAGGAAAAATTGTAATTAATAGAATCTAATCCCCTACTATTTCTATACGGGGTATGAATTAAATACATAAAACTAACAAGAGGAGAGTATCTAATAACTAGCCTTTTCCCCCACACCTGTTTTTTGGTGTTTTTTGGTGGGTTTTTTGTTTTGTTTTGGTGTTTGGTTTTGATTTTTTTGTTTGCTTTGGTTTTGGTTTTATTTGTTAAAATATATGTTCAGTGTCTTGCTGTGCTTGGGTCAAGTACTTAGGTTGATATATATTCCTGTTTACAGAAATATTCCTGTGCCATTATACTTTTTCAGTCACTTTAGATATAATAAATTACTTCAGATGTAAAATTACTATTTCTCATGCATAAGCAGAGCAGGATCTTGAGCTCTCCTTCTGTCTTAGTTAATCCAGACCATTCACACATCTATGGAAAGCTTTTAAACAGGGGGCGTAGATTTGTAGTTTGGATTTTCCTCATCTCTGAATTCATGCTTTTTAGTTCTGGAGTATGTAGAAATTAATAGTGTCAGTGTAATATTTCCTCATTTGACCTCTAGCTAGGTAGCATTTGTGACCTATTTAATTCAAAGTGGGTCTGCTTTGTAATAAGAAGCTACTTAAACTACAGAAAGATAACGGTTTGAGTGCAAGCAATAATTTTTAGCTGCTGAAGTCCTGATCTGCGAGTCGCGAAGCCTAAAAATCAATTTGTATAAATTTTGTAGCTGATGTGTATATAGAATGTTCTTCCAGCTTCGAAGATGTAATAGCAGCTTTCTTGTGAATCAATGTCACAAGAATTCTACACTATAAATACTGTAATTATATTCTGTAAGAGTAGTAATATAGAAAGAAAATTGTGCATTACTAAGTTTCTAATTTTGCCAGCAGCTAAAATGCTTCAGGCATGGAAGTGCTTTAAGAATGATCTCCAGGTTTGCAGTAACGATGCAGATTACCAAGACACTGCTTTTTCTCAGTATATCTAAGGCAGTTAGGGTGGTTCTAAGCCAATCAGTGAAAGGCTGTGTAGTTCATTGAGAGCAATCAACTAGAATCTGCTAGTAAGAATAATTATTTATTTATTTAATGTTGGATAATTTGATGCAAAAGAAGCCACACAAATTGAAAAAGCTGGTACAAATAGTTCTTAGGGTAAAGATTAGTGTGCTTGTTATACTTCATAAATGTTTAACTTTATTTTTGATAATTCGGTTCTGTGTGGGTATGAAATTTAAAGAATAATGCTGTTAGCAGCATACCGAGTTATACTGTGAATTTACCAAGGCTAAGTCTGCCCATGTGACACTAATTCAGCTTGTTATTTACGCGCATGAGGATAACATTTCATTGCTTTGTTTTATACTCTTTAAAATTAACATTAATATCTTAAAATTAGGTTGTTTGCAACTCTACTTTTTCTGAAAGGAAACTGAAGGAAGTGATTCCAAATAGGATGAAATTCTAAATAGGATTACCAAATTCTGGAGTGATGGACACACATAAGATTTGTGGTTAGAATTAATGTTTTTGTATTTATTGTGCTGCTTCTGCTGGTCCATCAAGTAAGCAAAGAACAGTACTAAACTTCTGTCATCTGCGGTTGTAGTGGGGAGCTTTGCCTAGTGGTATCGTGGTTAATTTCAGTAAAATGAGTGGTTACTCTGTACCCTCTTGGTTCCCTTTCACTGTGTTTTTTCTGGTACAATGTTTGATGCTCCAGATCTGAACGACAACTGAAATTCATAAAGTTAGGACAGTATATGGTGTGAAGATGAAGGGTAACTTGTTTGACAAAACAAAAAGTATGTCCTACTTAATTTAACTTCTGTGTCCCACTGTTGGAGGATAATGGAAGGGGAAATACCCATCTAAGCTGAAAACTATTATTGATTAAAAAGCAAGAAAGTAGAAACAGTTGTGCAATATATTTAAGGAGAATGAACATTCTAAGCACTAGAGCAAGGAAGGGGAACTTTGCTTAGGTTTTTGTGTTGCAGCTCTTGACTGCATTTGTGAAAGGGAATGAAGGCTTAGTGCCTATGGTAGCTTTGTCTGGTCTTCATCACCCCAAAGCTTTTCTCCCTTCCCAGAAGGAAAGGTGGTAATGGGGGCACCTTATTACTTGCAAAATCCTTCCAGCTAACTGTAGAGGGGGATTTTCAGCAGGTTCTGACAACCTGTTCTAGAAAACAAATTTCCTGATTATCATTCTCTTTAATACAATGACCTGCCCATTTAGTAGAAACTAAGCAAATTGTCTGTACCAAATATTCTATAGAATATTTCATTGTCATTCATTTGACAGGATCCTGTTTGAGGTGTGTCTGTTCATCTTAAGCATCAGTTACCCATTATCTAAATTGAAACTATTTCTAAATTCTGTAATGACTCCTTACTGTACAATTAAGTATTTTATTCAAATGTCCTGGGTTTGAAAGAGTGAGATTATGAATGACAGTGTGGCAACAGTTGTCCATGAACTTTCTTTAATTTCTAATGGATTGTCAAATACATATTAATTTTTTAACCTCCTTCAAGGGAAACATGTTGTAGCTATTTAAGGAGACATAGTTCTTTACAGGTATAGCACAACATATAAAACATTCCATTCCTTCTAGATATGAGATGTAATTATTTATATTTTTTCCTCCAGCCAAGTGTATTAATCGTAAGCTACAAGGAACTTTCAAAAGCAGCTTCTCAGTTTGGACCTTATAAACAAGCAGAATGGCGGCCTGACAGCACAATGATAGCTGTTTCGGTAAGTAGAATTTTTCCTTCTTATTCTGGTTAAACTATTGCTAACAAAAGTTCATGTTACCAGTTTCTGTGCATATAGAAACTTGCAGATCGTAAATACATTAATTGATACTTGTCATGTGAAAATATATAATGGTATCAAGGACTTTTTAGATGATAGAAGCTTTCTTTTGTAGTATTCAATAATTTTTCCCTGTGAGAATGAACTATGGTTCTTTGTCTTTAAACAATGGTTAGATGTATTGGCACTGGGGTGATACAACATCTCATTACTTAATAATCTGGTAACAAATAATAAGGTAATGTAAAGTTATGTGAATGAAAGAAATAGTTGTGGACTTAGGTAACATAATCATGTTTAACTTGATAAATAGGGTTTAAAGGTGAGTCTTAAGAGATGAAACTGTGGCCTTATTACTGGCTTTTGGTGGTTAAAAATATTGCAAGTCACTGAGAATAGAAACAAGGGCAGTGATAAGTGATACATGAACTCTTCTGTTTGGAATCTTAGAGATGAAATCTTGTCTCACATGGAAATAAAGTCTTGTTTCATAGCTGGTGCTGTGGTCACAGTACTTTGGACTATTTCAGCAGCAGTATTTAAAGTTTGAGATGCAAGGTGAACAAGAAAGGTGGGAGTACAGTTTATAAGAGTTGCAATATGGGATAATCCTCTTGGTGTCTTTTCGTCAGGTCTTAACATTAGGACCAGGTCTTAAATTAGATATTGTTATCTTAGTGGAAAACACCAGATGATTTATGGAGTAGTTAATGTCTCTAGCATTATCATGATAATCATAAATCAGCTGAGCTTCCCATGGTCCAGTTTTCTTTTGCATAATGCAAGTTAATGCAAGTAAGTAGTTAGTCTAAAATGTTAAAATTGCCTAGAAGTATCTGATGCAATCAATGAAGTTAGGTATTTCTGTTAGTGCAAGATTATATTCTCAGTGAGTACTAATAATTATCAATAAAGTCAGAAAGATTTCTGTAATTTTTGCTATGGATCAAAAAGAATTCTTCAATTTTATATTGCACCAAACAAATTTTAATTAAACCTTTATGTAGTAGTTCAGAGGAAATTTGAATTTTTATATTTAATTACTTTGCATATTGTGGGGTTTTTTCCTGAGATGTTTTGATCCATTTGCTCAAGAGACCTGGTGGTTTAGCTGACAGTCAGATTAGCTTTAATTTCTGCCACTTCAGTCACTGAACTTTAAAGTTTTTCTGCAACTAAATATACAGTGCTCTTTTTGGCAGATGGTGTTAGAATGTAAATGCCCATAAAGTCTCAGTTTGTGAGCTGAAGTTCTGTGAATTAAAATTCAAAATGAGTGTAATAAGATTTCTAATATTCTTTGTGTTTCTTAGGATGATATTTCATCCCTGGGTGTATGTATACAAATGATATAGTCAAGCATGTTTGTTATGGTGGTTTTAACATAAGTTGTTTTGCAGTATACTTAAAAAATATATAGTTTAATTTGGAACAGTTATTGAGTCCTACTGAAAGACCACATTTACAGTATATTGCTGGTTTTGTTGCTTTGAGACAGTGCAGAAAGTCAGTTTTTGGAGCTTTAATGAAGAAGGTGTTTCTGCAGATGTGTGATACTCTCAACCCCAAGGAGAGTTCTGTCCAAGTGAATAGTTTTTTTTTTTTTCTTAACTAACACATTCAAATGAAGGAGCAATGGCAAAGCAAGTTTTTAATGAAAAACCCAGTAATTTTGAACTGAATTAGCGTCACTTAATTACTGAAGTCCTGTGGAACAGCTGAAAATTTCAGTTTGAAAGCTAAGTTAGGTGAAGTTTCTCACCCATTACTACCTGTGCTCTTGAGTACTTGGTTGTAGTAATTTTCTGTAATAAAACTTTGTTTTTAAGAAGGTGAACATAAGGCTTAGTATGTACTTATTAGTGCAGTGGTACATTCCTTTTTTTTTTTTTTTCTTTTTTTTTTTTTTAATGACATCATCATGGGGAGTGTAGTCTGAATTTTATGTTCACCATACCGATGATATACCATGGGTTTTTTTTCTGACAGCCCAAATATTTGAAGTGTCTTTATGACAACAAATCTCTTCACAGCATATGCTTTGAGGTAAATACTATTTGTATTGCAGGCAGACTTTGGGCCAGCATATTAAGCTTTATAACATACCTCAAGTAACTGTAAAGGTATGCAGTTAAACAAGCTTAAGCAGTTTTCACAGTGTCACCATCCCCTAGAACTTCTTTTTCCACTAGTGTCTTCTGTTGCTAAACTGTTGGCACATTACCTAGGCAGATCTTATTTTTTCCCCCTTATATTTTGTAGTTTCTTCTTTCATGTTGCTGCCTTTGTGATTTTTCCAGTGTTACTAGGAAATACTTTTTCTTGTTTAGATTAGTACATACATCCAAGGTAGCTAATTCTAGTGGTAAATCAAACTTAGGAATTGGGTCAAGATGCTTCATTATGGAGAAGTATAGGAGGCATTTTGGTCCTTCCCATGTTACAGGCAGTCTTCTAATACAGACTGCTCTTCAGAGTGCATTCCCATAGCTAAGGTAGAGCTTATTAAACATGATAGCATACAAGAAACAGTGTTATGAAATCCCTGGCAGGATTCTCAATGTTTATACTTCTGACTGTCAAAGACTAGAATGATCAGGGAATGGATGACAGTGATGGCTACTTATTTAGTAAGTTTCACTCAGACGTTTTTAAAGCAATGAAACCTCTGTAAATTAATATGATCAATTTGCCAGAAGTCTGTGTTTGAATGCTTCTACATTTCATCCCTCTCTTCATGGCATTTGAGGTTCTATTTAGAAATGAACCTGTAACAATAGCAACTTTGTGCTTTGAATAGTGTTCAGTAAGGCCCTTTGTACCTTAATATCAGTATAAAGATACTTCACAGTATTGTTTTACTCTTCTTTCCAGGATAAGGTAACTTAGGGGTTAAATATTTAATGATGTAATGCAACAAACCTGTAAAGATGTTAGAAATGAACACGTTTCTTTATCACATAATACCTGAACATGATATTATAGCACACAGAAAAGCTTCCATTTATTGTCACCCTGTCTCAAGCTCAGCATTATGGGTCAGATTTTATTCTTGCTTGAAAAAGATACTCGCTTTGAATGAGAATAATAGTGTTCCTTGGAATTTGAAGCCAAAACACAAATTTTCTAAAGCTAAATGTTTGACTGAGGAAAGCCGTGGCATCTATGAAATGATACACTAAGCTAACAGGAATGTTGCTTTATGCAAAGAAAAGGAAACCAATCTTGCAAAGAAATTTAAAACCATTAATTTCAGTGCTTTTTGTCTCCAGTGCTTTGGGTACATGCCCAGCCCATCTTAAAATAATTGGATGGAAATGCTATTTAACCAAAATGCATTTACCAATTTGCCCGGAAAATAAATTCATGCTGTAAACAAATAACACTTCTTTGTACACGTAACATTATTGGTCATCTACTTGTTTCATGCTTATGCAAGCATCTTCTAGGTATGACTGGAACATCATGTAACTAAATGATTTGTATTTGTTCCCTGTATATAGTATGAAGTCATTCTTCCAGAATGACAGAACATGGCTTGGGACTGAATTATTATATATGTTGTGGTAGCTAAAGATAAGTGATGTGAAGGTTTTTGGAAACTACCTGGATGACCAACACTGAGAGGGGGTGCCTAAACTCTTTGCATTCAGTAGTGTCTCTATGTGTTCAAACACCTGGAGAGTTTATTCAGGTACTTCCCACGTTCTACTTTGTTTTCTACGTTAATTCATGTAGTTGATAGGAATTATGTGTCCAGGTTCTAAATATCTGAAATAGTTGTCAGGTTTTATAGGTCTGTATGAGTTAGAGGAAAATTTCTGATGGACTGGTGCATAAACAGGATTGTTTTTCTGGTTTTCGATCTCCTGTCTAATCTATTCACTTGACTTTAAGGGTGGGTATGGATTTTACCTGGAATTAATATAAATGCACAGTATTTTAAATGTCTGAATGAATGTATATTTGAGCTCAATATATGAGATATACATAGAAATCACATGAGACTAACATATTTTACTCACGCTGAGACTAGATATTATCTTACCAGTATTTTTCTTTCAGACTGCAAATGGATACATCTTGTTTTTTGAAATCCCATCAGCAAGAGACAAGTATCTTTATGAACCAATGTATCCAAAGTAAGTATTTTAAGCTTTGCATCTTCACAGTGTGAAAAAATATGACTAGATAACTTCTAAGCAATTTTTGTGACAAAAGATACTTCATTACAGTGTATGTTTTAACACTTGATGAGTATATGAACCATCATTCCTATGAGTTAGAGTCAGTGTAGGGGAGAAATTGTGTTCAAGTAGATTGCTGTGTGCTGGTGATTCCTTAGGTCTTTCTTACAAGCTCTCAAAATCCTTAATAGCAGGTAAAGTCTAATTTTATAATTTGAGGTAGTCTGTTGTGTTCATGATCTGCAACAAGATTTAATGATGTCTTTTGAATAACTCAGTTGAAAAAAATCACATGTCTTAGGAACTATTATGGTACAAAATAGATCCTGTCCCAACTGTTTTCATAACTTAGAGATTTTTTTAAAGAAATGGGGAATAAAATCCCACTATTTTTGAAAGCAAATGGATACTTTTTAGTAAGAAGGTACAAGTATTTTTGGTGCAGTGTGTTATGTTGTCAGTTTAATCTTATTTTCCTTATTGTGAATGACAGAATACATCTTACGTGTTTAAAATGTATTTTAAGACTGTATTTTAGGTGTATTTGTGGTCGACTTAGTTGATTTTGGATTTTACAAAATTGGGAAATTCCTAGGACAGATTAAAACTTCAAGAAGTACATGTGCACATGTCTGTGTGTTTAGATAGGCAAAATCTGTAGTCATGGTTGGATTGAATTTGTCCATGCACGTAATAGCACACTTGATTTCTTATTGGCTAGAAACTTTTTTTAACATATCCCTCTATATATCTTCATCATTATGATAATACTAGTCAGTTTATTTTTTGTCACATTCATAAAGAGACTTAAAGTTGAATCATAGATCTCTCCACGTGGTCAACTCTGAGAAGTATTGGATAACCTAAGATGTCATGTGAGAGAAAGATATTTTGACTTTTTCTTTTCAGTGTACTGTTAAACCGTGAACATTAAAAGAAAATAAAGGGGGTTTTCAAAAGCATTTAAATTCAAAATCTGTCTTCTTTCACAAATATGTGTAGGAAGAAATAACTTAGCAGGTAGTAAATGATTTAAAAGTGAATTTTCCTTTATTGACTAGAATATTTTTTGTGTGTTATGGCTATAATCCATCTTCTGACCTCTGAAATAGCCCTCAAAGCTCTGGAATTAGCTGAAATTTATTGTTGCAATTTACTTTTCTTTTTCACAGAAACTTAAGACTAATGTAGACAAGTTATATTACTTTACTTGCCTCTTTGGAGAACTGAATAGCAGTTTTCAACCTGACTTCACATCCGGCTTACTGTCATCAGGGGAAGAGGCAGACAGCCTGCTGCTGCAACTTGTCCAAATAAATAAAGTGGTAGTATATCCTTGTCTGTACATTACATAATGCAGAAAACTAAGCAGTAGCTTGTTGTGAGTTTTTCTTGTTCTTTTTGGAAAGTTGGGAGGCGTTTTAATTGGCAAAATCTGAAAACTTATGGAAATACATATAAAACACATTGTAAAAGTTGAAAAAGAAGTTTTGGAAAGTTTGCTTAGAATATCACTTGTAGGAAGGTTTGCAAATACCTATTAAGCCATCAGTGACTAACCAGCCTAACTTTTATAAACTTATATAAAGCTTTTATAAAACTTTAGTAATTGATATGAATTTTTGATGAGAAAATGCATGTTTTAGTTGTTAGTTGTGTGTTGAACAATCAGGTTTTTAAAATATGTTTGTATAGCCCAAAAAT
The DNA here is from genome assembly GCF_015832195.1 of Motacilla alba alba. Taxonomy (NCBI): domain Eukaryota; kingdom Metazoa; phylum Chordata; class Aves; order Passeriformes; family Motacillidae; genus Motacilla; species Motacilla alba. The sequence continues at coordinate 60,312,648 of NC_052046.1, read as the reverse complement.
GACTATAATGCAAATTCTGTAGATGAGTAGGACAAGGTGTTTGTCCTTAGTGTGTTTATAATAGGTTGCTCACAGTCTCCTAAGACTAATGTGTGAGCTTACCTTTGAGAAGATGAATGATTTCACTGAATGTACTGGGATTACTAGCTTGTCTATACTTAGCCCTCAATTTTGAAAACCTAAATAAAATCACTACTGTTCTGATTATATTAGATCAAAAAAAAGATCCAGGCATTTGTGGGTGAATTGTGCCTCCTGTGATTAATGTCAAATGATTCTTTAAGTTATTAAAATGGAATGAACTTCTTTTGCAGGTGCAGATAAAGTGCACTGGCTGTAGGCAGTCTCACTAATTTACATTGTAGAGCAAATACTTGGCAGGGGTTAATCAAACAAAAAACCGCCAATCTAAAATGAACAAACAGACAAATGAGACCAAAAGCTAGAATTGAAACTTTTATCTTTCTTTTGGCATATGTTCATTTTCCAAAGGCATTATTTCATTGAAATGGTTGGATTTCACTTCTGCTGGGCTGAACAATACCAAGTTAGTTTTCTTCACTCTGAAGCCATTAGAGATCAGTGAAAGGCCTTGTATGTGACTTGCCTCATGCTTGAAAAGGGACATCTTACTGTTTTCACCCCCTGTAACAGTTTGTTCTTGGCTCCTTCCTCTGTGTTGGCAGCAGTGATTATGCAGCTGTGCCTTGAGTAAAGTCGGGTTGTTGACCTGATGGGGAAACTAAACCTGCCTATCTCCCTTTTTTAACCCTCCCTGTCCCCTACCCTGGATTCTAGTAGCTTATTTTGCAAGTTGGCCTTTAATAAAAGGCTGGCATTTGAAATGGTGACTTTGAAGTAGCATTGAGTAGCTACACTGAGAAGTTGAAAAACATGAAGTGGCTGCTCAGTAATACTTGTATAAATGTTATGATTCATGGTAAAGCAATTGCTTGGAACATTTTTACAGTCATGGAGATATTAATTAGGACTCTTCCAGCTCTGTCTTGTGTGGTTATTTACCTATGCTAGGCAAAATGAGAGAGAGGGTGATGACTTATGGAAGAAGTATGAGGGAGTCCTTGCATTAGCGAAGTGACAGACAGCTGCTGGAAACAAGTCAGTAAAAACTGAGATGAATGTTCAGTCATGTCCTACTTTTTAAAATTATTACTAATTCTTAACATTTATTAAGTTCTGATATCTACTAACTTTTTGTAAGCAGAATGAACCCTGTTCTTTAGTAGCCTTTCTTTAAATAATAGTAGCCAGTTCTTGCAGAAATACAAAATTTCAATGTCATGACTACAATGAGAAAGGGAAACCCTCTTAATACAACTTCTTCTTGAACAGACTTCTTAAGCTGTGCATGTCAATATAACAAGGAGGTCATGCACTGGGAATAGACACCAGTAACTTCCTCAGCTGCGCCAAAATACTGGTCTAGCGCAAAATTTCCTAGTTTAGTTGGTATCCTGAAAATTGAAATTGCAGCTAGGTTTGTTAACATGCAGGTGAAAATATTGAGAATGGTTGTGTTTAGATCCTTTTGTCAGCTTAGCTCTCATTTAAACAAACTGTGCATATTTTACCATAAATGAAAGAAAAAGTGGGTAGTCAGAAAAGCAGGTGCTAGGTATATGATGGGTCATTTCTTGACTTCAGTAGTTTTTTGCAGTCTTCAAGTTTGGGACACTGGTTACTGAAGTAAAGTAACTTCATGTGGTATTGGTACTTTTTTAATAACTGCTTTAAAATTAGATTGATAATGGTTTAGCTTTGATTTGAAGAAAAGGATCAAATGAGTTGCTGAAAGTCAAAATCACTCATCAGTTGTCTGTCTGGGAGAGGGATGTTTGTTGAGAACATGTCCTTCCAATTTATAGTTACTTTAATACATATAGCTGTTGAGCAACATGGACCAGAAGGGCTTGCCTATCTCTGGTGTGTTAATAGAGCTATTCTAGCATACAGCTGTTGTGTAAACTGTAATTTGCACTTATGAAAGTTTTTTATTGATCCAACTTAAACAAAATGCTTCAATGTGGAAAGCAAAACAAAACTGTATGAGAAGTGACAGAAACACTTGTGCTGTTTGTAACTCAGTATGCACTGTAGTATATCTAATCGCAACATGATTTTTTTTCAGGGCCAAGTCTCTCTTTTTTTCTCAATCTAATCAGTACATGTTTAGTAAAAGAGCTAAAGTGTGAATTGAGGCTAAGATGCTGTCCTGTTTGAATGCCTGAGTCTTTGCTTTTCCTTTTCTTTCAGTATTATGAAATACAGAGGTTTTGGAAAGTAAGGTTGAGTGAACTTCCCTTGCACCCTGCTATTGTTTGTTTTAAACCAGACAGAATCTGACCTTAGGAAAATTGATTTCCTGTTTAAAAATGCACATTTCACATGATTGTCTTCTTTTCACATCAGCCAGTTGTAATGGTCTCTATATTCTGAAATCCGGTGTTTTAATGGAAGTACTAAAATCCAAAATTAACATCTGTGCCAGGAGCCCACAAATCTGTTGAAGCTTGTTGTGTTAGTAACTGAGGACACAGCTCTTATGAAATTTATGAAGGTTTAGTGGGAAATACTTCTCAAACACTATTTTATACCTTTAGAGATTTAATCTATATGAAAGCTACTCATGTAGGTATGGTAAGAGCTAGTCAACTAACCTGTTCAGTATTATGCATATTACATGTAAAAACCTTTTACTGGACTTATATGATAAAACAAGTGCTCATGCCATAAGTGCAACATAAGAATATTTATATATAAAAAGGGAAGCTTTTCATTTTTAGTGCTGGAATCCATTGGTATTTTTTGTCATATTGTGATATTTTAGGAATGTAGTTTTTCTGTCAAAGAAAATGTTTCTAGCACTGTTGATATTTGGCTAGGAATTGCCAGTCTGTTCTTGGAGTGAACTGTCATTCATACTTAATGAAAACTTAGAGTATCCTGCTTAATTTGTGAGAATAAAAACAGGGGGAAGAAAGCAATAATTGTATGGTTTTTAGGTTTTTTTTTAAATTGAGCCAGAGTACCCTGCAGTTTTATTCCAGCTCTTGAATGTTTTGCTCCAGTTCAGAGCGGATTTGGAAGAGAATCAGTATTGGCCGTTAGCCCACATTCTGGGATATTTTCCTACAGTGAGCACAAGTACAAAGTCCTGCTTCAATTAGTTTGTTCTGGTTTTACCACCCAATTCCTAAAGTAACTACAAGACAAAACATGAAAAATAATGTATGTAAGGTAAGATTGTAGCATTTTAAAATAAAATTTATCTCTGCCTGTGATTGCTTAAGGAAAGTGACAGTGCATAGAAGCAAATTTGCAGGATTGCTTAAGGAAAGTGACAGTGCATAGAAGCAAATTTGCAGTTTTGTAAGCTGTGGCAAGGTACAGTGGTAACTTTTTGAGAAGTTTCCAAATGAATTTGTATAGCTATTCTTATTTTTGACAGTAAAGAGGTGAGTAACACCATCAGAGTGAGGGGTTCTCTGTACTAATCTGCTTGGTGTTTCTGTTTAGAGGTTTGCCAAGGAGATTAACTGAAGTTTTTTCACTTGAAAAGCGTGTGTGACTTAGTGCTGAGGATATTTTTGCCTTTCAAAAAAGACAAAATCTAAAAATTTGACATGGCTAATTAACTAAATGTGGTAATTGGAGAGTCTTTTGAGTCAGGTTTCTTCATATCTTCAAGTGGAGACTGCATTTGGGGAGTGATAAGAATGTTGTGTAAATTTAGAATGAGACCTCAATGGTGTAAATTATTAAGTCTCTGAAAGTGCTTTGAAAATTGGTTGTTATCTAACCAGTATGAATTTGTGAAGAAACTAGCTCATATGATGGTTTTCAAAGCTGTATTGTTGCTTATATACCTGGTTACTCTCTTAATGTCTTAATCTTTCTGGCATTTTTAAAAACTATCTCCTTTTCTATAGCCTGATAGTTTATAGGTGCCATAAATTACATCATCAGTGGGTATTTTCTTCCTGATTCAATGACTGAAGATTAGTATGTACAAAGGTTTTGAACTTCAAACTCTGCAAGGGTAATCAATGAGGGGTACAGTTAATTAACTTACTAGATAATTTTTGCTCAGCAATGAGCTTCTGCTGAACTTTACCATTGTGGTTTTCCCTGTAAAATTTTAGCATTGTTTGGAACATCTATTTTTAAAACTAGATTAGCTGAAGAGCTTTTTTTAACCATTATGCAAACTCTTGATGGTGCTTCAAGAGGTTTTAATGTCTTAATTTAAGGGAAACACAGGTTGGATATCAGGAAAAAGTTTTTTACAGAAAGAAATGATAAAGTACTGGAATGATCTGCCTGGGGAGGTGGTGGAATCACCATCTCTGGATGTGTTTAAAAAAAGACTGGATGTGGCACTCGGTGCCATGGTTTAGTTGAGGTGTTAGAGCATGAGTTGAATTCAATGGTCTTAAAGGTCTCTTCCAACCCAGTGATTACGTGGTTCTGTAACTGTTTGCAACTGAAATAATAATCTAGTAAACCATTTAGCTTTTTTATATGAATAGTTGATTAATATGCTAGCTAGCTGTTTCTTTTCTGAAACTGCAGAAATGTGCTACTACCTAATTGTGTAGTAAAGGCTTTACTAAGAACTACCTTTCTAAGTGCTTATTCTTCGTAGTTGTTACCATAAACTCACTTTAATTTTGTTGGTGCAGCTATTGCCAATCTGTATGAATACATCTCTGCATCCAGTCAGATGTATTCAATCCTCAGCTGATGGCTGCCTGCAGTGTGTGGTGGAGAGATACAGGTTTAAGGAGTGAAATGATGCTAGATGCTTGAAAACCAAATCTCACAGGTGATGATGCAGGCTCTTTGAATCAGGTATAAAAAAATGAAGTCCTCAGCTTTTCAGTGTGAACATTAACTGAAGTGTTCACATGAACCATTGTAAAATGGTTAGTAAACATTGTGTAATTGTGCTAATGCAATGATAATGGCTGTTGTCAGGTTTTTTTCCTTCTTGCCTTCAAGGAGAACAACTTGTTGGTGATGCAAATTGTTTTAGAAACACTGCCCTGCTTTTGTTATATAAATATTGCCATTAATAGCTGAAGTGTCATGATTTTTAATCTTCTTGTTGTCCCTTCCCTCCTATTCCAAGTACTACTGAAGAAGTCATTTTATCAGGAACACTAAGAAGATCATAGCCCAAAAATAGTATTAAAATATTTTACCTTGTTTGTATCGAAACAATTGTTCTAGAAATAATTTTTAAGTGTCTGCTATTTTTCAATGAAATGTCTCTATTACTTCTCAATACTTGCATGGTTTAGCTAGTGAGAATGGATGCAACTGCGTTGTTTGTTATTTGTTTGGTTTTTTAAGTAATACATTGTTTGCCATTAGCCATGGTATTTTTTTTTAACTACTACTGACTCTGAGAGCATTTCTGAATTTTTCTAAACTATTATCCAACAATAACCGTTAACTATATTACTATGATTACCCCAAATAGTACAGTGGAAACTTAAATATTAATTTAATGCTAATTCTGTCTCCAAACTAGAATTCTTCATTACTAAGCAGAAAACAGTGGACATTACTTTTAAATACTTAGAACAGACTTAAATATAATATATGTTGTATACCTTAATTGCAATTATAAAGAAACCCTAAAGTACATGCTTTCAGATTCTGCTAATAATTAACTTCCTAAGTATTTCTTAGCTGCTTTTGGTAGCAGTGAGAAATTCATCCATGTATCATGTTGTATGACTTAACTGCTGTGCAATTAGTGGAGGCCATAAATACAGTACTGTGCACCTAGAAAAATTAGCTGGCTGGTGTCCTGTTTCCTCCCTGAACTTCCCGCCATTTCAGAAAACAAACTTCAAGGAAATTCTTCCTACCAGTTGAAGAGTCTATCTGACTCTGCTTTTGCATGGTACTGCCTCTCTCTTGAATTTAGGATGCTTTTAAGTTTGGTATGGTGGGGCTTTTAAAAGCATCCCTAATCTTTCCATGTTTCAGTTTTTCTTGGGTTGCAAGTTTTCCTCAGTTCCGAGTTTTAAGAGATTTGTTCACAGTTAGTTACATTAACAGATGCCATGCTAATAGCAATGATTATATTTGATTCAACATACAGCTGGTCAGTCACTGGAATGTGTTCCTCTCAATTCTTGTGCAAAAGCGAGTTACTTGAAGTTTGGATGCAGCCATAGCAGATGCTGATGTGGCAACCCAGACCAAACATTCTTTCCTGCTTCAGTCATCTGTGTGCATTCTTCATTTAAAGGTCAAAGGAACTCAGCCAGTAAGGCTGACTCATGCAGATGTGGACTATATGAACACAGTGTACTTTCAGTAGCACCTCCTTTGCACCCATACTAGGGGTTTCTTTTTGAATTTATGAATTAGACAAAATCATAGGCAATGAGTTGAAATAGTCGCATTTTTGGAGTTTCAGTCAAGGTAATGTACCTCAGCTCTATGTGGATTGGTCTCTTGCAAGGTGGATAAAAGAAGCCTTTTTGGGGCAGGAATGATAGTGCCCCAGTGGAAAAGATAAGGTGCCACAGATTACTAAAACAGTTCACTGAAACTCGCTTGTGAAACTGAAAATACTCAAATATTCTTGCAAGCTATTTTTTTATCAAAGGTGTTGAAGGGAAAAAAAGCCATCCTACGTGAAGACTTGAAATTTTTCTTCCTGCAAAAGAAGTCTTTTAAAACATGTTGTTATCATTCTGGCTTTGTAGTTTGTACTGTGCAGAAACACAGAGTTTACACTCGGTTATGTACTTTGGTCAGTTAAAACAGACATGTTAAATTGTGTTCTATACCTACCTAACAGTAACATTTCTGCATTACTCAACCCCTTCATCTCTGTTTTAGTCACTTGCTTGCACAATTCTGTTGTACTACTGATTGTTGATAAACCAGAGTAATTTCATCTCATTTGGGACTATACTCTCTGGAACTGTATGTCCACACTATCTCCACTCTCTGGGGTTTTGTAAGTTTTGAAAAACACCACAACAACCCCACCATGCTAGTATTATTAAAAAAAGAAAATATTGGTTTTTTCAGGGTTCCTCTCAGTACATGGTAGCTAGCTTACATGAAGGGCTAGATCTTTCCTAAGACAGCTGCCTCTTAAAATTAATTTTTGTTCAAAATGCAAACCAAATATTCTAATAATTTAAATTTATACAAGTTGCAAATCTTTTGGTGGTAGATTAACTAACCTTAAAATAATCTTTTCTCCCTTTTCGATGTAATTCTTCACAGCAACCATAGTTTCATTCTGGAAAAATGATACTACTTCCATCTGCTAAATCCAAATTGACAAGTTACCTTGGTCTTACCTTAGCTGGCATATATCTTTATCCTTGCTACATAAGGAAGGGTATAGTGCCCATCAGGGAATAACAGATACGAATGTGGCATTGCTATAAAATAGTAATGAATTAAGGAACTTGATATCTACTGAGCTAAACAAGACAGGAGAAAAATTGATGTATCCTTGTGCTGTCAAACTTCTCTAAGCTGCATCTGCTTGGATTTCTGCTATGTTTTAGCCAGTTTTATTTGCTGCCCTGGTGTAAATTGAAATAAATGTTCCATCAGTTAAAATACAGGTAAAGATTACATGAATCTGTGTACTTGTCTATTGTTTCTGACTGTTGAAGTTACTACAAATTCTAACTTGTCTGCAATGCCTGTATGCCTTGCATTCATAGTTTGCTTTGCTGACTAGCATAATGCTCATTAGATAAATGAGCTGGATGACATGTTACAGTACTTATGACTGTATGTCAGTTTAAATTTTAAAAAAGTTTAAAAAGCACATGGCACATCTGACAACCCAAATAAATAAGGAATACTTTAAGGATGCTGTATAGTAATGTATAATGATGTTGCGATATAATCAATGGAATGTAAAATTTAAAATGAGGAAGATAAAAATAAGACACTTTCTACATCTAGACATTGGTATTTTGTAATGGTCTGTTTAAAGGGACGGAATCAGTGTTCAGTCTTCTCTTCTTAGTAGGTCTTAGGTTAAAAACTAGTTAATTTGCTTCAGGGAGAAGTATTCCTGTGAAATGCTGTGATAGTTGTCTACTTGTTTTATGCATTTATATTTATATTATAAACATTGATCTGGCAAAAGGAATGGAAGAAACATAAACATTTTTAAGTCTGTAATATCTGTAATGCATCTTGAAAAAGAATGAATTTGAGATACTTAATAATCCAACATATTTAATTACTGTTAAACAGTTGAGTAACAATTTATTAAATCAGATTTTTCACTGATAAAGATCCCTTATTTTAGGAGTATTCAGGCAGGCCACACAGCTATTGTGATGTTCATTCTCTTCATTGTCTTATTTTGCCTACATACTAGACTAAACTTTTAGCACCAAAATTACATCCTAGATATTCAGTGCTGCTTGTGGCAGATTGCATGTGTGGGGGTGTGGGTGTAAACATATATATACATATATACACACACACATATATATATGGGGAAAAAAAGACCACAGGAATGTAAGCCAGTAACTCTTGCATCTTTTGAAGGACAACCTGTTCAAATATTTCTCTTGTATTTTAGAGGAAGCCCTCATCTGAAGGGAACCCCACATTATAAGGAAGAACAATGTGCTCCTTCACTAAATCTAGAAATGAAGAAAGTGCTGGACTTGCAAGCCTCTATCACAAGGTATGCTCATTAATTGGGTCTTGAGAATTTTTCCATATGTATCAATACTTTCTAAAAAGTGAAAGAAAACTGGATAGAAGAAAAGGCTTCTAGTAAGTTTTTAGGCTTATTAATAGTAAGGACTAGTATTAATAAGTTACTACTAGCAACTATTAAGTCTGAGGAGGTGAAAAAGTGAATTGCTGTTCAAGAATTCTTTCTGTGCTTGGCTGTACTGATATTTTCGGCATATAGAAGTATGTAGTATGCTCAGTATTACTGTGTATTAGTATAAATGAGTTTGTTCTTCAGCTCCAAGTGTGTATCAGAGATTTCATGGAGGTATTGGTTGGTTAGAGCAAAACTGTATGCAGCATTTCATCATTTCTCCAGATGCCTGCAGAGAGTAGACGTTCGTCCTTTTTCTTTACATCTTGCTTTTTTGTGGTGATGGTCTCTCCTATAAAGAAATTTTGAACATGCTAAATAAGTATGTGTGAAAAGTTGGTGAAACTTCATAGCATTGGAGGAGGTGGAAAAGTAACAAAGTGGAGTTTGGGAAGAGGCTCCTTAGGACAAAATGAGTGTTGGAAGGCATGCAATATATACTGGGAAAAGCTTTGTATGCGAGTAGATTAACAGTAGTTGTGAGGATTTTGGAAATGTTTAAGAAAGGATTTAGAAGGAGTCTAATTTTTCCTTCATCGGTTTGTTCCAACCACAGATTGAAACGTATTGAGAATTATTTACAGACTAGGCAGTATTGTTTATTTGCTGGGATAGATGAATAATTGATTGTTGTCAGCAATGTCTTACGGTTAGTCAAAAGTATTGAGAAGATCTTCAGCAGTGAATATCCCAGTTAAGCAATTACTCTAACAGTACAGACCTGTTCATGAACAGTGATTGCTGGAGAGAAGTTGAGGTGTATACCATATTTTGTGAGCATGGTACATGTTTGTAACTTATGTGTAACTTCACAATGCAGTTGCTGGTACAAGAGGCAGCAATACAGTGTTTATGACATTATTTGATACTTCTGTGACATTGATTTGAGATGAAGTTTTTTTAGGGATTAACAAATATCTTTTATTAGTTTGCAGTCCATGTTAGAAGATCTACTTGTGTCTACTGCTGATGGATTTCTCCATCTCATTCACTGGGATGGTATGACCAATGGGAGGAAGGCCATCAACCTGTGTACAGTTCCATTTTCTGTAGATCTGCAGTCTTCTCGAGGTGGGTTTTAGGGATTCTATTGCTTACAATAATTACCTCTTAGTGACATACCATCTAACATAAAATATTCTCTCTGTTCTTAAGCAGAGATGGGAAAATTTTGCCATTTGTAAATGGGAATGGAATAGCCTGTTTAAATTAGGTTTTCTCTTTGCAGTAATAAATAAACACCTGAAATGTCTGTTAGCTTACAATATTTATGTATTCACGTATTTTTAAATTACTCATACTTTCTCAGCAGGTTCACTTTTGGGATTTGAAGATGTTTACATCAGAGACATGGAATACTGTGCCACGCTTGATGGCTTTGCTGTTGTTTTTAATGATGGCAGAGTCGGTTTCATTACACCGATGTCAAGTAGATTCACTGCTGAGGTATGCTTCTTTTAGCATTTGTACCACGCACAATAAATGTGTTTTCCTTGGTTTCTGCATTTCAGTTGGCTTTCTACATTAAATTCTGTTCAGCTACAAAGAAACAAAAATTTAACATCTGCTTAAGAGATGACATAAGAACAAGACTGCATTTTGTAGCATAATTTGAGCTAGATTTTTATAGGGTTGGTACCACTGGGAGGCCATAATTGATAATAGATTTAACTTTCATTTATTCATTGAAATTGTCATTATAGACCATGTCTTATTGTGTCAGACCAACAGACTTCCTGTTAGAAGTTACAAGTGGGATGGCAGGAAGTGGTTTCTCCTATGGCTAAGTATCATAAGTACTATGTCTAGGACTTAATTCTTATCAAGTCTATCTCTTTCTTATAGTGACAAGCATACTTCAGAATTTCTTTTACAGGACTCTTTTCCAAGTTAGGTGTTTTCTTACCTGTAATTTAGCCTAAAACCTATTACATTTTATTGCTAGATATCTGTGTTTCAATTACAGAATACCGAAAAGAATACATCTATGTCAGATTCCTTCGTCCACTTAAAATACCTGTGATCTCAGCTGTTGCAGATGGAAACTTACTTCCCTGTTTTTCTTTCTGTCTTTATTCTCAGTACCATCTACCAAAATTTTTTTTCCCCCTAGGCAGTGTTAGGGACTTTTTTGTCGTACAGGTATTGATTTATTTTCTTATTAAGAGATCTTATAAACAGTTTTCTTACATACTGATATCTTTCTGTAATTTATATTAAGAAGAATAAAACCAGTTTTCCATTTACTGGATTTTATTTGTTTGAGCCATGTCAATTGATCTTGACATTAGTAGAAATTTTGAGATCATGAAGGTTAACTGACAGATGACTGTTGTTAATAAAAGCACTATTTAACAAAAAATCTTCTGAATTCCGTTCTCTACAGCAGCTCCATGGTGTTTGGGCACAAGATGTAGTTGATGGAACTTGTGTGGCAGTGAATAACAAATACAGGCTAATGGCGTTTGGATGTGCCAAGTAAGTTTTTTGAGGCTGGTTTAGAGCGGGGGAGATTGTTTCATTATAAAGCTGAATTAGTAGTTACTTCTTACGAAGTTGGGTTGCAAGAACTGTAAAGATGAAAATAATCAGTCTGCCTGGAGATTACATAATGTGCTGTCAAGAAGGAAGGAGAGATGGAAAGAAATGGTTGCTTGCTTGTACTGCAGTTGAAATTTATGTTTGCTGTTCAGGTCTGGGAAAAAAAAAATAAAAGGTGGCTGGACCAGTAGAAAGGATTGGAAAGTGCTGCAATTACAGCTAATCTCAAAGCAGGATTATAAAGTCAGTTTTAAGTAGTTAGTCATAATAATATTGGACAAGAGTCAGCACTTTGCATTCAACTGAGAAAATGCTCTGTGCAGTCGTGATTTGGTCAAGAAAAAGGTTGCCTGTTTGAGTAACTGTAAATATTTGTAAATTAAATGTTGCAGAAGTGCTTTTAGTTGTGGTATTTTGCATACTACTCCTTCAAGTCCCCCCTGTGTAATACTGCTTAAGCTGGACTTAGAGTGCAACTTTTTATTTTCTTTGATTGTATTTTACTTGGGTTTTGTTTTAGAACATTTGAACAAATCTGGTTTATTTTTCATCTGTCCTCTTAAGAACTAGTATTCTTGTTTGTAGTAATAATACAGTCTGTTGATGTTTCCTCTGAAACAGTAATAGTTACTTTAATTTACTGATCATGGTATGCCTTAGTACATCCCTGATGAAACTTTGGCACTGAGCAAATACTGCCATCCCTCATGGATCGTCTGGTAGTTGGAAGCCATAAATGTGTGTGGACTGTATGTACATATGCATTTTAAGAGAATGAAGTAGTTTCAGTGCATTGATTTTGCTAGGGCTGGTGTTTTGGGTCCTCTGATGCCTTCTGGAAAGCATCTTAGAATATTTGTTTCATAAAGTTCTTTGACTATTACTTGATTCAACACCTCTGTTCTAGATAAATTTGTTACTGGTGAGAGAAATAGCATCTTTTCTTAACCTCTTGAAACTGATAAGAAATCCAAAAGGTTTGTAGTCTAAAGCATGTGTAATGTCTTCCAGTGGCTCTGTGCAGGTTTATACAATAGATACCACCACTGGCGCCATGCAGTTTTCTCATAAATTGGAACTGACACCAAAACAATATCCTGGTGAGCTACTTTTATTGCTAGAATTTTCCAGCTGCTTTTAGGGTATACTATACTTTTATCATTGGCTAGTTAACCTCTGTTTATTTGTTTGCATAATCACTGATGTGAATATTATTTACTCCTGTCTATTCCTGTAGCTAATTTCTGTAGTAATTAACTCTTGTGTCTTTGCACTTTTGGCTGCTTGCTTTTTTAATAGACTTTCAGATGTGTTTTGTATGTGAGGTTTGGGTGGGTGATTTGTGGTTTTTGTTAGTTTTTTAAACTAATTCTTCATCTTGAAATTGATTTTCAATTACCTCAGGAAATTAGAGGTTATTGCCGAAACTGATAATGAATATAATAGAACTGTGAATTAATTTGAAGCAACTGACATAGAGGGTACAGAAAAAATACTGAGTAATACACTGCACTGCAGTGAATTTTTTCATGTAGTATTCTGTGCTTGAGAGTAAGGACCATACAAAGGGGGTAAATTGCATCCTCTGCTGAAAATATGTGTGTCTATTGGTTTGCAGTTAAAAAACAAATCCATAAATAAGTTTTACAGTTGTGTTAAGTGCCTCTATTGTCCAAAAATTATTTTATTAGAATTGTGGTTTTGTGGTTGTCTTATAGCAGTATACTTCTGGCATGTTTTCCTGTATTCTTAGTTTCTAGTTTCTTATGAAACCAAGCATGCATTGGAAAGAAACCATTTTTTCTTTGCTACTTGTTCATTTTGAGATGGTCAGTTTGATAAATACGTCAGTTAATTGAAAAATCAAATATTTACTTCAATATATTTTTGTTTTACTTTTACAGTGAAACCAGTTGAAAGAATTTCACTGGTTTCACTTACTTTGTTGTCTACTTTTAAACAGATATTTGGAATAAAACAGGACCTGTTAAACTAATCAGATGGTCACCTGATAGCTGTGTTGTGATGGTGACCTGGGAATGTGGAGGTTTGTCCTTATGGAGTGTTTTTGGTGCTCAACTTATCTGTACTTTAGGAGGTGATTTTGCGTGAGTATTTTTAATGACATTGTAAAGAGTTTATTAAAGTGTTGGTTTTTCTAACTGAAAGCATGTAATTATAAATTAATTTGCTGTATTAGCTTTTTTAAAATCTCTTTTTCCTTTATGATTTCTTAGATATTGAGATAGCTTGGCAAATTTTTAGGAGGGGATCATTTAAATATAAGGAAAAATGTATTATTTTTGTTTTGTAATGTTTTTTTTGTCTGTAAAAGAAAATTACCCTAGAAGCAAGCTTGAGCAAGCAAATACTAAAATTCTCTCAGTGTCTGTATTTCAAATAGTTTATGCTAGACATCTGACAGTTGCATTGCCTTTTTTGTAGTGTCATGGATCAAACAGGCTGTACCATTTGAGATGAGGTTCAGTATAGAACCATATGAAAATACGAAGATAGGAATTTAATTGATTATTCTGATGAAGTCATTTGCAAACTCAAACTTGTTCTGTTCTGTTTTTAAGGTATCAATCTGATGGTGCCAAAAAGGACCCTCTAAAAATCTGTTCCATGGTAAATATAGATGTAAAAATACTGAAATAGGCTGACTCTTAGTATTTTAAATTGGTTTTAGTATAACAGATTTTCAGAAAATCAAACTGTCTTTCTTTTGCCTAATTAGTTTTCATAGTAAGATGCCTTTCCTACAATATTTTATTGAAGGACAAAAGTACAACTGATGAATTTTTTTCGTGAAGTATGCATGGCGTGCCTTTTCATGCCTTTGCTTTTAATATTAAGAATGTACATTTTCATTTTTTTCCTAATTTTGCTTTTTTATTTTGATGCTGTATTTCAAAGTGCAGTGAGACACAGATCAACATTAATTTTAAACTGCCTTATTTCTCTAAAATTACTAGCTAGCCTTTGACAGTTAAAGTCACTTTACTCAGATTATAAATTCCAGAGAAACTTAACTGCTGTTTTTTTAATACAAACTAGTTAACATTAAATCCAATCCTGCTAGTCTGTAAAATCAATAAATAAATAGAATAAATTAGAGTAAATTTTAATTTAAAACAAATTTCAAACAAATTCTACAAGGCCTCATACAAACCCTGGTGAATTTTGTGCAGTATTCCTAACCCAATTTGGTTTATTCATCATGACATAGTGGCTATGAAGATTGACAACTCTGAATAGGCATCCCAAGTGGAGTTACATGTATGCAATGACAGTACCTTTTAAATGTACCTATTAAAAATTTTCAAAAATTGAAATGTTGATATCATTAAATTTGATGAGCAACAGCCAGTGTAATTTTGGAAATCAGGATTGTTTCATACCTCATTCTATGGAATTTTTGTTTGTTGCCCTAAACTTCAAGCTAAACAGTCTTCGTTACTTATGTGGGTGTCTTTGCACAGTTGCACTTCATTTAATCATTATTTTTTTACATAAGATGGGAAGTAGTTCAAACTAGATTCTTACTGTACCTTGTGAATTTTACTGTTTTGATTCCTGTAGTGATATGGTTTGGAACAACAAAATGTGTGGATTTTTTCCAGGCTCATGTATATCGTAAGATCTGTACAATAAGTTTCTTAGTTCTTACTTCGTAAGTTTCTTACAATAAGTTTCTGTAGTTCTTGTTTTATGAGAATATATAGTATTACATTTATATATAGGAATGTAGTGTTGGGCTGGGGATTTTATTATTGTTATTCTTTTACCTTCAGACCTGGGGATCAGAAGGGTATCATCTGTGGGTTATTGATGGGAATTCTTCTTCAAACATGAAACCTGAAAGAAATGCAAATAGTGAAGCTCAACAGTTTGGTATTCTGCAGTTTCAGTTCATCAAGAGTGCACTCACTGTTAATCCTTGTATGGTAAGATTTTTGTTGATGAATACATCCTTCTTTTATCTCATACTTCCAGTTTTAGGTGACCTCCGAATTGTTCTCTCAGGTTTTAAGTCTGTTCTGCAGCCATTAGAGTTGTCTTTCTTTTTTGTCATAGAGCATTAAAAATGGTACTGTGAAAATATTGCCATGCAATATTTTATATTGTTTACTTAGAATCTCTTAATATATTGATCATGTGTTTTCCTTTGTCTTCTGTATGTGGAATTCAAAGTTCCTTTTTTTCTTTTCTTTTGTTTTGGTTTTAATACAGAGTAACCAGGAGCAAGTCCTCCTTCAAGGAGAAGATCGCTTATATTTGAACTGTGGAGATGCAGCACAGACTCAGAGTCCCAGAAATACTTTGTCACACTCTGAACATAACCACACCAGGGAAAGAGGCCCATTTTCAGATGGCAGTTTAGATTCTCAGGGTTTAAGCACTTTACTAGGACACCGGCATTGGCATGTTGTACAGGTAATTGATCCTGGTTGCCCATATGTGCTTTGTGCTTGCAAGAGTTTGTAGGAGTAGAATATGCAGTAGAATATGATCTCCTCACTCTCTGCCAGACCTTTTTCCTTTGGTATAAGATCATTGCCTTTTTATTGTCTCTGGGGGTTTGCTATGCTACAGCTTTTTCTCATTGACAAAAGGTAAAGCATCATTGGTCCTATCAGCCTTGTGGCTGTGAGTTTGCCTCCTAGCCAATAAACACAGTCTGAAAGCTCTTAATGACTTTGGGAAGGAGTAGTTGATTACTTTCCTGGGCTTTGAAAGAGAGAATAAGTGCAACACGCAAGAAATAATTTAGGTGTTTGTTTTGTTATTTATGCAAAATGCTTTAAAATATATTCAGCTGATGAATATAGCCTTCAGACTCCAGCTGTATTTTCAAGCTTAAAAAATGGCAGGTATTTAAGCATGAAACTAAAACTTCACAATATCAGGCTTTCAAAGAAAAAATTGTTTCCAGGGTAGTAATGGGACTTACAAAACATATATAGAAAGAAACATAGAAAAGAAATAAAAATATAAATGTCTTTTAACCTGTAATTCTAATGTGTATTCCTTGATGCTTGAATTGGTGACACTTCTCAAATGGAGATTTTGGAAAGGTCCCAATTATTTTGTTCTTCACATAGCACATGAACCAGTAGTATTAAAAAGTATTTGATTCTAGGCATGTCAGACAGGTTCTAGATACTGTTGAATTTCCACTTTAGCTGGCCAGGTAGCTCTTCTGTCTTCAAAAACTGGTGTAGGAAGGAGATATCTTTGTTCTATGGTAAAAGTAAAGCTGAAACAATTAGAATTACTATGCAGAGCAACATA
This sequence comes from Motacilla alba alba, assembly GCF_015832195.1. Classification (NCBI taxonomy): domain Eukaryota; kingdom Metazoa; phylum Chordata; class Aves; order Passeriformes; family Motacillidae; genus Motacilla; species Motacilla alba. The sequence continues at coordinate 60,295,943 of NC_052046.1, read as the reverse complement.
TCCATGAAAAAGGACAGTGGCTGGGTCTCAAGAGTACCTACCTGCCCTGTGTCAGATCAGAGAATGGAGTTCTAAGCTGGTGTTGTATCATCCTATGTGATGTGAAGAATACAGAGTTGAGATTTGATCTGACGTATTCCAGTAAAGTTCTCTCATAAGAAGGCTTTTGGATATGCTGGTGTGTATTTGTGATCGGATTAGAAATTTCATCCCTATGTTGAAAGTCCTGTCTGAAGACTGTATTTATTAAAACCTTTATGTTCCTCTGAAAGATTCTCTTAGAGAGGGAAGTAGCTGGGAGGAGAGATGAGCAAATCATGACTATTAATCTGTAATATAGTATTAGTTGGTGTATGTTGTTAATGCATTTTGATATTTTGTGTATTCAAAACAGGGTAACATTAAGGCATCAGTAACTTTTCGTGTGTGGGCAGTAATTGTATTTAAAAAAAAATTCCAACATTAAATACCTTTATGATAGTGTTTTGAAAAAAAAACACTGACATTGTCCAAATTCTTATAGGATGTGACAATTAATCAGTAGTTTAATGGTAGTTGGTATAGTCATGTGATTTTGGTTTTCTCTTTTTTTTTAGATTCATAGTACATATCTAGAGAGCAACTGGCCAATAAGGGTGAGTTATTTTAAGAATATGTTTACGCTTATTTGAAAATATTGGATGGTTATAATTGTCCATTAGGATTGGCTGAACTCTGAAAATTAAATCATTATTTTACATTACAGAAAGAAAACTGTGTCAGTAAAGTATGAAACATGAAGATACTGTACAAGTTTTAAGTCTGATGTTACTGCCTTGTGGTGCATATTTGGATAGGATATATTGTTTAAATAAGTTCCCTTCTGAGGTTCTGGTAGCTTTTATTTCTTTTTTACAGTTTTCAGCTATTGACAAGCTTGGACAGAATGTAGCTGTTGTTGGCAAGTTTGGTTTTGCACATTATTCTTTACTCACCAAAAAATGGAAGCTGTTTGGAAACATTACCCAGGTGAGAGGTTGTGGAATTTTATTCTGGTGCACAGGGAAGATTTCATTTGTTGGGATGTGAGACTTGGAGAAAATTAAAGTGTATAATTTTCAAGTAAACAGCCTGTAGACACACTTGGTATTAGGGATGCTGGCTATACATGTGTTTCTCATAAAATGTCTGAAACACAGATCTTACAGTTTTGACACACTAATTTGTGTCTGAATATTAGCAGAATATTCCAATTTTAAGTGCGTGTAGTCACACACTTAATTCCATTTCTCTTATCTGAGAATTCACGTGATGTAGCTTTGGATGTAAAGCTTGTAAATTCTGGCTAGAAACACATTTGAGAGAGTCCAGGGATAAAGAACTGTGGAATTTTGTAGGATGAGGTTTGTCCTTCACATACTACTCTTTAGTACTTTGGTTATTTTAAACATTAAAAACTTCTTATACATGGTCTTGCCACTATGCATAAAGCTTACAGAGATTATGCGTGGCTTTAAGAAATTTTCCATATAATGTACATGTCTGTGTGTTTAAGCATATAAAAATACATCCCTATATGTCATCTGCTTGCTTTTTTCTTTTCAGGAGCAAACTATGATGGTAACAGGTGGCTTAGCATGGTGGAATGACTTCATTGTTCTTGCATGTTATAATTTAAATGATCACCAGGAAGAGGTGAGATACTTTTCTTCAAAGTAAACACATAATGATTACAATATCTGATCTGTATGACAGTAGTATTATAAGCATGAAATTTATTGTGATATTGTAAACATGTTTATACAGTATAAAGTTTGGTGGCTTTTGGTTATATTTAGAGTTTATATATTAACATGTAAGTAATTCTTTGCAGAAAATTTTTGTTGTTACTAAAAACTGTTTTCTGCTGACTACAGTGAATCTACTCATTGTTCTGAAAACTTTGTGACATTTTTGCGTTTTGGGACAATTTTGCAAGCTTTTAAACTATATGGGCAGAGGAGATTTACTTACTCTTTGCTTTTCAAAAGTGGTGAATAAAATTCCTTCCTTATGATTGTTGTTCAGTACTTCAGATTTGGCTGTACTGTGCTTTAACTACTTCGGCTATAATAATAAAATACAATGGATAAAGTACCTGATGAAACAAAAACTCAGTAGTGTGTCTTGGTAGAAATTCTTGACAGCCATTCCACAATAAAGAAAATAACCAGAAGTGGAATTAGTATTAACTTGTTGGTAAACAGAACCTGTATTCAAACAACTGCTTTTCCTTACAGCTGAGAATCTACCTGCGAACGTCTAACCTTGACAATGCGTTTGCTCACATCACCAAAGTGCAAGCAAACACGTTACTACTGAGTGTCTTCCGGGACATTGTGATACTGTTCAGAGCAGATTGTTCCATTTGCCTTTACAGTATTGAGAGAAGATCTGAGGGGTGAGTATCACTATTTGAATACTTTTGCAGTAAGGTACCTGTAGATCTGCTTTCAGTCTGAGTAAATTCCTACAATAATACAAAGGTGTTTGATAGCTGGTGGAGTCAGATTTTTAAAATACATAGTGGTGTTATGGGAATATTTTAAAATAAAAACATGTTTCTAACATTAGAAGCAATAATTAGTGAAGGGAAGGTGGCAGCAGGTTTGCAAAGACAAAGAGAGAAAAGGTTTGGTCTTGGTGTGCTGTTGAATTGTTTTAGTACAAAAGAAGTAGCAATGTAAAATATGCTAGATTCTTTCAGACAAATAAGATGAGTGAATCTAAGGAGGAGATAAAGATTCAGAGATTGGGTGGGGGGGTTTAAGTGCCTATGTAGGTGATTTTTCTTACAGTTATGATATCTTTTTAGCAAGAAGGGACCTTTTTTGTGGTAGAAAAAAGCAAGCTGTTGATGAACTTAGAAGAAAAATATTTTCAATGCTTTTAAAAAAGCTCCCAACAGAATCCAAACCTCAAAACTGTCACACTGAAGGGTCAATAGAATTATATTCTGAAGTATCTGATATTGTCTTCTACCCACACAGAGCTGTATTTCCCAAAGTATCAAGATCAGTAACCCAGTTCAGGTTTGTTTGGTAACTTTATATAGAGTAGATATGTGGGCATTTCTACTGATTCCTGATTAAAGCAATGTCATTTGTTCCATAGAGTAAATTGTTTGCTAAGGGTAAGTTGCTTATTTTCGTTAGGTTTACTTCAAGGTAGTTGTTTCATGTTAAGTACTGTTGTAAAATTTCTGAATGTAGTAATTTTCCTTTCAGTCTTAATCCTACTGCCAGTATCCAGATTCTTCAAGAAGTGTCCATGTCTCGGTACATTCCTCATCCTTTTCTTGTAGTATCTGTTACATTGACATCAGTGAGAACAGAGACGGGCATCACCTTGAAGATGCCTCAGCAGGTAACAGATCTTGAAATTTGATAGAATTGGTGCCTGAATTTGTTGGCTTACTCCTTAAAGATTACCTGGCTAATAAATCAGTCATGAATCAGTGACTCTTCTATGTGGTAAAATCCAGAGCATGGGTTTTCTGATGTTCATTATATAGACATTTTATGTGGGAATTGGGGGTGAGGGGGTGGATAAAGAAGCAAGAGTTTAGATTTTATCTCATACCTTCTTAACTTGCAAAGTTTGAGACCAAGTCTTGGTGAACAAAGTAAATTTAACTATGTCAAGGGTATGTTGCCTCTATCATGTATTAAGTCAAAAACCAGAGCAATCCATGGCATTAGGAATTACCTTTCTTGCAACAACATGTCCATTACTCAAAGAAGAAACAGAAAAAATGAAAAGATGGCATATGACCCTATAAGGCACTCTTTGTCAATTCTGTAACAGCCAAACAATGGCTTAAGATGTGAAGGTCCCTGCCTTGAGAATTTTGTCAGGGCACTGAAAGCACGTGCAAAGAGAACTTGGATTTTTGTTGTAAACAAAAATGGAGTAGGCTTAACTGAGCATAACAGTTTGCTTTCTTGACACACCTTATTAAAACAATTTTTCTCTAACTGCAGCTAAATAAAAGTGCAAGATGCTGTACAAGTGGGGCTCAGCTCTTTTTGGCTCAGCTCTTGGGTTGTGTACCAGTGTTAGTCTTTGCAGTCAGATACTGGCAGTCATACTGTGATGATACTGATAAGAATAGAGAGCTTTATTTTTCTCAGAATACTGGTGGCTTGCCCATTTTAAGACACATGTTTGGAAAAAGTCCATATTAAACACATGGAATGAATTTGGTGAATAAGAAACCTTCTAATATTTATTCATTTGCACAAGAACTGGTTCTTGATTTTTCTGAGTCCTTCTATATTGAATTCAGCTGTTAGTCATCTCTGTAAAGTGTCACATTTAATTCACATTTTTTTCTGGGTTTTTAATATGGTTATGATAAAATTATAATTCAAAAAGCTTAAATAATTTGCATAATATTCTTTCTATCCTTAGGCTTGTGAAGCTGAAAGTATTATGCTTAACTTAGCAGGACAGCTTATCATGTTGCAGAGGGATCGATCTGGACCCCAGATACGAGATAAAGATAATAATCCTAATCAAAGAAAGCATGTGAGTAAATATATGTGGAGTATTGCTTATGGCTTCAAAGATGTCAGTGATGGAAGAAGCTGTACAAGAGAGTGGTTCAGACATAAAGAAAATAAGACTATAAGCAAGGCAGTATCTATGCTTATAGACGGAATTGTTGGCTGGAAGCATTTATTAGCATTTGCTCGTGTTCGCTAATTATATTGAAGTGAAATATACAAGCTTTAAGAGTAAAGATAATGCCCAAAATTTCATATGCACCAATAACAGAAAATCTCTAGTCTGTCCAGAACTGTTGTGTATGTTTATGGAATATTATCATTTTTTGCAGAGTACATTTACAAAGTTCTTGGCAATAACAACTATAGAAATCAATAACTGAACTTCCAATTCTTCTGAGCTGATGAAAACCAATTGTATATGAAACAAGCACATTGGGAGAGTGAAATTTGGAAAATTCAGATAAAGATTTGTCAGTTCTAGGTTGGACCTGGGGACTAACTGAAGAAGTAGAGAGCAAGTTTTTATTTTTCATCTTTATTCTTATCTCTCTGCTTCCTGACTAAGTTTTAAGAAGGTTAAAAAAAGAAAGAAATGCCTTGATTAATATAAGTATTAAGTAGTCTTTTGTCACATGCTAGGATGCAGATAAGAGAGAAGCAGATTTGTTTCTTCTTTGTTAGAAGAATAACTTATTTGAAGACAGTACTTAGCTGAAAAATAAAGTTCTTGTGAATAGGGTAAAAATAAAAGGAATAATGGATACTGAATTTTTTTTTTTTCATTTTAAATAGCTGCCTTTTTGTGCTCCAGTTGTCCTAGCCCAGTCTGTTGAAAATGTATGGACTACTTGCAGGATTAACAAACAGAAACGCCACTTACTGGAGGCTCTGTGGCTCAGCTGTGGTGGGGCAGGTATGAAAGTATGGCTTCCCCTGTTTCCCAGAGATCATCGAAAACCGCATTCCTTTCTGTCAAGACGGATCATGCTGCCTTTCCACATCAACATATACCCATTGGCTGTTTTGTTTGAAGATGCCTTGGTTCTTGGTGCTGTTAATGACACTGTGCTCTATGACTGTTTATACACTCAAACCAGTGCTAGAGAACACTTAGAGGTTCTCTTTCCTTTCTCCATTGTTGAGAGAACCTCTCAGATCTACCTCCATCACATTTTGCGCCAGCTCTTGGTTAGGAACCTCGGTGAACAAGCCTTGCTTTTGGCCCACTCCTGTGCCACATTGCCATACTTTCCTCATGTACTAGAACTGATGCTTCATGAAGTGCTGGAAGAAGAAGCTACCTCGCGGGAACCCATTCCCGACCCTCTCCTTCCCACTGTGGCGAAGTTCATTACAGAATTCCCCCTCTTCCTGCAGACAGTTGTTCATTGTGCTAGGAAGACAGAATATGCCCTGTGGAATTACCTTTTTGCTGCTGTTGGAAACCCAAAAGACTTATTTGAAGAGTGCTTAATGGCCCAGGACTTAGACACAGCTGCCTCTTACCTTATTATCCTACAGGTAACAGCACCAGATACATTGCAAGAGTACTGATATTTACTAATATTACAGTATTTTAAAAATAATGTCATATCAAAGTTGTGTGTGTTCAACAGATCTTTAACAGTTTTCTGTTGATATTATGTCCAGTTATGAAGGGTGGTAAGATCATGCAGTGTAAGTAGCTAGTTTACTGTTTTAAATGGGAAAATTATAGTATGAAATTTATTGTTTATAATCTTTGGTATACTGAAATGCGAAGTAGTGTGGCTTGACTTAATAGAACTTCTGATGTTCTATAGTGAAAATAAATAATTTAATTATGCTTTGTTGCATGCAGAATATGGAAGTTCCAGCAGTTAGCAGACAACACGCTACTCTCCTGTTTAATACTGCCTTAGAGCAGGGGAAGTGGGATCTCTGTCGTCATATGATTAGATTTCTTAAAGCCATTGGCTCTGGAGAAACAGAAACACCCCCAGCTACACCAACAACTCAGGTTTGTGATGAGAAAAGTAAATACTGGGCATCAAGCCTTGTATGATTAATCTTCATGTTATATATCACGTTTGGTCCTTTCAGTGTATGTTTTGGTTTCTTGCTTTTAGGAACCTAGTTCAAGTGGTGGTTTTGAATTCTTCAGGCATCGCAGCATTAGTTTATCCCAGTCAGCAGAGAATCTCCATAGCAAATTTAATCTGACAAAAACACTGAGTATGCCCTCTGGCCCATCTGGAAAAAGGTAATGTCCTCTCCTTCCCCACTTTATTAGGTAGAGGACTAACTTTCTTACCAATTTAAGTTACAGAAATAAATTACATTATAGATTGGTCATAATCTCCTTCTACATCTTTTGCATTTATAATTTCACAACTTTTGTACTGTTTGTGTCTCATAACATTCTTGGGAAAATATATTCTCACAAATGTAAATATATGCATGTGTGTTTGTATGTATGCACAGGCATGCTTACATAGATATTGCTGACCAAAAAACTCTGGAAACCACTGGATGTGGTGCACATTACGTGTGTAGTAATTTAAGCAGCTAGTGAGACCACATGCCTCATATTTAAAGGACCTTTTTTGCTGAAAAATACATTATACATTTTGAAGAGCTCACAGTTCACAGCATCACAGTGTACTGCTCTGCTACTGTGCACATCTTTATCGAGCACTGTGTTTCCAAGCTACAAATAGCACCTTTTATGCCTTGGGGTGAACCCCTCTAAAGCTGCTGTATACTGACTTGATATTGATAGGGGTTATACTTCAGAAGTGGTATTGAACTGAAATTCATTTTTATCTTTGCTTTGGTGTTTTTCCCCATCCTGATTTCTAAAACCATCCTAGTATAAGTTCTGAATTAGTAATTTTTAATAGAGAGTATTGTCTTAAAGGTTTGGATAGGAAGGGCTCTAGGCCAATACTTGACTATTTCTCTAAACTTTGCATTGTCATCTGCCTTTTCTCTCCTACTTTACTTTTTCTTGCATTGCTAATAGTTTACTGCTCTATAAAAACTGCTGCTGTTGTAACTTAAATCCTTTATTTCACCTACCTGTTGAGGCAGTGGGATCTTTTTGAGAATATAAACAGCAAGGAATTAGGGAAACTGCTTCTGCTGTTTATATAGAAAGCTCCCCTTTTTACTACTCTGGTGACTCGATGTTCTGCAGTTGTGGCCTTTGTGACTCAGCCTTATCAGTGTTCACTTGGCTGTTCTGTGCTGTGTGTGTAGGTGGAGTAAAGACAGTGACTGTGCTGAGAACATGTACATTGACATGATGCTCTGGCGGCATGCTCGGCGTCTGCTGGAGGAAATCAAGCTGAAAGACCTTGGCTGCTTTGCTGCACAGTTGGGCTTTGAGCTGATCGGCTGGTTGTGCAAGGAGCGAGCCAGAGCTGCCCGTGTGGAGGATTTTGTGTGTGCTTTGAAAAAGCTACACAAGGATTTCCTCTGGCCATTTCCAGTTATACCAGCTTCATCCATTAATTCACCTTTCAAGAATGGAAAGTACAAGACAGGTACAGTAGCATCTGAGTTTGACAGATTTCAAATGCAGATTGCCCTCCTGCAATGCTACATCTGTGAATCTCAGTCTGTTCTGCCTCTGTTTAGCCAAGATAAAGAACAGGCTGAGGCTTGCCACCTGCACAACTTTCTCACACAAAGTGTATTTTTTAAGAGATTATGATTAGCATAGACAGTATCTCTTGTTTGATTACCATTTCTGTAATCAAACAATCTCCCGCTTTCTCAGGTGTACTGAATTGGACGTAAGTGTAGATAATGAACTCAACATGGAAATTGCTTCAGTGTAAATTCTGCTGCAGAAAATTACTAAAACCAATATTCTTTTGTAGTCCCTAGATGAGCTTTTGATTAACTTTTTAAAAATTAGATAGTAATGTTCCTAATGTTTGAAATTAACTTTGTTAGATGGTAAGAACTTTGAAGACTTCTAAACCTCCCTTATGTTACTGATCTCTTCAGTTCACTACCTTACCTCCTTACAGCAAAGTTGGACATTTGCTACCTTATCTCTATATGGCAAGGTTGACATTGCTGCCAAGTCTTCCTCTGCTCAGTAACAGCATCATTATTTACTTCTGTTGATGCTAACACTTTATTACATCATACTTCTTTTATGCCAGTGCTCTCACAAAAAGCTGGTCAGAAATTCCTGAAATGCCTAAACTTGCTGCATTCCCTTGAATTTCATTGGTCCCCTGAATATTGACTTAGATGCAAGTTTTAGCTTCCTGAAATGCCTGGAGAGAACTGTCTAAGTTTCCTTCTGGATACTTACATGATTTTTCTGTGGTGTGTTTTGATTTTTTTAGCTGTGGGGGAGCAACTACTAAAATCTCAGTCTACAGACACCTTTGTAAACATGGAAATGGACACAGGGATTTCAAACACACCTCGCAGTCGCAGCTGGCTTGGTACTATCAGCTCTTCTCAGAGAGAGATCGACACTGTTTCATCCCATGGTCCACACATGCAAGATGCATTCCTTTCTCCTTTGCTAAGTAAAGGTTAGTCACTCTTACTTCTATCTGCTCATTGGAAGAATGTGAAGTGTGTGCTTGTATTTTGATACTTGCGTGTCACTGCTGTGTTGTCGCTTCTGAACTACTGATAAGAAAAATTCAGCAAAAAAAAAAAGGACTTATTGAAAAGTGAACTGATTTTTTTACAACAGAAAGGTAATGCCCTTGTTGTACATCTCTAAGTACATGAAGTTGAACATGGAATAGATACTTGCTGAAGTTTCTATCTGTGGTGATAACTTCAAGTTCAGTATTTTTTCAGTCTGGGTAGGAAGAGTGTCCTGCGTTGTGGCTTTTTGTTTCCTTGTCTCTTGCATAGATCAGCCTCTTGCAGGGGTTGGAACAGCTGTAATTGCATGAACTTTGTGCTTTTGGGTTTCTTAAGAATGATATTAGATATATTACTTATTGAGGAAGTTGAGGAAATTAGAGATCTGTATAGTTGTATTTTTTCCTATGGCCTTATGTAAATTGCTTTTTAGAAGCTGCAATGTATGATGAGTTTACTAAAATAGAAAGAGAAATTGTACTTTGTATTTTTTCTGAACACAGAGATGGGAAAAGTTTGTCAGACCATTCTAGTTTTTTTAAAATTTTGTATACTTCCTCTCGTCCTTGAGCACAGAGCAACGTTTTCAACAGTTTTATTTCAGTCATGTGATTTCCACTCCATTAGGGCAAAGATCTAAGTACCTAATGTGAGCTACAATTTCTTAATTTTTACAACTGTAGAGTCTTCTGTTAGATTCAGAGCATTTGGAGATCCTCTCTGTCTGCTTGGGCATGGTCTCATTTTATTTTCACTCCTGTTTCTCTTGTTTTATAAATCTGGAGACTGCAAAAAAATAGGTATCTCTTTTCATTGCACTGATTTTACTGCTATCTGCCACTACTGCTCTTTCTATAAACGGGTATATGTGGGGCTTTTTTTCTGAGCTGGATTAAGACCTTTGAGTTCAATGGACCTTGCTACGCATTTTGGAGCAGTTTATTTTTAAAGAAACTAAATTAATAGCGTTCAAAACATTGCAAGCTGAATTCTAATAAAAATTTCACAAATTACTAATCCAGCACTGGTATTTATGGACAAGAAGATCAAATAACTTTTTGACTTCCTAAACCTTTTCCAAGAAAAGATGCATTTGCTATAATATGGAAATAGTTCTCAAGAGTAGGTGCCTTCATGACTCACCACTGTAATGTTTTTAGCTTTGTTGTTACTGTTCTTTTGAAAATTCTTTTACTGCATGTGCTCTTCATGTTTTTACTGGAAATACTTCTTTTTGTAATTTGTGCTGGTAAATATTTACAAAGCATTCAAAATCTTCATGGTTTTGTGTAAAGAAAATAATTTGATGTTGAAACTTCATTTTAACAAAGTTTAAAGTTAAATAAGCAGAATTTTAGACAGACTATAACCCTTCCTAGACTTAATTCTAGGACTATAGTATGCAAGATGCTGTATTGGTTCTTTTATGATGATTGCCAGCACATACCTAGGATGCCTTACTGATAGTAATTCTCCTGAATTATTTTTACTGGATAGAAAAACTATTGCATTTCTGCAACATTAGTTCTACCATCCTGTGTGACAAGAAGAGTGCTGAAGCGAGATGGACAATATGCTTGAAGTAACTGTGATGCACCATAAAGCATTACTGTTTGTCAATTTTTATAGGAACTAGTTCAGAAATTCTGAGTCTTACTAAAGTAAGTAGTTTCTTTTTTCCCTTATGTTTCTGAGTATTTTTGATAGGTGATGAATGCAGCATTGGTTCAGCGACAGACCTGACTGAAACAAGTTCTATGGTGGATGGAGACTGGACCATGGTGGATGAAAACTTCTCCAGTCTAAGTTTAACTCAGTCAGAGCTTGAGCAGCTCTCTCTAGAGCTGGCCAGTAAAGGGCCACACAAGTCACAGGTGCAGCTGCGGTAAGTAATGACACCTTTGAGACTGAGAATTGAGAATTGCTGGCATGCAGCATTTAGAGAAAGAAACAATCTACACAATCACACTGCAATTTTTGTCTTGGGAGTAGAAAAATAAACAGCCTCTCTTTCCATATAGGTATTTGCTACATATCTTCATGGAAGCAGGATGTCTGGATTGGTGTGTTGTCATAGGCCTTATTCTCAGAGAATCTTCAGTTATCAACCAGGTTTTCAGTATCATGCAGTCCTCTGATATTGATGGAGAAATCTGTCAGAATATCAAGACTGGCCTAGATGCTGTTGAGAAGTGGGCTTCTACAGATTGGTAAGTTTTACTTTCTGCCTTCCTATTCATTTGAGCTGTAGATATTTTGTTACCTATAAAGTAACTTTGAGTTGTTACCTTGGCCTTCGCTGAAACCTCACTTCAGAGAGTTGTAATCAAACTGGGAAAAAAACCCCAAAACACAAACCAAACCGAAACAAACCCAGAGCAATCAGCTTTCCAACTTTTATTGTTTGATCAGGGTTGCCTTTCTCTTTTTATTTATAAACATTTCTGCTTTTCAGGCACATGACAGAAGTACTAATTTTAATTCATTTATGGTATTCCATTCCATTCTCTTCCTAGCCCTGGGTACAAGCCATTTCTAAGTATCATCAAACCACAGATCCAGAAACTAAATGAAATAGTAGAAGAGCAAGTACAACCAGAAGCATTTCAGCCAGTGAATCCTTCTAAGGTTCCTGAACAAGTGAACCCAAGAGCTGAGGAAAGCAGGACTTCATCTAGCCATGGCACTAATCCTCAGAGTGATGCTGGCAGCAGCAATGCAAGCAGGCATGAAGAGGACAAGGCTAAGACAGAGGATGAGGATTCATTCCAAGAAGGCAGTTATGACTGTGTTGTGTCTTAAATGGAAGGTGAACAACTTCCATTTGTTCAGGTGTGAAAGGAAGCAAACCGGCTCTTAGATCTGCTTCTGTGTTTTGGATTTGAACTCTTTTTTTAACTTTATTTGTTTTGATTTTTTAATATTTCAATCTTTGAAATTTTTAGTGGGGATAACTAAACACCAGTTTCATCTAATAATTTCAAAAGGAGGCATGACTCTTTCTTGATGCAATGGCCAGACTGCAGCTTTACATTTTGATACTTTAAATAGTGTTGGAGAGTGCACGCATGGAGACAGATTCAGCCAATGTTCATCACCTTTACATCACCAACACGTTCCGAAGAAACTACTTGTATCTTGCTTGAGTTTAAAAGGCGAAGAGGGGATTAAATATAAAAACTATTTTCTTTGCAGCTTGCCTGCCTAATAAATGTCTGATCAATGCAGTTCCAATTGGTTTGATACCGATATTTTGTATTAAAGGACTGTAAACTATATTGTATGTTTTTGTGAATAATCTTGTACAAATACTCAAGACTGTACCATATTTGGAGGTACCTATGTGTATTTGCCTGTTTCTAGATGACTAGTAAAGTTAAAGCAGAGTTGCACTTCTTTCTGGATGAGGCATACTTTACTGACCTAACACTGACACAAGGTGGCTTACCTGTTTTTTACTGCCACTTAACAAATCTTGTAGTTGGGTTAAGGGACTGCTGAAGGTTATTTATTTAATTGTAAATTCTTTTCTGATAAATGGATTTTTAAAATGTAAATAATCATCATATACTCTTGCTATGGAAAACTAGTTTAACAGCTCATACTTAAACATTTTTTCAAACATTTTATAATATGCATACTTCTAACTAAGACATATTTAACTTTCATACAATGTTAGGAAAATCTGGCTGCAGGAGTCTGTTGCTTTGAGGTACTTATTTTTTCTAGCTGCTGTCCCAATGTAATAACTACCTGTAACAGTATTAATTTAGATATTAGCTTGTTTGTACTGTGCAATCTGAACAAAAATGCAACATTACTCATTTTATACACGATAAACTAGTTTATTTTTTATAACATCACTTGATTACTGACATGGACCAAACTAGTCATCGTAGAGTAGTTACAGCATCTGTTGCTTTTCTAGTGTAGTTACTAAATGCACATCCATTTAAACTATGAAATTAAGACTATTCACAATTAAGTTTTAAATGAATTGTGATTTCATCATCTTTATTTCCTTTGTAGATAAGATCAAGTGCTTTAAAATGTACAGATATTAAACTGTTGCTTTAGAATGGCTTTACTAAGCCAATACAACCAGTACAAGTGCAATAATTGCGAGTATTACGTGGAGAGCTGGAGCTATTAATGAATGCAACTTGAACTTCATTTTAAGAGTTGAAACTTGAGACTGAAGTTAGAGGAAAGAAACTCAGTCTGAGTCCCAGCATTAAGCTTATTCTGCATTGTAGCTACTGGTTACAGATAATGTCTATCATACCTACAAGCCTGTTGTGACCTAACGTCAAAATTCATTATTGTTTTAAGGGGATAATACTTAAAGCTTTTTTTATTATAAAGAAACCTGCTTAATCTATGTTAAAAGAAATAAAAACTGTGCTTCAAGTTAATATTTTTCTGTGGTTCTGTGGTAATGATATAAGCCAAGCCCATCCTGGTCAGCGTTCTGCTGTTCAGGTTTTGGATCTGTGCAAGTAAAACATACATTAACTGATATATTAACATTCTTAGTATTCATATCTTACTACTGTGCTACTGTTGTATAGCAGGTAAATCTTTTTAGTTGTGAAATTTTAGAGGTTTGTACTTCTTTAGTAGTAATTATCTCTATGCAAATCTTACATGCTAATTTTGTATTTTGATTTCACTGCTGTTATACTTGTAATTAAAAGACAAATGTTTCAACTTTACTTGAAGTTACTCCTGTGAAAAAGAACTGGTTCTGACTTCAAGCCATTCAGGTAGGCCATCTTAAAAGAGACAAAGCTCTCAGAGAAACCACCTGATGAAATTGTTTTTTATACTCCTGTGGCTTGTATCTTACAGAATGAAGGAATCGAGCCTTTGCCTTATTAGTGCATCTTTGAAGTTACATCTACCTGCTGCTGTGAAAATAGATATAGTGGGTTTAGGTGACAAGGGTGTGGTTTAGGGCAAGAGGGGCTGTGTCAGAGAAGGTATTCCAGGCACTGGAACAGAGATTCCCTGCAGCCTGTGGCTCTAAGCAAGTAAACACACACATTAAATAATACAACAGTCTTGCTAATTAGCCTCTTACTGCTGTGGTACTGCTCAGCAGCTCAATCCTTTTAGATGATGGGGAAGTGAGCTCTACACCTGCAACCCACTGTGGAGCACACTGGAGCAGATACCCACAGTGGTGCTCCGAGGCAGGTGGATGGATAAGCCCTGAAGGAAGCTGCAGCCCAAATGAGAGCAGGTCTCTGGCAGGAACAGTGGCCCACAGGGATCCATGCTCGAACATTCTCTTCCTGAAGGACCCCCCTAGCAAGAGGAGGATCCACTTTGAAGCAGTTTATGAGAGACTGTATCCCATGGAGTGGGCCCCATGCTGGAGCAGGGCAATTTTGAGAAGAGGAAGGAAGCAGAGAGGAAATGTTACAGACTGACCACGACCTGACTCTTAACTGACCATCCCCAGTTCTACACCACTGTGAGCGAGAAGGCAGAAGAGTGAATCTGGGAAGGAAGGGGAGGTTGGGGGAAAGTGTTCAGTTATCATATTTTAATTGGTAATAAAGTAATTTTCCCAAGGCCAGTTTGTTTCATCTGTTGTGGGTACTAGTGAGTAATGTTCCTGTCTCAACCCATGAATTTTCTCATCCCATTTTCTCCTCCTGGTCTGCTGAGGGGAGGGTGTCAGCAGTTTGGTAGGTACCCACCAGCTACCCAGGGTTTACCCTCCACAAAAGGTCTATTCATCCACAAATGTGCACTATTTAACTAAGGATAGGAAAAAAGGGGCCACTTAACCAGTTGAAGATTTACATCTTTTTATGGAATTCCAACATGTTGACCACTCTTTCACTCTCACATAAAACTAGTTGATGTAAGATTTCCTCCTTCACAACAATTTCCACATCATCAAGTTTTCTTGATCTGTTTCTCATCCTGTGCAAAACTAACTGTCTCAGAAAAACAGGAACAATACTGTATATTCCTTGCTATTAGATCCTTTCACACTGGGTATACTTAAAAAACTGCTTGAATAAAGTTGCATTTCTGAAGGTAATTTTTCACTATCACTTTTGTCAACCCAAGTAAGCTAACTTTTCTTCAGCATGTTTTAGGTCAAAGAAAGCAGTTCAATGGTTTTAGAGCCAAAGTGTCTCTAAGCTACAGGTTTGAGACCCACTGTTAAGTAAGCAGAAATACCTGAATTCATAATCTAGCCAGAACCTGTACAAATGAGGTCCTTTTCATAATAAACTGAGGGGATAAGTTGTCTATGGCTATAATGATATTATAAAACATGATGGGTAACTTGCTGAAGGTGGTAAGCTGGCTTCAACTGGAGGACGGATTTCCCAAAAGTAAGAGGGAACATAATAGCAACAGACACAACCTACTGTCTCAGCTTCGTCTCCTGTCCTATAGATGAACACTGTTGAAGTACTCTAGTAGGCAGTGACAGGAATGGCAGCATAGGGTGAGTGGTGTAAGTCATCCAAGTGTTTAAGCAGAGAAAAGAGAGATACAAACTTGCTGAGTGTTCTGTTTAACACGTGGCCCCTGAAATAGGAAATTCCTTAGGCTTACTTTTTCAGAGAGCACTGAGAGAAGATTTTAAGAGTCCACAGCTGGAGCCTAAAGCTACTACACAACAGACACAAAGCACCTAACTACTCTTTCCTTACTTTTTCCAAGTTAGCGTTTCCTATCCAAAAAACTCTGAACCTGCCCAAAAACCCCAACAAATACAAAAGAATAAAACAAAAAAAAAACAAACAAAAAAACCCCAAAAACAAACCACCACACAATACAAAACAAAGCCCTCAAAACAGCAAAACCACCCAAACGGAACAAACCACTGCCTTCTCCCTTGAATAAACCATCTCCAAATAAACTCTGCATGGGTAGCCTTCTAAGATGGTTACTTAAATTCACCTGAGCACTTACTGGCTTTGAAGCTTGTATTTGTTCCATTCTCAGAACAGGCGGAAAGGACTATTCCTTTTTAGATTAATCACTGCTAGTTTTTAAGACTGATTCTTTCATCTTTCTGCAACTGAATTTTTAAAAAAATGTTTGCTAAGGAACACTGATGCTTGACATCCTGCTTGAAATACAGATCTCCCTAAACTGGCTTGTACTTCCTGCTCAAGACTCTGCTTTAATGCTTAGCATGTTCTCAAGCTGCACCCGCAGCTTTGACAGAACCATGAAGAGTTGCAGCCCAACAGAACCTCTTCCACAGTGAACAGGAGAGCCTGGCTAATTTCTAGGATCAATTTATCCCCATTAAATCATGCAATGGATTTACATGAAGGTTGAGAATGAATGTTCTGTCCTCAAAATGGAAGCCAGTTACATAAATTGACACTAACCATAGAACACAGGTTTACTGATCTTGCATGTCTCCCTATATTCTCCACCTAGATCACATACAAAGTTCTAAAATGGGTCATCTTGCAGGCCCCTTCCAGACAATTATCAAAAGTCAGATTATGTTTAGCCCTCAAGGGAGAAAAGTATGGAACAGCTTTGCCATGCAGACAAACTGTTCTTCAGCTACATCCCACCTGCTACAACTACCTCTGTATAGACTTGTTAGATCTTGTCTATTTGATTAGTGTGTTCCTCCAGGAGAACTGCAATCCAACACAGACTGACAGACATTAAAGACAGGTCTTACTAGGACAGACCAGCCGCACTCAGCTCAACAGTCTGTCAGTTTATGTATGATAGCTGAAATTTTCCTGTTCATTGCACCTATCCCAACACTTCTTTCTTCAAATGCATTGCTTCTCCTTGACATACAATCTTGAAGCTATGGTGACACACTATAAGGGTGCACTAGATTGTGTAACAACCACATGAAGGGGCCTCCTTTGCTTAAATTGATAAAGCGCTTAGTACTCAGCTTCAGAAATATGTATTTTAATAGAAAACATAGTAGATTCCATCAAAATGAGGGAAAACATTAGAAAGCAATTTAGAAAATGCTGTGGATGTAAATTGTTTCTGATGAGCATAAGGTAATTCTAACCGTTTACTGCCTCTACTAAGAATAAATAATTCTACTCTATGCCCTTGTATCCTTAAAGTTACCAGCTGCTTGCATTTCAAACATTCCAAAGAGTACATCATACAAGGCTTTTTTAGGAGAAATAGTAACCCACAGTAGCAGAAGACTTATCTGCTTGTACTTCAATAGAGAAGCAGATGGACACAAACAGAGAATTTTTCCATCCTGGTTTTTTGTCTTAGATTAACAATAAAACTGGTCTCAACCATCAATTTTGCAAAGAATACTTAGCTTGGCTACCAGTGTATCACATCTTTCAAAAACCACCTTCCTCTCCAGGAAACCACCCACAATTCCCATTTTCACTTTTCTCAACTCAGACAATTTTTGCATTCTTTGGCCAAGCTTATCTTCCACATAGCTGTAACACCAGCTGTCAAACCCAGCACCTCTTCGCAGTATTGCTACCCCAAGCTCAAGTAAAACATGACTGCAGTGAATGAAAACTCAAATATATAGCCTTTAATCGTGCTGAAAATCAAGTGTCACCAATCAAGTTTTGCTTTTACTTACAAAGACAGAAACTTGCAACAAACCAGATATACCTCATAATAAATTTAATTAAACAAGGATTAAATCCTGAGACAGCAGAAGTTATTGCTTCACTTAAAAGTTTCAGAAATTGCCAACAGGTATTTACAGGTATTTTTATCTTTTTGGCTCCCAGTATAAATTCTTCACGGCACTTCCAAAGCTTTAAATCATAAGCAAAACACAAAAATCAAAACTGAGAAAGATGGTAAATATCAGTGCAGCTTTAGTTAACTAGCTGTGCATCAGCTAGAGTACAGTACAACACATTCGTTGAGATTCAAGACACAGGCGTTTTCGTTCGTAACTCTGATTTTCAAATCATTAATAGCACTTTTAAATAATATAGGGGCTCTACTTTCAAATCAGATACAATCAAGTGAGTGATGATTAATGCACATTAATGTATAAACCCACAGGTTTTAAGATACTGATGGCCATTTCATTATGATTACAGTAATTAAACCTCTTACCCTAGTCCATGAGTGAGCTGACAATCTTTGTTAATGTCCCTTGCAACCAATGACACTGGTTCTTTCCACTGTTACACACAACTACGAACAAGCCACAGGAAAAATACCTGACTGGAGAGTTGTTATCCATCACAGCTCACAGAAATTAACTGTCACGCAATTTTCTTTCATGTGCTCTGCAAACTTACCAGTACTAGCATGTTTCTACTCAAAATGATGATGCCCGCACAGAATCTGCTCTGTATGAAGCCAATACATGAGATTAAAAAAACTATTTAAATTTGTAGCACAATATTGGTATAGCCAAATGTTTTATATATAATTTGGAAAAAATAATTAAGTTTCTTCAGATACATCAAGTTCTTTGAATTTCAAAAATTACCCTTAAATATTAACCACTGCACTAAATAACCCCAAAAACCTGGTAAGTATAAAAGAAAAGAGGTCAGTAATTCTGATTTCAAAGCTTGCCAATTAAAATTGGAAGATACTCTAAAACACAGTCATTTTTAAAATCCATCCTATGAAAATAAAATAAGAGCAATCCAGAATATTAGACATCTTTTCAAGATTACTCTTTTAGGTGCTTTTCCTTAAGGAAAGGAAACCTTATTGTAAGAAATAGTAAAATGTATTAGCAAGTGCAATACTGACACACTACCAAAAGTTTCTCCAGAGGAGATACCAAAATTAGCCAATTCTAATAAATTGGAAGGAAACTGAAAATTTAGAGTAGATTAATTATAAGACATCCACTTAAAGGAGTAAGAACTTAGAACTCTTACATATGAGAGAGCAAGTTACATGCTCATGTGCTGATAGTGAAAGATCCCAATAGGAACAAAACTACTTGAACTTAGCCACTCATGCTGTAACACCAAAGATACAGGAAAAGGGGTAGGACTAAGTTTTTTAACAGAAACATACAATTTGGATAAACAATTACCACATCCCATCATAATATTGATTTCTCTGCGTTGTGCATTTGCCAAGGACTCAACACAACCCACATGAGTACCACAGCTTTCAGTGACTTCATCCAGTGACAAAAGTAATGCTCAAAACTTTGCCACCTCTGCCATGCTCCCACAGGAACAAACACCTTCTAGCTGGAGATCAGGCTTGAATAGGATGGATAAGATTGGTAGGTGATACTCCATGTATCAGTGAAGTACAGTTTTATTTTACATAGTATCAAAATAATTCCATGAAGCCCTCCTATCACAATTGCCACTATTTTTTATGCTAATATTACCTCATCAAGTGCAGTTTTCATTTTAAGAAACCCACTAGCCACACTGCCACTTCAGTGGAAGAGCTAAGGTGAACTGCATTCAGAAAAGTATCATTATATCCCCAAGATAGCAGTAGTCTTTAAATAGTCAAACTGCCAAAGAAACACCTTTTGCTGAAGTATTTTAAATTCTTGCTGAAGTCTCTGGCATGTTGTTAGAAAGTGCTTGCCATAAGGGCATGCTGCATCAGAGATAACCCTATTAGCCCTGCAGCATTGCTGTCAAAATTAAAAGACAAAAAGGTCATAGGTACAGGACCAGCCAGAAGAAAACGTCCAGTTTGGAAACCTTTCCAGTAAGGCATAGAGTTGAGGCGACTTTTGATCTTCCCCAAAAAAGTAATGTGCTGCTATGGCGAGGGAGACTATTCCATCAGAATGCCTCTCTGGGGCCTGAAAGTGAGAAAAGGACAACACAGTCTTTATGATTGTTCCTGACTCTTCAACATAGATCAATTCAAATGCAGTTTTCTACAGACAATATCTGTCCTGCAGTTCTTAGTCCATCCTGCAGTTCTTTTCCTCTATGTTAAAACACTCCCTATTTTCAACATATCAGTCTGATTACATGACGAGTAATATTTGAAATGAACTGGCAACGAGATGTTTAGATCACAGTGCCTCTGCTGTGTTACACAGCTTCCATGTGCTCCTACTTCAGTGTTTGTATCTGTCTCTTTTGCTGACACATCAAAATATGGACTCCAACACAGTGTTTACACTGATCTTTCTACGGCAAACCCCCTTCAGCCTAGCTTTGCCTCTATCAGACTTGCAAGGCTTGTCACACTTGAGACTCCTGTCTGCCTTATCTAGAACCCTTTGAGGATTATTTGTGTTTAGACTGCCTAGTGCAGGAAGGAAAAATGGACTTTCTGAACTTTCAAAGATTCTTGTAATATTTACTTGAAGGATAAGTGCTAAACCTATAGTAAAAACATACATGCAAAACCATACTGCTAAACCTAAAAACATACAGCTCCACAAAAAATTATTCCTTTGCAAGTTAGAAGAGTGGAGAGGCAGATAATAAATCCCACTCAAACAGCAATGCTGGAAGCCTTGCTTCCAGCTAAAAATAATGTAAAAGAAAATTTAGAAAACAAAGCTTTTACAATTCTCTTCAGCTTCAGGACAGGCACATTTTCCACCAAGGATTCTATAATTTCCCAAAACCAAGCAAAAAAGAGAGGAGAAAGGGAAAGAGAACTACTCATAATAACAAAAATCAACTCTGAAATAACAGTAATAAAGTTAGAACTTCAGGAACTGTGAGGTTATGATCAGAGAAATCAAAACTTATGATCAAAGACCACACAGACAAAAAAATATTTTCTCTTGGCTCTTTGTCAGGATGGTGGACTACTCATAGAAAATACATGGGAGCCGATCTATATATCAAAAGGAGGATACTAGTATTAAGATCTACCAAATAAAGCAAAGCATTAGGAAGTTACTGTGACATTTTTCACACAGGAATGCAGGCATGGTGGGAAGGGGATGGACCAAGGCATCACCAGTTTCCAGTGGTGCCGCACTCACCGTCAGTTCCACCCAGAAGTGCCAGGGAGCTGCATGCAGCCCGTGGGAGTAGAACACAAAGTAGTCTCCCCCCACGCTGGCGACTGGCATTCCGTCCCCAAGGGACCAGCGGGACAGCGCCGAGCCCGCGCGCGGCCGCACATACAGGGACATGTGGCTCGGGCCTGCAGGGACAGAGATGTGTGTCCACGTGTATCAACAGGCAGAGGCAGAGTAACCACCTGCTTTCCCACGGAACAGCAGGGCATCCTTGAACTACTACTCATGTCTTCCAAGGCACGACAGAAACATCTTCTCTACAGAAGATGCTCCCATTTTTTCTAAGCACTGGGATAAGTGAGATGATGATGTAACAGAGATGTAACAGGACATTTTATAATAATAAATATAAAAAAGTCTTATACACATTAACATATAAAATGCTACAAGATCCAGCTTAGAAAGGACCTTCTGTAAAACAATTAAGACTTACTCAAGACAGATGAGGTTACCAGTTCCAGAAATAAGAACTGCAAGGCACTACTCACAGCTTCTAGTGTGCATGAAACTGAATTAATTCACGCTAATCTCAGAAAGCTTACTAGCTTGGGAACAGCACTAGAACCTGCAGTACTGGAGTCAAAGCCTGATTTATCATGGGCATAAAAATAAACACAAATCATAAATAAGAAGCTTCAGTCACTCACCAGATACTTCAAAGCTTAACCTGACAGAGTTCCAAGGCATCAGTTTCTTGGACAGAAGTTTAAACTGAATAGGGCTTCTTGGCAAAACTTCTGGAGCAGGAAGATACCAGTTTTTCCTGCGGAGAAAAAAAAGTTTCAAGTTATTGAAACTTTTATCAATTCTAAACCCTGAGGTACTAAACATCAGAAGACAAGAAGTTTCTCCATAGTACAGCAGATTCTGCTGCTACCTGAAATATTAAAAGGTGTAATATTCTAGCAGATTCTAGCAGAAGGCAGGTAAAATCAGCTTTTGGACAGACAAATATTTAAAGGGTGTATTAACAGAAAAATAGTCACCAGTGTATCAATTCATTACCTTCATCTGCCTTAAATTACAAAACAAATGAGTGAGAATATTTTCACCTTCAAACAGCTAAACTTTTGCTCTCAAGATTCTTGAGGTGCAAGAAATAGCCACAGTAACTGGTTTCCTTCTGTGGAGACCTGCCACCCTAAACATCCTCTGCTGTCAGCAGCAGTGAAGGAAGCGAAGAAGGGAGAAGACATATCCTCCTCCTCTGAACTGCCCTTTAGGATGACCCTCCCTTCACTTTTTTCTCCTCCAGTGCTTACATTTAATTTCTACACATCAACTTCTACAGCGCCTTCAGCAGACCCATGGCAGAAGACACAGAAGAAGGATTATTTACTTTTAGACCAAGATTATCCTTAGTTTTTCTTCCCTTATATAAGTGAAATTGCATAAACGACCCCTGTACTTTGCAGTAAAGTGCTCAAGTGAAGCGGAGTTCACACAAACCGGAACATGAAATGGACTGGCAGAATCCAAGGAAGGCCACAGAAGGGAGCCTGCTCCTCACATGGCGTTCTAATGGTGTCATTGATTTCAGGTACATGGGGAGTTATGTGAGATATTCCATTATAATCAAACCCATTGATCCATATACCAGAGTCACTTTTAACCAAATTTCCATCTAGGTCATGAAATCTTCTGCTCGTATGCTAGAAGAAAAAAAAACAAACAACAAACATAGAAAGATAATGGAACCTCTGCAGTCTGCAAGTCAGAGGTGATCCTGAAATATTCTCCGTGTGAATCCTTAAGGTCTACTGCATTTTCAGTAGACTTTTCAGCACTGAACACATATCTGAGTATTTATGAACATAAATGCAAGAATTACTCAGATAAGAAACATACCATAAAAACACCATCAGAAGATGACTGTTTTAGCCCACCTCAAACCACATTCACTTTTTAAATCACCATTGTTTACACAATTCACCCACTTAAATGCCCCTAAAACACCCCGCTCTTCTGACACAGATGAGCTGAACACTGAGAGTGAACAAGGGAAATATTATCAATTGTTTCAAATCCAGGAATAATCATTAGAGCTTTTAAACCAAGAAAGAAAGGGGATATTAAGCCTTGAAAAAAACTAAACATTCTTGCAACCAAAAGAGGCAATACAACATGCAAAGCTTTTCTTACCTGAAGAAAGACTCGCTTAGGCTTTGGATTAGCTGCATCAGAACTGTAAGGAAAGAAGATTCCACTACAAACGAGAATCAGAGTGACTACAAATACAGCAGTTAAAGTTACTAGCGTCGTTTTTGTACTTTTGACAAGGTAAATGAAGTTAATCTAGAGAATAAAAAAACAGTCCAGTTATAAAACTGCAACAAGTAAATATAAAACACTACTTGTATAATTCTAAAATTCAATTATGGAACTGAAGGTACATTAAGAAGACGTAATTGCAAGTACCACCTCACACAAGACATTTCTTTTTAATCTCAGCATTTAAAACTAGTATTTTTAAGATGATTTCTTTTATAAAAAGGAATAAAGTAAGTACTTTCTGGAACTTTCAGAATTTTCTTAGTTTTAAACCATCTGCCAACAAAAAAACCAAAAAACAACAAACCAAACCAATCTTTCCAGGTTCTATGGCAGCAGAAAAAGCCACAAATCTGAGTATTCTTTCTGACTTTTGTACATGTATTGCTCAGTCATACATTACACCTAAATCAAATCTCTACTCAAAATTGAGCATTACATTTCGTATTTTACACCAGTCTTTACTACATCACCATAGAGCAATATAAGTTCTGCTTCAGTGATCTTTTTTGACTAACACAAACCATAGAATTTTTGACATATGTTCTAGACCTTCCCTGTAACATTTAAGATATCGTCAAATTATCACTAACTTCTAGCATTAATTAGAAAAACCATCTTATTCTAAACTATAGAGAAAAACATAAGGGTTTTAAACAACATTTGCAAATTCTACTTACAAAATAGGAAGACAGGATCATAGTGAAGATCACAATAAATCCTGCCAACACCATATCTGGTGGAATTTCTGAACCACTTCGTCCCATGACAGGTGTAAACATTTCAAACACAGTCCAACTAAGATACAGCATATACAGATAGGGAACAAACATCCCCAGCATGTACATCACAATAAACTTTATTGTGGCACCTATATAGAACAGGAAAAAACAAAAGACAAAAAAGTAGAAGCTTAGAAGGACATAAATACACAGCTTTACTGATATACCCACAAGGACATACTGCTGCAAGTCCCAATACACAATACTGGTCCTCATCCCTGACATGGATATGGGAAGAAGATCTTGTTTTGCACAGCAAACACCAGTATAACTTTCAAAACCACCACAAAATTAATCTTGTATTACAAAAAAAATTGAAACACGTTTTCTGTCCCAAGTATAATTTAAATATTACAATATTTTTATGAACCTTTGCTGTTCGTCAAAATTCTGATTATTAATATACTTACATATTAATATAATTAATATATTAATATAAATATAATATCATTAATATACTCAAATACTGCTCTTCTAGGCTGAGACCTGGGATGTTTTTCAGTGTATTTTTTTAAACCTTCTCACACTTTCAAACTGTCTTTAGTTCGAGAACACTTTTTTCATTACAAAAATGTGACTACTTAAAGCCAATGTTTGCAATTTCTTTTGCTTAAATAAGAGTAGGGGTACAAGTTTAGAAACATAATTTCTGCCCCTCAAAACCCATACCTTTTTGGTTGAATTCCTTGTGGATCATCAGCTTAGTGAGTAAAGGAAATACTACCCATAATGTACAAATGAATGCTGAACAAAGGCCTATCTGAGTCATCACAGCCAATGCTATTGACCAAATCATCAACGAGGCATCAAAAAAAACATCTCCCAGGAACTGCTCATTCACATTCTGTAAAAAAAAAGAAGTAAATACATTTCATTACTGTGCACATTCCATGGGTCCCATCTCATAGAGAACACATAGAAAAATCCACATTACTTGTATACAATTGTTTTCCTTGAGCTAAACAATTTTGAATAGCATCATCTCACCATCCCTTTACCATACAGAATTATCCATGACAGTATATTTTTTTATTAGTTTTCTGAATCTGCTGACATAACTTGAAAAACAGATTACATAGGCTGGGGAAGAAGGAAGGGAATGTACAAATGACAATACCAAAGAATACACAAGGCTAGCGTTTCAGGCGACAGGGCCTTTTTTAAAAAGTAACACAGAGTATTAAAAAACTGTGTAATACTTATGGGTGAAAAATTATCTGGACCTCCTGAGAATGTAAGCTTGTTTTTGAATAAGCTGTAAGCTTATCTGTAAGCTGTTAAAAGTCTTCTTACACAATCACTGTCATTAATGCACAAATACTATACTGGTGCCTTTAAAGTCATGCCACAAGCTGTCACTTCAGAAGTCTGTTTATTAAAATATGTTACTTGTTTTGAGTAAAAGACATCATACAACAGACAACAGCAGATATGTTTCAGGGGGCAGGGGGAAAGAAGAAATGTAACCATCAAAAATATGATTTGCTTTGGGTTTGTTTTTTTTTTTTTCAAGTTACATGGGCAATTCTGCAGTGTTTGCAGTGCATGATTCCTAACTGGAAATCCTGCTAGTAGCACAAGGGACTGCTTGCATGAACAATGGTTATCAGAAAGCACCTACTTCAGTTTCAGGGTGAGAAGGAAAACAAAAGAGGAGAGTGAAGAAACATAAAAGTTGCCAAACCTATTTCAAAACATAAAGCTTATCAACTCAAAAGTTGCTGAGCCATGAATAGGTACTGCCTCTGATAGCCAAGGAAGAAACTGGCTTCCAAAATTTTTATGCAACGTTTAAGTCAAATGCAAGTTACAGAAGCAACATTAACGACCATGTGGCGCAAGCTACAGCGTGCAACACTTCTGATTCTCAGATGGTTGATCTGATGATTAGGCAATCAGTAGGCATGAAGTAGATCTAGAGCCTGAAATGTCTTAACAGCTAATGAAAGTAACAGACAGCTCATCCAGATGACTGGAAAATGGTAGCATTGCATCTGTTTTATAAATGGCTCATCTTTCCCACAAAGGGAAAACACCAAATACACACATGTATTTAGTAACATACGTGTGCCACTTAACACTCCCCTTCCCCAAAAAAATTTAAAAAACCTACTTCCAGAGAAGGACACAGTGGATCAACTCAGAACTTTTCATATAATCAATCAAATGGCATGAAGTTCTTAAACTTTTTCAAACATTTGTATTTGGATGACAACTAAGGCTTCCTAAATTCCCTTGTCCAAAACCCACCTAAATGGCTGAGATGATATAAATAACAGCAAGCTGAATGACTAAATATTACCTCAACCTAGTGGGCCTGATTAGTCAAGTTCTGCCCTGGAAGAGTGTCATCTATCAGATACCTCAAGACTACTCATATTTAACACAAAACCATATGGGACTATTATAATCTATAATTATGAAACTATTACAGAAGTTAAATCACATTGGTTAGTCCATAAGAAAGAATTCTAAGCAAAACAGGTAAACTGACAGTAATCATGACAAATGACAGCAATGGAAAACTAACACACCAAATCCTCACTGAACTTTGCAGGGGCCTAAATGACTTTTACCTATTGTAGAGAAGAACACAGTCAATCAAGAGCTCTGTTCCATCTCTAGCTGTGGTCAAAACAACTATAAATCAGAATAAACAAAGAATTGTTTAGGTTGGAAAATACCTTTGAGATCACTTGATCTAAGCCTTGCACTAACAAGGCCACTGGTAAACCATGTCACTAACTGCGACATCTAGAAATCTTTTAAATACCTCCAGGGATGGTGACCCAACCCTTTCCCCAGGCAGCCTGATTCAGAGCTTGGCAACCCTTTCCATAAAGAAATGTCTCTTAATATCTAATCTGAAACTTCCTTGGCATAACTTGACATTTCCTCTTGTCCTGTTGCTGGTTGTCTGAAAGACCAAACCCCACCTGGCTATACCCTCCCTTCAGGCAGTTGTAGAGAGTGATAAGGTCCCCCCTGAGCCTCCTTTTCTCCAGCCAAAACAACCCCAGTTCCCTCAACTGCTCCTTACAGGACTTGTGCTGCAGACCCTTCACCAGTTCCATTGCCCTTCTCTGGACATGCTCCAGCACCAAAATTACTTTCTTGTACTGAGGGGCCCAAAACTGAACACAGCATTTGAGGAGTGGCCTGTGTTGAACACAGAGGAACAATCCCTGCTCTGGTCCTGCTGGCCACACTATTGCTGGCACAGGCCAGGATGCCATTGGCCTTCTTGGCCACCTGGGCACACCCTGGCTCATGTTCAGCTGCTGTCAGCAGCACCCCCAGGTCCTTTTCCTGTGGGCAGCTTTGCAGCCACTCTGCCCCAGCCTGTGGCACTGCCTGGGGTTGTTGTGACCTAAGTCACAAAGACTCCTGCCTTTTTTCTGAAACATCTCCTAAAGGTCAAAGCTGACTTAAATCACACAGTTCTTACCTCTCTGATTTAGCAGAACAATCCCTATGTTTAGGTGAAGCAATTTTTTACAGTGATACTTTAAATATTAAAAACCTTTTGCTTTTTTTTTTAAGCAGCACAAATCTGTCTTCCACAGATTTAACACCTCATTGCCCTTCAACAATAACAAAGCCTTACCTACCTTGTAGAAGAACTTCTTGGCTAGCATGTGCACAAGAATGAGCTTAGCTGCAGCTGCAGTGCCATAGAGAGACACAGAAACATAGAAATGGGTGTACCAAGAAAGAGCCCGTCCAATAAAGGAGACAAACATTGCCACCATAAGGACTGCCAACAGTGTGCACACCCAGCTCGTCAGGGTTAAGCTGAATGCAGTCAGTAACCTCTTCAGGTTATGAACAGCTATGAAGAAGAAAAAGGAAGTTTTATTCAACACTTGTGTATTCTACCACAGACTATCACCAAAATTTTAATTACCCCATAGTGTAACTACTTTAATGACCAAAATAAAGGTATCTCCTCTGAAGA
Source organism: Motacilla alba alba (assembly GCF_015832195.1). Taxonomy (NCBI): domain Eukaryota; kingdom Metazoa; phylum Chordata; class Aves; order Passeriformes; family Motacillidae; genus Motacilla; species Motacilla alba. Next base: position 60,267,845 of record NC_052046.1, on the reverse strand, counting down.
TATCTTAATAGCATAGTTTGCATCACTTAGCCTAATTCTTGGCATGTCTATTTGCACACATCCCTGCTGCAATGTTTATTCCCAGAATACTGGTGTATTTTGCAGATTACAGCTTTCTTGATGGCAAAAATTTTACTAGGGGGCCGGTGGAGCCACGGTTCCACTTCTAAGTATACCAAAAAGCCCAACAAGAAACCCAACAAAAACCCACAAAATCTCCAAAACCACAAAAAATCACAAAAATCCCACAAATCTCCAAATCACAAAAACTCCAAACCAAAATAAAAACTCTCTCCCAAAAGAATACAAAACCAAATCAAACAAATAAACCCCCCAAAAAAACCCCAAGCCCCCCATCTCCTTTCCCCCAAAAACAACAACAAATTTGAGTTGTTTTCTTGTAACATTTCCTTACTCCAAAAATGTTTTCTGGATTTTGAGGAGGAGATGGAAGTGATTTCCTAAGCCTTATTTCTTTTAAACAGGCATGTTCCTACACATACTAAGAAGGTCTAACTAGATTTAAGTTGGTTTACACTCTCTATTAAACTTTGCTGTAATTTTCCCCATTTTTTTTGTTACTTGGTCCTGTCTATAGACAAGTGTCGAAGAAACACGGTTCTGACACTGTACCTGAATTAACAAAATAAAAAAATATATGGATACTCAGCAATTTTTTTTTCAATTTCCAGATTTTTAAAAGATTAAATTTTAATCTTCATGAAATTATAAGAGACAAAATCATGATTCATAAATGCTAGATATCTAGGCCTATTATATTCTTTCACCATCATAAATATTCAGATGCAAGATTTAAACACAAAGCAACTCCTATGGCATGCTGCACACCTAAAATTTATTTCTGAAGTTCAACTAACCAGATGCTGTAATGGCCTCAACACTTTTTCACCTGCACTTCTGCATGTAGTAATTGCTATTTGTTGAAGAGTAATGCAATTAGAAAAACTCAAAAAAGCCAAAAAAAAAAAACCCCACCAAAAAACCCCCAAACAAACAAACAAAAACACACAAAAAATTGAAAAAAAAATCACCTAGACTTACCTCTGGGTTTTGGCTGTAATACTTTTTTGCTTAAATAAAAAAAAGCAATTGCTGCTGTAATATAGTTCATAATTGCGCCAACTCGAGCAGGATAAGCCAGGACAAATAAACCAAGTATATCAAAGAACACAACATTTCCATGTCGATACTCAAAAGACTTAGCCAGCTTTTCTGATGTAGCTAGGTATTTTAGGACAGCCAGAATATTGTCACCTATTGAAAGAGCAGATGCACAGTGTAATTATATCAAGGTTAATAAATTACCACATAGCATTTTTAATATACTCATTCTGAAAAATTGTACAGAAATATCCTCAACAAAGGCATGAATACACAAATTATTATACTCAAACAGGTATTTGACAGTACACACACAGAATAGTATTTCCATGAGTTATTCTATCCAGCTGTCAAAATAAGTATACTTGAGAAGTCTCATGCACTTAGACACCACCTCAGTGAAGGCTTTCAGCCCATAAACTCTTCTTCACTTCTGATATTTAGCACTGGACTCGAAGGCTAACCCACAGAAGAGTTTATGATTTCTAATCTTCATCCTCCTCTCCTCACACCTAAGTGACCCCTCCAGGTTTCCATGACTACGAATTATCTGCCTTTCCTTCCCTATATGACTGTAAAGACAAGACCACTATTTTGCTCTGTAGCCTCCAGGCACCAATCACCTTTTGCTTTCACACAGTACAGCCAAAACACAGGTTACCAAATGAGAGCAATCATTCTCAACTTTGATTTTGCTTTTACTAGATCATTGCACGTGCTTACTGGCTGTGAAGTCTGTCTTCCTGGCTGTGAAGTCTGTCTTCTTTTTTTTTTTTTTTAAATCTGTGATATATTTAGTGGGACAAGTTCTACATAAAACCATCATGATCACTAAAATCATTTTTCCAACAGGAATTTAAAAGCGTTACTTTCTGTCCTGCAGCTAAATTGGTGCAAGAAGGGTTCAATACCCTAATTCATGCTGGTCATCTAAAATGGCTTCTGTATACACTTGAGGAGTGAATAGTCAAAATCCTGGAGGCATTTAGGATTATGCTAGCTTTTCCTGGGAAATTAAAGTTCTTCATCATTTTCTTTACTGCATTCTGTCAAACAGCCTGCTATGAGCACAACCTGTTGTAGAAAATAAATCCTGTTTACCCAGTCTGTGTGCTACCACATAAGTTTGACTGAGGTTCATTCTAATACAAAAATCTCTGTCGGTAGATCAGTCTCTATGCCGCCAATCTACTCAAAAGCTTCTGATGAGAAACATTAACCAATAATGGGACTTAGTGGGATAAAAGGAACACAGAATGCTGAATAATCAGGTATCAATGGAGAGATAATAACTTTGATTTGAAAGCAACTGTGGAATCCAACATCACTGGATGCTGATAAAGGTTATCTTCCCAAGTTGACCAAATATATTTATTTTCTATTTAAAATGCATGTATTCACTTAATTTTTTCTTTGTGTTCTTGAGAACACAACCAACATGTACTAAATGTGTAATTAAAATTATTAATTTATACTACAGCAATCTTAGAGCAAAATGAAAAAGCAGCTACATTACCAGTCGTTGGTAAATTACTGAATCCTTAAAATACCAACCTGCTCTCTGAATGGAATCTGTCAAAATTCTGTCTGATGTGTCATATTCTGTATGGTAAATGTAGCCATTTTCAATAAAAGCCAAATCTATTCCTACAGAAAGAAAAGCAGCATTTTTAAAATCTATACAGTCCTAAAACCCCAAAACAAATACATGAAAGCCTCTCATATACTTCACAGAAAATGCTGTAACCACAGAAAACTTTGTATCCCAGTCATTATCCTTAGAGATGAACAAAGTAGTCTTCTTTACAGATGGAAAACTAACTGGATTTCCAGTGTCTTTAAAAAAGAAGAGCTTTAAAACATTTTAAAGTATCAGTACTTTTGCCTGTACCCATTCCCATGACATCTGTACCCAGCTGGATAAACACATGAAAACACCAGATCATCTCAGCCTCAGGTACAAGATGTACAAGGTTCTTGACAAATGCTTACTTGCAATACTTCAATAAATGTTCATGCTGAAAAGCAATAAAAAGCAGCACTATGAAACTACAGAGCACCTTCTCAAAATACTAGGTGCGCTCTTTGTACTTCTAATGTGTAAACAAAAGTATTTACCAAAACCCAAAGGTTAATCTCCTTGATTAGTTATACATTCAGTGTATCCCATTCACCTGCATATGCAAAAAGCTGCTACCTGCAATCTGAATTCTCAGAATTTTTGGCAAATTAGGTCTCAATTCTGAGGAACAAACCAGCTGTTAATTTTTTAAATTGGTTTATTTAAAAAAACCCCAGAGGTCAGTAAGAAATCATTTACCATGCAAGTACGATTCTGAACAAAGAAGACGTTGTACAAAATCAGCTACTTTATTTGCAGACTAGAAGCATACTTTAGAATAGTACAGAATATGCCAGAACAACTGCTTTGTACTAATTATCAATTCAAAAATATCACTTTTCTTGAAAGTGACTCCAATGACAACCTGTCCTGGACAACAAGGACTTTACAGAAGTTTACAGTCTTTTGAACTGTGTTCACTGAGTGAACATTTCACATTTCTTTCCCACCGTTCATTCTCCACAGAAAGGATAGCAACCCGTAAACAGATTAGCAAAACTAAAAAGCTTCTGTCCTGTCCCTGATAATGGAAACAAACAAACAAAACCCTGCCAAAACCCCCTAAAAACCAACAACCAAATCCCCCAAACAAAACACCGCCACCAGTAAAGAAAAAAAACCAACCCACAGAACCAAACAAAAACAACAACAACAACAAAATCCCAACAACAGTAAAAAACTGCAACCAAACAAAACCCAAGGGCAATGAAAATGCATTAATGACTATGTCACTATCTCTAAAGAAGATTATTTTGGTTTATCCATTACATACAGACATTTCATTCCTACAAGCAGGTTATTAACATGTACCAAAATGTTTCAAACCAGAATATTTAATAGAGTACTATTAACTCCTGGAGTATTTTCCTGATTTTCAAGAAACTTTTCTACCATAAAGCTTCTTTATGGAAAACACCAGTCATCTAAAAACATCCCTAGCAAACTATATGACAAACTCAATCTAAAAACTCTTTCCTTAGGAAAGAAACAGGGAAATTCCCTCCCAGTGTGACAGACAGATCAAATTTGAGGATGTTCACATAGTCAGCCAGAGAACAGTGTCCAGAGAACAGCATCCTTGTTATAAAAATGTAATGTGTATTGACATGCTTTTTGATAACATACCTGGAACATTGCCAAAATCCCTGTAAATACGGAAGTCTGTATCTGCTGGGATAATGCCACTCTGAAATATTTCCTGTGCCACCACAGAGGCAAAGGGATGTTTGGCCGCAACTACATATGCTTGTACCAACCAAGGATTCTCAGGTCCTAACAAAAGATGAGCAGAAAATTCACAGCAAATATTTTTTGAACTTCAGTTAATATATGCATTCTCATGGTAACAAATAACACAAAGTAAGTCACTGGAGATTTACACTCATGTCCCACAGAGCATACAGTAAGTACAATTGTGTTGGATGAATGCCTCACACTTGAGAGCAAGAACTAGCTACACCTCAGAGGAAAAAACTAAGCCACTGTTGCCTCCTGTTTGGTGGCAGAGCAGATAAACCATGTCGCAAACAGACCTAGCACTAATGAAGAAGTCACAACCTTTAGCCAAGCTTCCAATCCATCATGTATCACACATCAATGCTGCTGTTTAGAAAAAAGTCTGTCCCCCTAAAGTGCAAGTAAACAGCTAAGCAGCTTCATCAGTACAAGAATGTCTGCAGTCCAGCTAGGACGGGGCACAGGTCTAACGCATGCAGCCTACAAAACACAGAATTTTTACTGAGCATGAGATGGAGTTCTAATGCCAACATCTTCCTGATTTTAAAAGAACTACTGTGGAAAAAAAAGAACATGTGAAAGTATGAGTATTAATATATATGTACTATCCAAACACTTTTCTCCCTTTTGTCTTGAAGTAAAAGGGAAACACAACTTCTATTATTCTGCCCTCCACAGCCTTCCCACCTACAAAGCAACTTCTGTGGTAGTGCTTTAGCCTGTAACTATCTAAAGACTGAGAACAACTTAACTGCTCCGCAGGACTGGGAAAAAGGCACAGATGTTCTCTTGCCTTTTGTTTATGAGTCATTTTCAATATTCCTTCAAGTCTGCATAATTTATCATCAAATTATCCTAGTGTAGAAATTGGACACAATACAAGCTCATACCTGTTTGAAAAACAAGTTCTTTTCCTCCTACACCTGCTGCCTCCAGGTTAATAAAAGCTCTGATTGACTTGGCCCACTCATGTTGTGTAATGAAGCCATGACTAGCCTTGATGGGGAAACAAAAAAATACAGGTCAAACATCTACCAGACAAGCCTAAATGTTATTTTCCATCATTAAAGACTGCATATAACTCAAGGCACAAGGCAGAAAACATGAACAGATGCAGAAAACACAAGTCTTCTATTTGAACTAATATATACAACATCCTTAATCCAACTGCATGTTTTTCTTTGAAATTATACACGTTCTCCTCAGAAAAGACAGGCACTTAATGAATATTTCAAGAGATTAAATACAAGCTATATCTTTTATTTGTTAAAGAGTTTTAATATACTGCTTTGATATATAATTTCTAATTCTGGCACATTCTCACCTGCAAAATATTTTCTTCTGCACCATTAAATAAGAATATGACAGCATGCTGCAGGGACTCCAATGACTTTGAAAGTGTGTTAAGTATTTCAAGCATCACTGCACAGCTAACAGCATCATCGCTGGCACCTTAAAATAATCAGCAAAATAATAAGGCTTAAAATAAACACACAGATTTGTAACAAAGACAAGAGAGAGAAAACAGTTTATGGTATTTCAGTTTTAATATAACTGCAGTACAATTGTGTTAAGCTTTAGTATACTTTCTGGTACTGCTTGTACCCTCTGTCTATACTAGTTGAAAGCAACAGCTGAAAGAAAAACTATGTTCAGAAGTTGGGCAAGTGAATGACAAGGTATCAGATTCAACACTACTGCTCAAGAGAAGCAGACTAACCAGGTTACTTGGAAAGCATGTGTTAATTATCTATTTTCCTAAATACAACATAAACAAATAAGGATGTAATTTTCACTGACAGCACTCTCAGATTTTAAGAAATAAACATTCCGACATAAGTTACCCTGAAGTGCTCTACACTGTTACAATGCATTCAATTAGGAGGACAAAGCCTCAAAGTAACATAAAGCTAAGACTGCAAAATAAAGCTAAGGAAATACCAGAATTCACACCTTTAAAAGTATCCATAAAGTATACATTATAATAAGATTTTCATGATCAGATGCTTTTCACCACTCTTTTTTCTTTGCAGAAACCACTTTCACTCTAATCTCTGTTGTCTTTGAGTTTCTCATCCAACTACATCTCACACCTCCCATGCCCCACTGGTTTTTTATCTTGATTAAGCAGCCATCTTTGTTTTAAGGTCTCCAATTTTTCCCACTTCCCTCACTTTGGTGTAAGCTGTAGCACCTCCCTATCCCACTCTAATGGATAAAATATGGGAGAAAACAGAAATTTAAACCTCATTCCTGTGGGCCTGGGTTGCACGCGTGTTGCTGACATGCACTGAGATGCCAACAATGGTGTGTTCAAGCGTCAGCATGCTATTTAGGTACACTTGTTAGCTGCTCAAAATGTTCAATTTACACATAGAAGAAAAAAAGAAGCAGCTTTTCCAAAGCTTGTCACCAGGTAAAACTTAGGAAGTATCTGCTACAAAAAAGACATATTGCTAATATAAATCTTAGTCTAGGTTTTAGCTTTAGTTTATTGCATAGAATAAGTAAATTTGAAATTTTTCCAGTACATCATTCTCTACCCTATTTCTCAGAAATTATGGCCTTGTTCTGACGAAAGCTTTCCATAGATCGCCACACAAATACCTGATTTAAAGCCCTGATTGTCACAGGTTTTCACTAATTTCACAGAATATCACAACATTCTGAGTTGTGATAAAAAAGGGCCTTAAGAAAGGGACCTAACTGCCACACCAGTTTATCAGGAGTCTGCTCTTAGCCACACAGAGTTATTTTATTTAAAATGCTGTATTGAAAACTCAGCAGACACATATAATTTACAGTGAGGTTAGTCATTTACCTGCCTTGCTGTGAGGCTAAGAAAAATAAAAGTTATTGGCTTCAAGAACCATACAGATTTACATCTGATAAAAGCAGCCATGCTGCCATAGACCATTACACAAACTCGGAGAGAAAATACACCCCAGTATCACACACACACCAAAACTGACAGGAGGTTGTAACAGATTTTACGGCAGATATTGGTAAACTAAAAAAAACACACTATGTCTGCAATGATAATTTCAAGGATGTTCTTGCTGTCACGTTTATCAGAAAATAATCAAATAGGCCATTTAAATTGAAGAGTAGTAGAATCAGAACAAGAGACATATTTTAGGACTTCAGAGTTTATGGTTTTTTCTTTACAAGGAACACAAGCTTAGCTTTCTAAAATAAATTATTTACTGAGATTTGCTTCACGCATTTTGTGTACATAAGCACCACAAGCAGATTATATTTTATTATCTGATTTTCAAATGTATTACTCACTGATCTTTGCATCATGCTGGTTAAAAGCCCACCTTTCTGGTAATGAAAAAAAGTGCTGTAAGCAAATAACTAAGAAAAATAGGGGAGAAGAGAAAACAGAAGATTCTTGCTTAGGTAATGTGCAAGTGGCATACTAAGGAAACAAAAGGCAGAGCAGCGCCCTGCTGTTGTAAAGGGCTAGGCTGCTTTGTGATTAAGAACAAGCACACAGGATGATTTCTAGCTCCTCCGCAGTTTTGTCTAAAATCCTATACAAACCACTCCTATGGTTTTGGCACTTCTGTGCAAGGTTGATGAAATATTTTAGTGTCTGAGTAACTGTAAAGAAAATAACTGATGTAAACATTATGCTGTTTTATAATCCACAGAAATCAACACACAATTTACATAGGACATCAATTTGAAAACAATTTTTGATTATCATAGTACTACGCTTGTAAAATACTCTAAGTCTAGGTAGACATACATAGACTGTACATACAGTAATTAGCATCTCTGCAGTTCCTCAGTCACAGAGCATGTATAACAATCATGCAATTATTAAGCTTAATTTAGAAGCTCATGTTGTACAAATCAGATTGAAGAGAAAGAGAAGTTTTATATACTATTTACGGACAGAAAAAAGGCAGAAGGAGTCCAGCAAAAGCTTTGTTTCTGTAGCTAACACTCAACTGCTTCCTTAATAACGAAGGTTAGTCACATGCGCCACAGATCAGAAGGCTCACCACCAAAAAAATAAAATATTGCGTGGGATGTAAATGAAGAAACTCCAGTAAAAGCTGCACCATTGGTGAGTGCCATCTGTAGGCGTTTTCTAACTGTAATAACAGGCACACACCTGTGGCTGAGTGTTACAACAAATTTCGTGTTTTAGATCCATACCTTCCTAGCTTTGTTAAACCCACAAATTCACAAAGCAGTTTAAACCCTTGCTGCAGTAACAATTTAAAAGGATTAGATTTAAAAAACATAGAAGAACAAGAAAAAGAGAGTATGCAAAAGTGACAGTCAAACTAGCAGTAAAAGATATACACACTATCAAGGTAACAGTACTCGAACCTTTGATCATGACAGTCTTTTGAGACAGAAGCTTTGAATGTGGAAAGAAAAAAAAAACAAAACGTGCCATATCTTAAGCATATCAGACTGAAAATCTGAGATACCAGCAAAAGGAGGGGAAAACAGACTTGTTAGTGGGGGTGGACATAGCCTCTGTCACAAAGCATCCTGTGAAAGGAAAACCAGGGTTAAATCAGTTCAGAAGTATGAAAAGACCTGGACATGGGTGGAAACAGCACATAAACAATATGCATAAGCAGTGAATTACAAGAAGGGCAGATACCGCCAAACTTCCCAGAAATCTAAATAAGCATCTGTAAATTGCTGCCTACCACAAAGTGAGAGTGAAATATTGAGTTTAACAGGATCAACCTGTCACTCTACACAATGAGTTTCACTGAGACCAACTTGAGTAGTTGGCACGTGCATTATTCTAACGTGGCTACATGGGCCAAGCTCTGCAGCTCATGTCACACACTGAAACATGGAACAAACACATGGACCTACCTGGGGTATTTGGTACGGAATCAAAGTGACAATTGGATAACACTGCATGCTCGGCTCCATTGCGAGGTTCCAGCTTCACTACGACATTGGTTATGTTTGCATAGTAACTAGTAAAGCCTCCTAAAAAGTCAATGCTGAAGGAGCCTGTGGGCCTCTGTATGTCTACAGATATCCTGTGAGCATCCGTGCTTTCTCTTTCTATTCCCCTGATTTGTTCTAAGAGGTAGTTAACTGCAAGAACTTCATTTTCTGGACTTCCAACTGTTCTGGGCCCAATTGCTGTAATGTTGTCAAGATATCCCCTGTAAGACATAAATTAAAACTTAAGCATCAATACATTGAACATTTAGTATGTAACTTACCTACAACCATAACATTTTTGTAGATGGTTCTATTTCAAAACTGAAAGTAGGCAGAAGAGGCTACAGCCAGTTAGAGGGTAGCTTGTAGTGGGCATATAGGCCTGATCAGGACTTCTTCTTTTTTAACTATTTACCATTATATTAAGCCATGGGATTGGTCTTCTGATCTGAACATACCAATTTAAAAAGAAACAGAAGGGTGAATGGAGAAGCTAAAGATTTTACCTTTAGCGAGGTTCTGTATATGCATATACGTCCTTTTCTGAATGTCTGAAAAAGCACACTTTTATCACGACATATACCTGACGCTAACATTCCAAAACTGAAATTAAATTGATAGTTTTAGTCTTCCCGACGTCTCGGTGACACAACAACTGAAAACTTCCACAGAAGCTTTCCCTGACACTGAGCACCACACGAGACCACTAGAACTAAACTAAGGGGGAGGCGCTGTTCCATCGGCTCCGAGCTCTCGCCAGGGCACAGCGCGACACGACCCCTCTGCCAGGGACCGGCACCCACCCCGGCCGCCTCCCGCCCGGCGGCTCCTCCGTACCTGGCGCGGGAGGCGCTGAAGTCGCGGGGCCCGGCGGCGGCGGGCGGGCGGCTCAGCAGCTGCCGGTGCGACACCTGCGCCAGCGCCCGCAGCCCCAGCAGGTACAGCAGCACCAGCGGCGCCCCACGCGCCTCGGGCAGAGGCACCAGCGGCCGCCGCCCGCCCCGCTTCTTCCCGCCCGCGCCGGGATCGCCGTCCTCTCGCGGCGGCGGCCGGCGGCGGTCGCGCTGTGCGGCGGTGGCGCGGAGCCGCCAGCCAGCCGTGTCGCCGCCGCGCTCCATGGCCGCGCCGTCCGCCCGCCCGCCGCGCAGCCGCCGTAGGGGCACGGGCGAGGGTCAGAGCGCGGCCCGCCCCGCCCGCCGCTCACGTGGCCCGCGCAGGGCCCGCGGTGGCCCTGGGTCTGCTGCTCTCGCGCAGCCACGGGGTCGGTCGGGCTAGGAGGCCACAGCAAGTCACCTGGTCCGTCATCCCAGAGCACACGGGGCAGGATTTGTCCCTACTGTTCTTGAATATCCCCAATGAGGGAAACTTCACAGCTTCTCTGGACAATCTGTTCCAGTGCTCAGTCACCTGCTCTGTAAACAGAAGGTTTCTTCCTCATGCTCAGGTGGAATCTCCTGTGCATAATTTTCTGCGTGTTGTCCTCTTGTCTTCTGCCCTCTTGTCCTGTTGCTCAGAGCCGTTGAGAAGAGCCTAGTCCATCCTCTTGACACCCTCCCTTCGGAGCCTTACAGATGCTGATAAGGCTGCCTCACAGTCATATTTTCTTGAGGCTGAGCAAGCCCAGCTCTCTCAGCTTTTCCTCATAAAAGAGATGCTCCAATTCCTTAGTTACCTTTGTTGCTCTCTGTCAGACCTGCTCCAGGAGCTCTGTGTCTCTCTTGTCCTCAGGAGTCCATAACTGGGCACAGCCAGTGCAGCTGGGCCTGGTTTGGCTACGCACCGAGGCTGGGAAGCCCTCAGCAGTGGTTGCCCATGGAAAGTGGTGGCCTGGCAGTGGTGAAGCCCTGGGCCCTCTGTCCAGCCACAGCTCCAGGGTGAGCATCCACCTGACCCTGCACCTTACCCAAAACTGCCCCATGCACTATGTGCTGCATCACCTTGCTCACAAAGGTGTGCAAGGCTTTCCCTGGTTTCCTGTGTCTTTTAGTTGTTTTCTTTGGATGGTTGGTTTTGTTTTCGTTAAAGCAGAAAGGAAAGTTCACAGAAGTAACAGTGGTGCCACGTAGGGGAGCAGCAAAGTGCCACAGCCCTAACCCTAGCTCTAAAAACATGAAGTAACAGCACTGGTGGTTCTTGCAGCGTTTCCCCCTTCACTGCCTTGTATCTTTGGCATTTCATAGCTGTAGCATTTCACAGCTGTGGCATTTCATAGCTGGAGCTCTGGTGGGCTGGGGTGCAGAGCAATAGTGTCACGAGGTGCTAGTGAATAGTGGCTTCTAGTGAACTTATGCCCAAGAGAGCAGCCGCGAGGATGGGGCCCGAGCAGTGACAAGGACCATCACTCATGCAGCACTCCACACAGTTCTCCTTGGGAGAGAACACTTCTGCCTGCTCTCACACTGTCTTTGAATGATGGCACAGAAGATGACCACTGTTTGTGGTCATTTTCCCTATGTTTATCATACTGCTTTCCAGTGTTCTTCACCATTTTTGAAGATATCCTAAAAGATACTTACTTTTTGCTGCTTCGTGATGTAATCTGGAAACAAAATATGTAATGATCTAGAGAAATAGCAGTTTTGATAAATCCAGTGGTGCAGATAAACACCGAACACTGCTCCTTTCTACCCTGCACTTGTTGGCAAATGAAAACTAATAGGATTTACAATACTCTTTGGAATTAAAAACTCTGAAAAAAGTGTCGGACTGAAAGTTGATGACTGTGCTCTCTGCACACCCCAGGTTCTTTCAGAAATTTCCATACTCAGGCTTAGCGAGTTTTCTGATTTGCTTCACTGCATCCTCAGTACAAACAAGATTATTGATGATGATTTATGATGTACAACTCCCGATTATGTTATGACTCAGTAACGTAGTTCTAGGCTGAGAGTCTTGGTTTGTTCTGTTTTCTTCACTTTCTGCTTTTTTCTCACCTATGTTACCTCTCTCCACGAGCAGACAAACATACCTACATGTTAGGTTCTCAAAAGTAGATGTTACATTAGAAACTACTATGAAAAATTCCATTTTTTTTTTCATGAAATACCAGAGCAGAATTAGTCCAGTGAAAGGCTTGCAAAAAAAAAAAAAATCAAATGTGACCCTCCAATATGTCATGGAATGGAAACTGCCCTTTGACAATGTCATATTAATAACCTGTATGCTGTTAAGTTAGTACTATGAATATACTTAAGGAAATATGGTTTTGAAGAAAGATGGGCCTTCTATTGAGTGTAGGTTTCTATTTCTTCTTTGAAATTCTTGTGTAGGTCGTGAAGTTATATGGAGAAGACAATCATGGAATCAAATACAGACTTTCATATCTTATTTTGATTTAATGGATAATATCATCAGTGTTAAAATACTGAGGGGCCACCACTCCTGAAAGACTTACCTAAGCAGCTTTATGCAGGGCCAGTAGCTCTCCAGCAACATATTTTGTTTCACATCAATTCTACTATGCCTACATTACTGATCTGAAGCATTATGCACAATTTGAGAAGTAGTAGCTACACATCATTTGTTGATGTGTAGCTCTTTCTTTTGGCTCTGGGCGTACATGAGGATTGGAACTGTAGAAAATTTTCATTGTTTTCTTCAATATTTTCCTTTTATTTTTGGGGCAATATTTGAACATTAAACCACCCCTGTTAAGAAAAAGTCTTGACCATACTAATTTTGGTGACAGTCATATTCTTATCAATCAAAACAATTTTTAAAATTCTGTCAATTCAAAATTCAAAAGTAATTATCTGCTTTATATCAGAAAGACTTTGTATGTTTGAAAGACCAACAGCCCTTTTATCTTCTGTTCTGAGCACAGCACTTGGGAGGGCACCGTGCAGTATGAATTAGGCTGGAATTATAGTGCTTTCATAGTTTTGACATGACTGTAATATCAGGGTCAAATACATCAACAAACACGGTGCCCTATATTGCTCTGTTAGTCTGGAATGACCAATTTAAGATAATTGGATCTGATTTCCAATCAAATTATTCAGCATAAATTCAGTTTGACTGTATGTCAAGAAGGCTGGTGTTTAACCTAGTATCTTGCAATCCAAGCTGGTTCATTTTGTCAGCTCACAAAAGAGGAAAATCCCATGTTCACTGAGCATTAATTATACTTGTTAACCTTATTTTAAGCAGAAGAAGTAAAAAGACAATTCCTTATTGATAAGGACTATGGGTTGGATTTGTTTTCTAGTTTAGTAGCCAAAGTAGGTTAAGTCATAGCAGGTTAGCATTCTTGCTTTACAGAAGAGTACAGATATGAATGTTTTATATGCTAAGGCCACCATCAGTTACTTAGGGTGAGAGAACTACAACACTGTCTTCAGAAGAACATTCAGTTTTGACTAAAAATAAACAGTGATTAAATAATATGTAAGTTGTTCCCATTGTCACCTTTCTTATTCAAATGTGACTTACTTGTGGTATTAATTTCTTAGCTTCCATTTTCTACCCATCGAATCTTCTTACATCATTGACCAATAAATTGAAAATCCCTTTGTTACAAGATGTCTAGTCTACTGTAGGTGTTAATACATCAGGATGAAGACCCCTCTTATGTTCATCTTCAAGCTTAAATTTTATAAACTGGTGATTTTCCAGCCCTTTCATCCTGCAGTTAACCATTCTGATGATTTCAAGTTTTCTAGTAACTTACCTGCATTGCTAAACCAAGAGAAGGAGCATTGCATTGCAGCACCTACACCAGTGACACATACAAAGGTCATTGCTACTCTGCAGGGAGGCAAAGATGTTTCTTTGTTTTAACATAAGCATGTTGCCACAGCTTTGAAGTGACAGTTCTGCCCAGCTGTCTTGGGAATCTGATTCTGTCACTGCGGCATGTTCCAGCCGTCCACTCAGTGTCCCACAGCTTCTCTGACAGACCAGCTTTCAATGAAATTTAGACTTAGCAGGAAACTCTGTGAGGAAGAAGAATCGGATTTTACATTCTGGGTTTCCAGGGCCTATTATGTCAGGCTTTCCTTAGTGACAGATGCAGGGCTTGGAAAAATCTTGCTTCCCTGCACAGAAGATGGTGTTGGATCACTGAGCTTTGCTGCTGCAATGGAGCTAGATCTTTACTCCTCCCTCAGGCACAGATCTTTCATCTCTTGAGACATATATCCTCACTCCTGTAACCACAGTCTTATAACTAGAAGCTCATATTAAATCAATTTTCTGCCCTGTTTTCAAGGTGGATTTTTTGGGCACTACTACCAACAGTCCAGTTGCCATCCCTTAATTGTGGCCTGGTTCTTATTGTGTGTACTGAAAATGTTTGCCTTTGCAAATGTATTAAGCGTTCAGTATTGCTCTGAGTCAACACATTCTTCTTCATTATCTGTTGCCATCCTAGTCTTAAAAATGAAACTAGGAAGAATATTTTCAAGAATTTTGAAAGTGCAAGAATCCATCCCTATAGTAATACAGGGCAGCCTTGTGTAGCCTCGTATTCAGTTCAATACAAGCTGTTGTTCATCCTGAAAACTCTTCTATACAGGTACACTTCATGCTGTCAAGGAAACTGGCACTTCTTGGACTTTATTTCCTCACTTTATCATAACTCCACAATACAGCATCTAGCCATGGATAGCACAGTGTGTCACAGGCTAGTTTGAGAAAATAGCACGTGAAGTCTAATGAGCTTATAACCCTTAATGTCCATGCTCTCAGCTGAATCCTTATAAAAATCTTTCCCAGACATCAACCGGGGGACATTTAGGGCTAATCTAACCAAACACATCCATCTCTCTCCTAAGGTAAGAAGACAGAAAGTGCCTTATTGACACTCCAGACATAGCCAAGAATTGGGCATTTTCACCTTCATGCTATAATTAAAGCAGAATGATTAAACCCTGGTCACTCTTTTCAGAACAGGAAGTGGAAGAAGCTATCCACAGATGCTAGATTGATAGGGCACAGAGAGACCTATGTTGTTTGCATCAGCACTGTACTTAACCATTTTGATTTGGTAAGCTTAACCAGTGCATTTTCCTCTTCCCTGTTTAGCAGTACTCATTTCCTGTGTCCCCTCCTCTTCTTACTCTATAATTTTGTAATGGACACTATAATGACAACCAAGAATTACACAGAGAAAATGAACTGATTATTGCTTGTTGAAAAACAAAACAAACAACCTTTGTTCAGATAAATATACCCTCCACTTGCAGCCAAGTCATGCTCTATGTCACCCTCTTCCCTGTAGATACTCTGCCCCCCATTCCATGCAGGCTGAGCATTTCCTTTGTTACAAGGAGAGGCCAGGGATTGATGTTTCCCTGGGGAAGGGAGCAATCAGCCCTCCTGACTGTAATTTCAGGACAGAAGGCTTTTTCTTCATTTGCTCCCAGCCTGTAAAGGTTCAGTCAATCTTAAACTAATAAGAATTTGTTGAACTGGTAATCAGATAACCAGAACCCAGTCCAAAACCAAGCCACTTATGCTTCTTTTATTTGTTAAATAGCTCACTTTTTACAGTCTGACAGCTTCTGACAAACCATAATCACTCACTTGCTTATTTGCTACCTCTTTCTGCTCTTTAGCCCCTCTGATATCTGCCACCTATCACTGTCAGCTCTCCTATCTCCAGAAAAAAACCACACCTCCTTTATCAACCTAACTTTATGCAACTGAATCACCACCCTGGTTCTTTTCTAATCACATCAAGATTAAATTCTTTTTTTCCTTCAAGACCTTAAGTACCTCCGTACTCATCCACATATGTTACCCAGGTTCATTTATCATCCCATGTCAGCCATTTTGGCAGTGACATCAGCCTGTTTATTTCTTACATATAAAGTTTTCCAATCTTTTCATATGCTATCTCTCCTGCACACAGTCCTCAGAATATTTACATTCAGGCTACCTGTATTACATTAGTAATTACTTAACACCACAAATTAAACAAAGTAATTTTGATTCAGTCATTTCAATCAATATTCTCTTAGCTCATGGATCATATGACCAGGGAGTGTTTTATCTTGGCTTACATCTGTTTATCAATGCTGTCAGAAGGCTTTGGTCAGGAAAAAAAAAAAGATGTATGTGATAAGAGCAGGTAGTTCCACGCAGAGGGACGAGCGTGATCACCACAAAAGACTGATGAATGCAGGAGGCATGGTTTCAATAAGCTCTCTGCCTTCCCATCTGAGCACAGCTGACTACGAGGAGACTTTGCCAGGATCTGTGTGTATTTATGCTGAGCTGGCTTTCTACATTTGTGCAGTTTATTTAAATAAGAACTTCATTTCAGAAACTTGTTTCCCATATTTTATATATACTGCAACAATAACAATGAAGGGGCAATAGGTAGGTATGTTGTGTCCTCTTCAAAGACAGGCCTGTTCCCATTGAGAAATCAATGAAGAAATTCTCTGGGGGTGAAAGGAGTGAAATAATTTTAAAATCAGTGGAGCTGAAATTATTTACAGTAGCAGAGAGCACAATCACTACTTTCAGTTTTGAGAATACTGAGAAAAAGGCATTTTAGAGATACATGTATATCAAGCTTCTGTTTCAACCATTGCTGATTTCATTCTATGAGCCTAGTTATAAAAGCCAAGACACACTAACTCCTGAATGGTTAAATATTTCTTTACAACTTGACAGGACAGCATTTAAGCATAATCCCTTCATAATCATGAATCACTGTTATTGAAATACAGATATTCCAGGGAAATTCTCATTTCACTCTATACCAAATATTTCATTGAGCAGTCTACCTGTGAATGCATTTTGTGCTTACTCAAGCACTTAAAGTGGAAGCTAACCCTTGGAATTAGTGAAAGCTGAGCTGACAAACTAGATCTGAGGAGAAGTGACTCTTCTTGCCACCTGGAATAAACTTTTTTCCTCCAGTATATGAATGGAAACATGAAAATTCTTTTAAGAGTCTTCTAAGATGCTTAAATGTTGAAGAAGAAATAATGTAAACCGTTTGATAGAAGTGCGGTCTACAATTTCTTTCTTACTTTTTAAATAGAAATAAGATTAATAAGTTAAATTTTATTTGTAAATTTAGCACATGGAGAAAAACAATAGAAGATTAAGGAGAAGTACTGTACACAGGTGTAGCATAAAATTTCTGTATGTTGACAGAAGATTGTGAAAATATTTTAGCTTGTTTAGATGAGCAAAATCTACTATGGTATTAATGCATAACAGCAATTCTGGATAACCCAAACTAAATGGTATGAGCAAAGACTAAATGTATTTAGTAGGAAGGACTGTAGAAAATGAACATTTAGTGTAGTCCTGCTAAGAGCATTCTGGTTTTAAGACAGAGTCATGACAGGCCATGACAATATTCCTTTGCACATAATCCTCAGTAATATCAGTGAATATAATGTTAAAAATAATCTGATTGACTGACCCGTGAAATATTCCAGACTTCATTATTTTGTCTATAGACTTGAATTCCCATGACTGTAATATAATATTCAAGGGCCACCTATTCCAAGCATCCTGACAATGAGGAAGTCAGGCAGAAACACCAGGAGGCTCACTGGGTGAGCCGTGGGTTCTGAGGGATTGGGCAGAGGAAGTGACTGAGCCACAATGTCACATTTGAAAAGTAGGTTGTAGCAGTGAAGCTGGTGGAGCTGTCAATGACTGGCAAAGGGGAAGCATAACTACTGTTTTTAGCAAAGCAGTAAGGAACACCAGTGGAACTACAGGCCAATCAGTCACACACCTCTGCCCAGCAACATCACAGGTCAGAATGTGGTGAGCTCATGGGGCATGTGAATACACTGATTGCTTACAATCACCATGTAAATTTCTCCTCTGGGTTAAGCAGTCTCATCTGTCAAGTTTCATTCCTGGCTACTTTTTTTCTGCCTTCTGCATTGTAAAAGCATAATTAATTTTGCCACATTCAGAAACTGCCCCAGTGTAGTGACCAGCAGGGTCAGCTCACCAGTCTAATTCACTGCATGAAAACCCATGTTGTAGTGAGAAGGTGGAGTGGCAGCAACTCTTCTATCAAGACGGCACACTAATTCCACTTCAAAAACTATCCCATAATTTTCCTTTGCCATGCTTTTGTCTTCTCCAGCCCTAAAACATAGCTCTAGAGAATTTTCCCAGCAAAAGGAAATTAGAATGTCACATCACAAACTTGCTGGCTTTGCATTCAAATATGCCAAAAATATGAAATATATCTGTTTCTTAGTTATGCAGGTCAACTGCATATTTATACTTCCCTTAGCACACACAAACCACACAGATTACTAATCAAGTCATGAAGTAAGTATACAAATATGTAAATAAAAATACTACAAAATGCAGCAAGCTACTGCAACGGCCCACCCTGCCCCCCCCCCGCCCCCCCAACAATTACAACAGCAGTATAGCCACCACAACCTTAGTGCAAGGTAAATTGGTAGGAAAGGGAGTAGGTTCCAATAAACCGGCAGTGAGAGCTGGGAGAAAAAAGTTTTACAAGGACCAGTAGTATTTAACTTTGGGCTCTTAAATCACACAAGTAAAGGATTGCTCTGGTGTGGTGAAAGGTTCAAGTATGCATATATCGTGCTCAGAAGAGCACATTCAGGCTTCTTGTAATTTCTGTAGTTGCTGCAGGCTACGTGATGCTCAGTGTAGCCAACATCTGCCCAACAGCACAAGCAGAGGGAAGCCACAAATGAATTTCAAATTTGAATAAACATTTTAAATGAATTTCAAATTTGAATAAACATTTTCAGTAAATGCCTCAGAACACAGGGGAGTTTGAAGTCAGCTGACACATCTGAACTTTCTGGTTGGTTCACTAGTTGAGTTCAGTAGAAAACATGGACAGCAGTCCAAGGCTAGTGTAAGTATAGTGCAGATAAATAACAAAATCTGCATTCCTCTTGTAAGTTTCCACTACCAATTCCTGATCTTGTTTCTCTGATCTCTCCTCAGGACAGAACTTTGTTTTTCTGAGTATAGGTGGAGTCAAATGACTTTTGAGGAGGGGAGGAGGGGATTCTTATAAAATCCAATGCTTACACATCCTGAAGGAGACAAATTGGTTTGTTCAGCTAGCCAGATGGTAGTTCAGATGAGAAAGATGACCTGGTGGTTTGCAGCACAACTCAAGAACTTACATACAACTGGAAGGTGAATGAAGAGCTTCATATCCCATACAAGCCTTGGCTATCAGAATAAGGTAATTTCTTGATGCTACACTTGATTTTTGTTACTTCTAACTGGTTGCTCATAGCATTCAGCCCCTCTTTTCCATCCTAAGATGCTTTGTCAATAAACTGCTATAGATCGTACTCATTAGACTGACTCCTAAAACAATGCTGTGAAGTTAAAAAGGAAAATTTCATGAAGAGTTCCTCCTGAATTTGTGTCTGAGGAGCAGTAACTAGTACGACTCTATTGTCATTGAAGCTCTAGTGACAGGTGAGCATTAGCAGAGCAGGGTGTTAGATGAAAATCATAAGATATCTGAATGTGACTAACATAGCTTGTTCTTTGACTGTGTACCAAATGACATGTGTGGAGGAAGTTTCAGCATAAATTACAATTGATTTCTTTGTTTCTTTCCATCTTTCTTCTAATACAACCAATAAAACAAGACTATATTATTTAATCTGTTGTTAATTTATTAAAGCTATATTTTGTATTTAGTTTTACATAGTTCCTGTTTCAAGGTGTCAGCCTTTGGTGAAAGTGTCTTTGTGTCTATGTATATTAAGTATGCTTTTTAAGACACTTTTGTGTCTATCTATATTAAGTATGTTTTTCTTCCTTTTCTCTTTTTTTTTTTTTTTGGTAAGTCCAAATCCAAGGTAATAGTACAATATTTGTACTGGAAACCCAAACCAAAAACCCATTACCAAGTCACATTTCTTTAAGTGTGGAAAAACTTAATACTTGCCCTTTTTTTTTCTTTTTTGTCTTCTTGGGGAACCTATATCTGTAAAGTACCACCAGCTCACAAGGAGCCCATTCAGCCTCCATTCACAGAGAGTGAATACACTTATTTGGGGAGTGTTAAGTATGAGTTGCATGAAAAAAAGAAGTTTAGGATTCATACTAACAACACTTTTTTCTTGATTCCACCACCATGTTTTGCAATGTGCAGCAAATGTATTCAACTCATTTGCTCTTTTGTAAAAAGTAAATTAGAACATGGAGCACAAGATAACCAAGTAGAACTAGTATCCGTCTTCACAAGTTTATGTGGCACCCTAAAATGCAAGCAATGAGATAAGCATTTTATAATTTATTTTTATTGTTGTCTGATAAGCTTTTTGAATCATTGGCATGACTCAAAGCACAAATAGCTTGGAGAACTTGTAGAGCATGAATAGAGGAACAGCCCCAGTGCCTCAAAAAGTGTCTTTGTAGCTATCCAGGTGCAAAGATAAAGGCTGCACTCTTGCCTGCGTGTTCTTGCTGGCAAAATTTGCCATGAGCATAATAACACTACTAACAAAGCTGTCCGCTCTTGCTGATGCACGCACCAAAGCACAGGCTTTCCTGATTTAAGTCCACGTTTCACAGGACATCTGTTCCAGCTGCCATGAGAAATTTTGGAGGTAGGAGTCAGTGAGATGCTAGACAGAATGCTTATGCTTTAGGCACAGCTTTACATTTTTGAGGGACCTTGTGTATGACCAGACATAACAGAAGGAGCAGTTCCCTACAGGTCTTTCCTCCTTTTTATTTAGAAGGTTAGCTCCAGGGACAAAATGGGTAAGTGAAGATGTTAATACGTTACTGTTTTTACCATTACTCAATAGTTAAGAGCAAAAGGAGATCCTATGTAGGTTTTTTTCAGCTTAGGGTGTTTGCAATTACATAATCTTATAATAAGGAGGAAGAAAGCAAAGTGTGGTGTCAGAAACATGTTCTCTTATTGTAGTAGCCATGCTTTCTTCTACTCTGTTCAGGCATTCCAACAATTCCCTATAGTATGTAGCTTCACTGCTTTCAGATCCATGGGGAAGGAAAATAACGACCTCATTAATTAATAATGCAACTGAAATAGTAATTTCATTTTGGAGTTACATGTAACACTGTGATCATTAAAAGGGAACTGAAGGATGAATTCTGAGCTGTGACAGAAAAGATGTATTTGTTGTAAGGAAACACGCTGTTCATTTAAGTTTTGTGAGCAGTAAGGCCCAATTTATCTCCTCCTGGGACAGAATTTGCCTAATGAAAGTGAAGAGTGCTGGGAGGTGTCATGCAGATTTTATCATGCCTGTTTTAGTCTGGGTGTTGCCTGGTAAGCAGCAGGATTTTTTCTATCTGTCTTGTGGCCCAAATTATAATCCCTTGCCTAGGCATGTCTATGCAGAATGCAGAAATATCAGTATCACTCTCCCTAGGCAGGCTCATTTAGCTTGGGTGTTGCGTCCTTTTTATGTTCTTCCAAGCCTCAAACAAAATTATGACCATGCTGCTTGAACTCAGCATTGTCAGAATGCGACAGCTACAGCTTGATATATTTTCTGTATTTTATTATAGTAAACTGAGCACTAATACAAGTATTAGTGCTTCCAACTTTACAAAATTTATGGCCTTTTAAAGTATTAGCTACATTTGACAACTGACAAAACAGGCACAGCAAGATCTAACAGCTTGCTTAAGATCACCCCAGAAACTGTGGGAATGAAAACCTGATTCTTTCATACAAACCTCAACACAAGGCAGTCTCTCCCTCTCTTGTGGCTGTTCTAAGATTTTTTAAGATGTGCAAATGTTTCCAGTACCATGTCAGTCCAGACATGGACTGACTTTGGAATGATTTTGTTTCTGATCCCTACAAGGCTCTCATGGCTTTTTATCCACACCCTGCTGCAGTCATTCAGATCCTCCTGAGATCATGCACCTCAAGGGAGCAAATCACAGGACTAGTGACTGCTTCTTTGTACTGGCTAATTTCAAGTGGTATGGATTCCCTCATGCAGCTCGTTTCTTCCAGGCACACACAGCATAGATAATTTTAAGTATAGTACATCTTCAGCCATCTCAAGCTTCCCATTCTCCACTTGAGATAGGTCTTTTTTTGGTCTTCTGTATCTTGTACAATATCCCTGCTCAGAATTTAGTGTCCATGAAGAAACTGGAAGAATGTATGAATGTTTATCTCCCTCCAGCCAGATCCCATGTCCTCCGTGCACTGCATGATTGCTGCATGTTTATCACAAAACTTGTAAGGGGAAATATGCTTTTTCAGTTTTGTGCTTATAAAGATGTTCTTGCCTATGGATGTATCTTTGCAAGGATGGATGTGTACCATTTTGGTAAAAATGCTTGGCGTTGCAGGAACGATTAATATTTATAAATGCTAAAATGCTGAGGACCCTAAAATTCTTCTGTCTTTGAAAATCTTAATGTCTGAATATTTTCCTATTGTCTTCTCTCCTTTGTTCACATCTGCATGCTTCTTTTGTTTTCTTAACTCTGTACATGAATTTAAAAAAAAATTTCTTTATTCAGTCTTCTGTCTCTTGAGGCCTCTGTTACCCAGGTAATATTTTCAGTCAAACCACTGTAATGAATGTTGTATTTTAACTTGATAATGAGTTGTGTTAGCCATTCCTAGAATATTTTAATTAATTTCTTTAACAATGGGCCTTCTACCAATTTACAGATCTGTTAAAAAACCTCATCACCATCACTACCACTCCAGGAAAAAAAAAAAAAAAGAAAAAACAACCCCAAAAACCAGAGAAGATCTAAGAATCAGAAAAGATGCAGGCTAAAGACAGCAATCCACCAGACGGTGGCTATGGATGGGTTGTGGTAGTGTCAGCCTTCATGGTGATGGGCCTCACTGTTGCTGTTCTCAAGACTTTTGGTCTGTTCTTTGTTGAAATCCAGCAGCATTTTGATGAACATGCAAGCACCACTTCTTGGATCACATCAGTAACCATTGCCGTCTTTCATTTAGGAGGTACGTAGTAGTACTTCTCTAGCATTTTATTTTAATATTAACTGCCTGAGAAAGTTTGGAAGTCTTCCTTAAAAAAACCCAATCCCAGAAACATGTAAGGTCTAGACTTCCTTCTTCTGTTTCTACAGAAAATACAGAAAAATTTCAGAAAATTGGCATTTACTGCCTCATTTTGAAATGAGTTAATAACAAAACTCTATAGACACAGGAATCTGATTGCTTGAAAAAACATCTTGTACCTAAACTCATAATTACGTTTTGCTACAGGCTTTGAGTTAAACTCATTAGAGATAATTCTGATAGTTACAGAGATTGTTTAATCAAGCTCTTAAAACAGTGTGTGCAAGTTCACTGATCTCAGTGTGACTGTCACTTTTTCAAAGTATTTAAAAATACATGGATTGTGACCCCCATCCATTAGGTAAGCCATCTGCTACCAAAATTATTCTCAGTCCTGCTTTTTCCCACTTTTTATTATCTTCACCAAGATCCCCTTTCTTTGCATGTATTACCAATTCTATGTCTTCTTCACCCCTCTTACTATGATTCCAAGTTAGTGATCTACCAGAAGACTCACAGGGTTAAAAAGGAAAAAAAAAAATCTATTCACACAGAGAGAACTCAATAAAGACATGACCATGGAAGCAGAGAGTAGGGAAAGATAGAGTGAACTATCCCAGTCAAAGGCAGTGAGGTCAAATACCACATCACACCAAATGAAGGAGGGAAAAATAAGAAACATACTGCATTTGACTAAGCTTGGCTGTTTAGAGAGTCCTTAGTGCCCTGTAAACTGCATGATCCTTCACATGATGTGAGGATTCCGAACATGTGCAGGCTTGAACTGTACAGAATTTGTGAAGTCTGTTCTGCATATTCTCATAGAGATATATGGTTGCAATAGGTAAATATCCTTACATAATAAGTGCTATCATAATTTTGTTTCTGAAGACACTTCTTTGCATAGACACTGTATAATTACACACATCCTACTCAGTCCACACCTGTAAGTATTACTGCTTGGAACTGCAGTACTTCCAAACATCAAGAGCAATTTATCTTTCTTTGAAAAATGTTTTCAGAAGGAAAAAAGAGTAACCCAAAGTCAAAGTAAAAAGATAAAATAAGTCATGAATTGAAAAGATTTTATCAGTTCCATAAACCGCTATCCTTGATGCCTGCTTTGCAGTGACAGATATAATTAACTGAAAAAAAAATTGAAAAACCTGCTTCACAGACTACAGAAATGAATAAATGGTAATCTATCAATTTGGTTAACAAAATAGACGCATCACTGACATATTGTGATACTATTGTGTTCATTCAGGCATTTGTACTTCATGAGAAGAAAAAGTCAGCATAGGAGGGAAAAACTTAATAGTCCTGTTTTAGTTAGGTTTTGTTTTGTTATAGCCTATATTTATATTGTATAGGAATGTATGAAGGAATAGAGCATATGACACAATAATATCAAGTATAAACCAGAAAAAAAATTGCCTAACCACATGGGAGGCCACTTCAAGGAAGGCAGACATAATTTTCAGGAGAAGTTGGTTTTCATCCTTTGAAATCCATTGAAAATAATACTCTTTCAGTGAATAAAACTTTGTGGTTGAACATTCCAAACCCCCTCTGTATAGTAGTTTATAAATGTCTCAGGTCAATACATAATTGCCCTCATCTTCTTCTGCCTTTGCTTCATTTATAGGGACCACAAGACTTCCTGATGAAGATCACCTGAGCCTCCAGTTCTTTGAGCATTTTTCCTGGCCTGGCTTAGTCTTTCTTAATGTCTATCTCTGGGAAACCTTAAGTGTCACTTGGCTCAGTATGAAGGATGATCACTGAATTATTATTTTTACCTATTTGGATCCTTTCAACAGCAGGTCTGTTTCTTGTGTCAAAGGAGATCATGTGCTTCCACTCCCAAGGTCTGCACTTGCAACAGGCTGTTCAGTTTACCACAGCAAGGATTCTCTCCATCACCTTCACCAGCCTTCCCTCGGTACTGATGTACACCTCTCAACATCTTTCTCTTTGTACTCTTGTTGTCATCCCTTTCCATTACTTGTGCATTTTCTGTGTGTTGCCCTTGTCCTTTCAGACTCTGGAGTCAAACTATTTTACCCATTTCCAGTTCTGTGTCTGGCTTCTTTCTTTCTCTTACTATTCCATGTTTAATTTCCGCCTGTTTCTTCTTATTTGCTATTTAAGAATTGAGATTTGGTAATATTTCTCTCCAGCTGCAGATCTTTTTCTTGTCTTCAAGAACTTTCATGGATGTTATCCTGTGTCTAATTTTCTCTTCTTTTTTTCATCATGTTTTATGATTCACCAATTATATGTACTTTATCATGTTTCATCAACTACATCTTAAGATAATGACTGAATTTCAGTATCATTTTAACATGCTTATAAAATTATCAGATTTTTGCTGTAAAAGCTGATGAGACATTTGAGGTTTGTATAACTCCTGCCAGGTCTTTCTGCTATCAGACAATGTACATGCTGCAGATTTTGCAACATCTAGTACTCTGTCGGGTTTATTTCACCCATCCTAGCTACCAAATTCTCTTAATTCTAATTAGCATAGGTTAATGTACAACAACCCGCCCCTACAAACTACTAAAAAACCTTCCTTGATGGCTGCTCTCTCTTAATAATTGTCTTCCTACTTGTTTCAATTTAGAAGCATGGTCCCTGTTAACTGAATTCTGTTTCATGCATGAACTCCAGTTCCCAGGATATTTAACAGATTCTAGGGAGCTGGTTCATGCCATGTAGTACTTGGGAACCCCCTGGCGGCCATGGCCGTTTAAAGAAGTCCTATGGCCTTGACCTCGACTCTTGTGATGCTGACGGAAAAAACAGCCAGGCAGTAGAAGTATCCTTAATTAAGCAAAAATATTCCTGACACTTCAGGTGTTTCCAGACAGTGACTAGAGACCAAAGCAGCTGCTGCACCATCAGATCTGTACCACCTGCACTTTTTCCTTTGTGTTGAAGAGCCCCTGCGCTCTGTTGTGAGAAACTGTGCCACTAAATAAAGATTTAAGAAATGAACTGCCAATTTTATGTAAAAAGTATAACCACAAAATAAACTCTAATTTTTGGTCCTTTATAAAGTTTTAAAATTCCATTAAGGGTTGATTTTTGCAAAATTCTAGAAAAAAAAAGTTAGTTTTCTCCAGAAAGTTTTCATGCCAGACATATCAATAACACATTCCCAATAGTACAATTTTTATAGATGAACCTATAGATTCCATGGCTGAAGTTTCACTTTCTGCTAAAACAGTCCATGAGGCTCTGTCTTGTTTGTAGTTGTATCCTTACACGAAAATCAGTAGAACTGTCCTACTACAAGGAAGGCACTAAAATGCTCTTTCCCTTTAAAAGAGTCCACATATGTTGAATATATTTTCAAATCTGTGCCTCAGGAACAGTAATTTCTCTATCAGCAAGGATACAATTTTGAAATTTTGATTGACCTCCTACCCCATCCAGCAGAATTAAGGCTGTTTGTGTCGAGCATTATAAAGGTAGTCCTCATCAAAATGTTATATTTATTTGGCCATATTGATCAGATTAATATTCCTAATGTATTTTTCTTTCTCCAATTTTTCTGCTGATCTAGCCCCTGTTGCCAGCTCACTGTGTGTGCAATATACCCATCGGACAGTTGTGATCACTGGAGGACTTTTGGCTTTTTCAGGAATGGCTTTGGGATTTTTTGGATTCAACATGGTCTGGATGTATGCAACAACTGGCTTCCTACAGGGTATGAATTTATGACTTTATGGCTTTCTTCCACTAGCAACTTATTTGAGGGAGCAAGTGGTAGGAGTTTTAAAATCTGGTATCTATTTTGACTTTATGAGCAGTCAGAACAAGCAATGCTCTTTAAAAGTGATTTTCCTCCCATTCCACTCTGGTAATAAGAATTTGTACAGGAAACCTGCAACAACAAAGAAGACAAATATTTAGATGCCAGTAATTTACACTTGCAAATTATATGCAAACAGAAAATTAAGTGTTTTGTTTTTCATTCAGAGATAAGAGCTTTGTAAAGATTTAAAAAAAAAAACTTCATGAAGGGTACTGAAGTAAAAAGACAGGGAAATTCCAAATTCTATACTTTCTGTCAGTTTATCTTATGTTTTGAACAGAGTCCCAGGCTTTCATTTTATTCCAATCCTTTCCTTCACTTCAGGCAAAACCAGGCCAGAAAATTGTCTCCAACAGCTAGCAGATTTTCCTGGAACAGGAAGCAAAGCTAGCAGGGAGTAAAATAAACCATTCTGAATTCTGCACTGGATGCCTGAGAAAATGTCTGGAATTTGAACCCTTTGGCAGTCCTGGGCTGCCAAAGAGTCTAGGGAGCCATCAAAATAACTCTAAGTTAGAGCAGGTTTTAAATTTTCTCAAAGCAGTTGAGTGACAAAATTAAGAGCAAATAGAGGCAATACAGCAGCTTCCTTCATGTCCCACCTCACTGTCTACCCTGAACACAG
The DNA here is from genome assembly GCF_015832195.1 of Motacilla alba alba. Lineage (NCBI taxonomy): Eukaryota > Metazoa > Chordata > Aves > Passeriformes > Motacillidae > Motacilla > Motacilla alba. The sequence goes on along the minus strand of NC_052046.1, from coordinate 60,239,998 downwards.
CTCAGCTTAACCTGCTGGTCTAACCTAGTACCAACCTTAACACAGACAGCAAGGACACTGGGATCTGCCTAGCTTCAACCCCATGACCATGCAATTTCTCATGCACTGGCAAAGCTGTGAAACCAGCTTCTTTTTTTTTTTTTTTTTTTTAAGAGAGAATGTAATAATGTGTATACTTCATGTTCTGCTTTTTCACTTGAATATATACAACGTACAGAATACAATGTCACAAATATACTCGTACACCTACTCCAGCTAAGCTCATGCTTCTTGTAGGCAAAAATATTTTCCTTCTAACACTTTTTAACTTTGCAAATGTAGACGCACTGACTGTTTTAATTTCCATCTTCACAAAATACCTCAATAGTGTCTAACCAGTGCTATTTCTATTGGTGTTTTTCAGGTCTTGGCATTTCTTTTTCGTGGACACCAGCCATTAGCATTGTTAGCCACTATTTCTCCAAGAAAAGGGCTTTGGCCAATGCTATTGCCAGTGCTGGAGAATGTGCCTTTGCATTCATGTTTGGGCCATTTTTCCAGTGGTTGATTAGTCAATATGGATGGAAAGGTGCCCTCTTGATCATAGGTGGCATCCAACTCAATATTTGTGTCTGTGGAGTACTGATGCGACCCCTGGCAAGCAGCTGCTTCCTTGAGTCCAGCCATTGTGAAACTGAAACGCCACCTGGCAACGGTGCATCCAGGCCAGACAAAGAAGATAAGTCTCCCATCAAGCACAAAACCTTCAACTGGATGCTTGTGAGGCGATCAGAATTTGTACTTTATGCCAATTTTGGTATATTAGCTGCTATGAGTTTTTTTGTTCCTCCATTATTTTTAGTTCCACTTAGCTACAGCCTGGGAATAGATGAATCATGGACTGCATCCCTCCTATCCATTTTGGCTATGGTGGACTTTGGAGGCAGATTGCTGTGTGGCTGGTATGCCAACCTGCGTGTTACCAAAACCATTCATTTGCTGGCAATGGCAATTACATTGATCAGTACTTCTCTGATGCTCTTGCCACTGGCTAACAATTACCTTTCCTTGGCAATATTCACAGGCTTCTATGGATTCTTCTTTGGTACAACAGTCGCCATTCACATTACAGTGCTAGCAGATGTTGTAGGCATGCCAGAATTTGACAGTGCCCTAGGACTTTTCATGCTTATTCGAAGCTCTGGAGGTTTTGTGGGGCCTCCTCTTGCAGGTAAGTTAAGACAACTCACTGCCAAAAATAGTTTAAAAGAAGAAAGGGGAACCGTAATCTGAACTGAAAAGATCTGGACCTGCTCTCAAATTTCTCCCTTTTTTAGCTTAGGGGTGTCTGAGCCAAGAAGTACATAAAAACAAATAGTCAGTTTAAATCCTCTCCAAAATACCTTGCTCCCTCTCTTCTGTGTGATTTTGGAGATACCTTTACAACAAGAAAAGAGGGATGAAAGGCAGGGCTCACATGGTGGTCCTGCTTCCCAAATCCCACATAATGCCACTTGATGGCCTCCAACTATCTGGCTAAGAAAGTGTGCTTTGGGACAAGCAGCAGACACACACTTTCAGAGAAGAAACTGAAATTTGAGACTAGTGATTACACAAATGTTGGTATTGTTGGGAGGGTTTCTACAGAAGTTCAAATTGAACAGCCTGAAACATTAGGCTATGCAAACCTCAAGGAAATATTCAGAGGAATGCCTGCTGGTTGTAGACAGCATTTGAGCCAACTAGTATAATAAATAGGGAAGGCAGCACGTAAGAGCAGCGGGAAGAGAGAGCAGACAATGAGACAACACATGGATTTATGGACTGGCAACAAGATATAGTCATCTGGAAAAATGCAAGACAAATGAAATGCAAGCTGTAGAGGCTTTAAAAAGTGATATAGCAAAAAAAATTGACCAGTGTGACTTGTACAATGCAGATCTGAGTCCTCATCCAAAGACCATTGTCTACGCACTACAAGTGATTTTTGTGGTAATGGCATTGCTAATGGGTTGCATTTGAGTCAGACTGAATACTGGAACATTTTAATTCACTTTTGAAATATAGGAACCAGGAAGATTTGTAGAGGGTTTGAAACAGAACAGTATCAAAAATGTGTTGGAAAGATCTGAAATACAGTTTATAGTGGCTGGTCACTAGTACTGATTATCTGGGAATCAGTGCAGCCCCTTTTTGTATATTTAGTGACCTACAAAGAAGATATGGAAGAGCAGGGAACCCTAAGTGCCTCTCAAGCTCTCCTCTCCTCCTTTGAGTGTAAAATTTATAAGATTTGAGTTCATGCTTCCTGTGCCTATATAAGGCTGATCTTAGTCTAAAATGTGGGCTAGGGAGTACCCTAAACATGGACAAACTTCCCACAAGCAAGCAACGTTCATCAGCCCACAAAGGAATGTGCCATCATACCCACAGGGCAGATGACATACTGCTACAGTGCTACTACTGTACTGTAGAGATTTTTCAGTGTAATACACAATGGCATCACATATTTTGGTTGGCTTCAATGTCCCTGAAAACCAAGGTCTTTTAGTTAACATCTATGACTCTTTGTAAAATGATGAATGGAAATCCATTACATGTCAGACAAATTCTCCAATTTTGTCTCCAGCAGATGAATTTCCTTTCCTTCTTTAAACTCGCTCATGCTGTAGTTATGGTCCAAATAACAGCAACTGGTGACAGCTACACCACAGAACATGGAGCTGCTCACATACACAGACAGCTGCACGGTCTGTTTTTTTATCTGCCAGTACCTGCACTGTCTGCCACACTTCAGGTTGGAAAGTGCTTCAAACTGTGTAATATATTGTTTCACCAGCAATTCACAGATGAAAAACAATGAGACATGAATTGTGTTTCAAAACACAAAAATGAAAAATGCTATACTGGGGTGATGTTCCATGCATTCATGGTATAGAAATCTGCCAGATAAGTATGTAGCCAGCACACTGCCTTTGTAAGAGGACATATTCACACTGCTGAGCTAATTTACATTAGCCTGTTCTCTATCGATTATATTCCTTTCATTTGTTTCTCTCCAGGTCTGATTGTGGACATGGCTGGAGATTACAGAGCAGGCTTCTACATGGCAGGAGCCATTCTTGTCCTATCAGCTGGATTTTTAATTATTTTAGATCGACTCCAACAGAGAAAGATAAGAGGAAGCAAGATTAGAAGTAAACCAGAAAAGTCAACGTTACCCTACCCTTCCCTCCATATCCTGAAACATCAAACCAGAAGGTATGGAGAGCACAGTGTAGTGGTGTGACTTCATGAGACCTCTGACAGCATCTCAAGGACACATGGAAATGTTTTATTTTTGCCAAACTCACTATTGTTAGGATTTACAAAAGAACAGAAGTTTTGGGTAGGACTGTTTGAAACAAAGGAAGAAAGTAATTAATTTACATGCAAACTAGAGCAGTAACCATTACCATATTATTTTGATATTGAAGCTGCATTTTGACTATGCAAGTCTTCAGTAGAGTCCCAGAGGGCTGTGCTAAATGAAATAGGCAAACCATAGTCTAAATTACATTGCCGTGAAGCATGTGTGCAGTAGATAGAAACTCTACCCCCAATTGCAGATTGCAGCTATTGCTAAAAAAAAGGAAGAGGCATCAGCTCACAAAGCTTACCTGGGGAAGTGGTACCCAATACTTTCAGCAGACAAGTTGGATCTGAAAGCACAAGTAAATGAATACAGTTTTGAGCTGAAGAGTTTGCAGGTACTCTACAGAGCAGTGCTGGAATAAGATAAATAAATAAACAAACCTGATACAAGGTAAAAGTTATATGAGTAATAGAATACAGTAGAGAGAAATGCAGTGCTAGATATCAGAAGTAAAAAGCCAAATACACCCACACAAAATGGAGAAGGATTGATGAGTAGTAGAGGAAGACCTAAGGCTACAGTGGACCTCAAACTGAGTAGAGAATCCCAAATGCAACCCTGTATTAAAAACAGCAAATGTCTTTCTGTGTTATGATAATATAGAGGAGATAACAATGCTTGCAAGGCTTTAACTAGAAGAAGTACATTAGTTGCAAAGAATTAAGTGGAGCATAAATGAGAGAATTGAGAAATTAAGGGAAAAGCATAAGAAATAAAGTTTGCCTTAGAAGACCAAAATTTTTACAGGGCATGAGAACAGCTTTCAAATCCGTAATAGTCTGAAATGATTAATTCATTTTCTTCTTAAAACAACTGGTAATTTACATAATTCCCAGAAAGGCAGTTATGTAACAGGGGGAAAGCTTCCTTGTAGCCTGTTAAGATACAATGCAGGCTATGAATGCAGAGTATGAAAATACAGAGGTATCAGAGAATAGGTAATGCAAAATCAAGGATCTAAGTATATGTGTTTCAGAGTAGTAGGATGGGCTAGATGACTTCCTGAGGTCTCCTTCAGTTCCACATTCCAATTTTCCTAAGCCAAATACTTTGACTAAATACTCCATTTATAAGAATAAAATAGTCTGTATCCAAACAATTGGGTTTTTTTTGTAATTTTACTCTATCAGGGGAAGACAGAATTTATGGGAGAAAAGGCTGAATAACATTTAGAAAGAAATACTGAAAGGAAAAATATGTAACACTGTAAAGCCTTCCAACTATTGTGAATATCATATCTGCTCTACTTTAAAATTTCAGAAATTTTCACATTGAAACACATCCTCTGTGAAGCTAAGTTTATTTAAATCTCTCATCTGAAATAATTACTTCTTGTCTCATAAGAACAAGTATTTCAAAAATTTAATTTAACTTACAGGGAATCAGCTGAACCATTAATAAATCAACTACCTGTGGGGGCTTGATTGAAGAACACATATTGGAAGAAGAGCACCTGAGTGTGCAAAGTCTTGTAGTAAAGCTCTGACACACCTGACAAAATCCTTTTTAAACTTATCAATTGAAAAATTTAGATTTTTCTTGGAGTATTATTCTTCAGTCTTCTGCAGTGTTCCACTACTTAAAATAACTCTTCATTTTATAAAATGGAAGCGGTATTGCTGGAGGTGGGAAGAATGGGGAAATATTTAATAGATACAGTTTCCACCTCTGGCATTCTGTTAAAATTCTCTATTTTATTTACAAGCCTGTCCCCAATTAATTTTGACATGGGCAGCAAAGAAGGCACTTAGTTGCACACTGTGCTGGAAGAACAGGGGCACAAGGAGTAGGTCAAGGAAGGTAATTATTCCCCTCTACTCCATGGTTGTGCATACATTTTGGAGCAGCAAAACACAGGAAAGAAGTTGACAAAGATGACTGAGTTCAGCAGAGGATCACTGAGAGGCTGTGGAACCAGCCTGGCTGGTCCAGCCAGGGGGAGCAGCAGCTTTGGGGGCACCAAACAGCATTGCCGCATCAATGGGAGGAATAAGGAGATCTAGCTGGGCTATTCACAGCAGTGCATGGTATGAGGGTGAGGCAGCAGCAAAGCTGAAACAGAGAGAACTGAGGCTGAAGCTGAGGACAGCCTGGCAGCGCGGACATGGTCCGGTGTGATTGGGCTGATGACATCCTTGGGGCTTTCATGGCCTGAATGGCTGAAGTCCTGAGCAGCCCAGTCTGAGCTCAGAACTGGCTCTGTCAGGGCTCAGGCTGGAGATTTCCCCTGGTACCCACCAGGCTGAACTGGATCTTGTGAGAAATACTTTTATTTTCTTTGCTAAATGCACTAAAAAGTATTAGTCCCTTGGACACACTGTCATTTTGTTGCTATGTATCTGTCTAATGGCACAAAAAAGTCAAATCATGGAATTACGGGATACACTGAATTGGAAAGGGTCAATCAGAATCATCAAAGTTCAACTCCTGACCATTCCAAGAGTTACATCACATGCCTAAGAGTGTTGTCCAAATGCTTCTTGAATGCTGTCAGGCTGGTGCTCTGACCACTTCCTTGGGGAGCCTCTTCCAGTGCCCAGCTATGCTCTGGGTGAAGAACCTTTTCCTGATATCCAGCCTAAACCTTCCCTGACACAGCTTCAGGCCATTCCCTCGGGTCCTGTCACTGGTCACCACAGAGAAGAGATCAGTGCCTGCCCCTCCTCTTCCCCTCACGAGGATGCTGAAGACCACAATGAGATCTTCAGTCAGGCTGAGCAGACCAAGTGACCTCAGCCACAGCTCCCATGGCTTCTCCTCCAGACCTCTCTTCCTCCTCATCACCCTCCTTTGGGCAGGAGGCATCCTCATTACCCTCTTTTATTGTGGCACCCAGAACTGCCCCCAGCACTCAAGGTGAGGCTGTCCCAGCTCAGAGCAGAGCAGGACAGTCCCCTCCTTTGCCTGGTTGTTGATGCTGTCCCTAATGCCCCCCAGGACACGGGTGGCCCTCCTGGCTGCCAGGGCACTGCTGACTCATGTTCAACATTCCACAGACCAGGACCCTGACATCCTTTCCTGCTCTTCAGCCTCATTCCCTAGTCTATACACACATCCAGGGTTGTTTCATCTCAGGGACAAAATCTGACACCTTCCCTTGTTAAACTTCCTTTGTTAGGTGACCTGCAATTTGTCAAGGTAGCCCTGCAGGGCCTCTCTGCCTTTAAAGCAATCAACAGCTCCTCCCAATTTAATGTCTTCAGCAAACTTACTTAGTGTTCAAGTCCTGCATCCAAATCATTAAGATGTTGTAGAGCACCTAAGCCCTAAGGAGGAGCCCTGTGGAACTCCACTTGTGACAAGTCATCAGCTCCAGGCAGTGGGATCCCCTTTGTCCCTTACTGGTGTTGAAAGTAGAGGCAAAGAAGTGTTGAACATCTTTGCCTTGTAATGTCCCTGTTTTTGAGGTGACCGTCCTCATCCTGTAAGAGGCTGATGTTATTTCTACACTGTCTTTTGCCATTAATATATTTGAAAAAGCTTTTTACTGTTCCCTCAGTTGCAGTCAGCTTCATCTCCAGTTTAGCTTCAGCATGACAAATTTTCTCCCTGCAGTAGTGCTGATGCTGCTCCGTACAGAGCACCATCTCTGTAATCCTCCCACGTCACCTGACCTTGCTTCTGCTGAGCCTGTATCTTCCTTTTCTTGCCTTTACCTCCCAAAGAAGATTCCTGCTCAGCCAAGCCATCTTCTGTCTCACCTGCTTGACTGCTGGCATTTGGGAATTGCCTTTTCCTGTGCCCTTAGAAGATGATGCTTAAAACATGGCCAACACTGACAGACTCCAGCACCTGCAAAAGCAGCTATCTTCCCAGGGTATCCTACTCACTAATTCCCTGAGCAGCCTGAAGTCTGCTCCCCTCATGTCCAGAGCTGGAGTACTGAGTCTTTATATTGATTTTGGAACTGCTTTTACTTCAGCTGCAGCTGAAGTAAAATATTCCAAGTTAAATTTCACTGGACTATTACTACAGGGATTACTTAGAATCACAGAATCATCCAAGTTGGAAGAGACCTTTAAGATCATCAAGTCCAACCATTCACCCAGCACTGTCACCTCTAAATCCAAACCACATTACCCAGTGCACACGCCTCTGAAACATCTTCAGGGATGGTGACTCTACCACCTCCCTGAGCAACCTATTGCAAAGGACTCTTTTGATCCAAGTTCTAAGAATGTAGTCAGTGTTGACTATACTAATTTTCTTCAAGAGATGGCCTCAGAGGGCTAAATCAGCAGCCCACCTGTAAGGAGTTTCTCACCCCAAAGTTAGCAAAGTTAGTTTCAGTGGAAACAGGATAGTGAGGTTTTAGAAAGCACTACCATTCTCCTGAATCCAGGTATGGCCTCTTGAAATTACATGCAAGGGAAGCAATTCAGCCTCACCTTGATAGCACCCAACTGCGTCCAAAAGTTTTTCACTCATGGCTGATCATTCTGCATCTCATGGAGAAAGCCCTACAAATTTGAACAATCCCCTGGACTCAGAACCTCCAGCTTACCACAGACTAAGCAGGAGCAAAGGAAAACTGCCAGAAAGCTGTTCAAACATTTTTCTTTAGAAAAATATGGTAGAGTAACAAAGGCACCATTATAATCATGGCATCCTCTTGGCACAGCTTCTACAGGATTAAGACTACCCTTTCTTCTTTACTGTAAGATTCAGAGGTGGAGCAGAGGGAGATAGGTCTGACAGTAAGGACCACAGCTTCATTTGAAATTTACTTGAGGAGGAAGTTTCTGTCATGAACCATCCTTTCAGGATGAACATATTTATGGTGCTTGTGCAAGGCAGTCTACAGGACATATTCCTCCCTGGAGGGGCCTCCAGTCAAGGTAGAAGTAACTTGAGGAATAGCTTCTTTTCAAAAAGCTTCAAATCCAGCCTATAGTGGAATTCTTCAGCACAGAAGCCAGACAATACCCCTTTCAAAGTAAGTCCCCAAACCGTGGAGAGACAAGGATTCTCAGGACAAACTGAAAGGGATATAATTCCTTTTTTTTCTCTTACTGTACTGTGTTACTGGTAATGTAGATTTAGCAGTGAAATACCTGTGAGTTTCCACTGAATTTCCCATAAAATTCAAAACTAAATCAGGTCATCGTCATCAGGTCGTACTTGTTTTTCTTTGTTCTGTATGCTGTAAGAAGCCTCAAATTTCAGAGAAAAAGAATTATCAATTAAAGGAAGTAAATTAATAAAAATCCCAGAATCTTGTCCTAGAAAGATGGGATCATAATGTCAACAGCACAAAACCAACTAACAGCTATTCTTTTTCAAAGGTCAGGCCTGTTATTTTCAGCTACACCAGAAGTATTCATTTCCTACCTTTCACCATGATTCATCAGTGTCCTGGATTTGCCACAGGTTTGGCTATCAGAAAAAAGCTGGGTTACTTTGGGGTTTCTCCTAAGTACTCCTCTTCCATCCTCTTCTCCTGAAAAGTTATCTTTGAAAACATAACACCTTTGGAATCCATGTGTCAACCTCAGTGACTTTACACTGATGGAGTTAGCAGCACTATATCAGAAAATTACCATTTTCTAAAAAGATTGAGATCAAAAGCAGGATGTGGTGTTTCATCTCCTTATCCATCCAAATCCTCAATAGCAGCATTCTGCATTTACATTCCACATGACACCACAGATCTATGACAAAACTGTTTGGTTTTTTTTTTTCTTTCCTGTTATACTATTAACAAGAGATTAATTCAGAATACATAATGTTCAAGCAGTTGACATTTTACCCCACACATCACTTGAGGCAAATAAGGGTCAGACACTGGTTTTGCTACATGAAGAAATCACGTGGATTTTCTTTATTAGTGTTTTGATTCTCACAAGATCAACCAGCTTGATCAAGCAAGCTTCAGATATCATCTTCTTCCAGAAGTGAAGCTTTCCTTCAGGAAAACACATGATTTGATAAGGAAATTTACAACATTTCAGAGTGCACAAGAGTTGGCATTTTTCTTAGGAACTTGACAGACTGTGATAGTGTCCACTTACAGTTTTATACACATGGATATTTACAGAAACTTCCCTGCATCTCTTTCACCTTTGAAATTCCTATTGAGTTCAACTGGGTTAACGTGCCCAAATTAGCAAGTTTATGCTCCTCAATGTTCATTCTTCCTGTACCCTTTATTTTCCCCTCTGCAAAAACTGTGTTGCTTCAAACTTCTAACGGGTCTAGCAAAACCAACTAGATCCTTCTGGCATTAATCACAGAGTGACTGAGCTTGAAAGGCACCGCTGGAGGTCCTGTGGTCTAACCCCTGTTGCAGCAGAGCCATTTGGAGCTGGTTGCCCATGACTGTGTGGCTTTTGCAGATCTCCAGTGGGGGAGACTCGACAAACTCTCTGGACAACCTGTGCCAATGCCCAGTCACCCTCACAGGAAAAAAGGTTTCCTGATGTTCAGAGAGCAGATCCTGTGTTTCAGTCTGTCGTCACTGCCTCTGGTCTGGCCACTAGGCACTACCATGGAAAAATATATAGATAGGTCAGATTTTTACCATAATTAGGAAAAATACAAGAACCAGCCCCATGCTAGCTAAAAAATATCGATGTTAATACTTTTTATCTGACTTCCTAATGAAATGAATGTTGGTCACTCACACTATCTGTTCTTTCCTGTTTTCTTTTGAGTCTGTCAGCCATTTTCACCATATTTAGAGCCCTATGCACAGCTTCAAAGACAAGTGAAAACTTAAAAGTGTTTAATCCTTCAAACTTTAAAAAATTTGTAGAGGGACAGAGAGGCTCAGATTAATGATTCATTTGGACAAATGACAAGCAGAACATAGTTCTTTTATCTCCTTGCTCTTTTGGCAGTAACTAACTGCTGGTCTATCACAGTACCCAGACCTCTGAATCAATCACAGACTGCCATTTCTTGCCTGACCTTGTAAATGGAATTACTACAGTGTTAACACAGGCAAAGGCCAGGCTTCATTAGTTCTGCAGCCCATGGGATGTACCCTCTTTTTGTTGCAGTATTTGCTTCTCAGTATAGAATTAAACTGTACTTAATCTAAGACACTTCTGTCACAGGGTAATGAGTTTTGGTCCACATATGCTATTTTGTGTAGTATTAAAATGGTGCAAAAATTGTGCATAAACACAGCTATAGTAAATACATGCAAAAATACCAGTCCTCTGTAACAAAATAAGCAGCCTTAGATCAAAACATGTTTGAATCTAGAAACAGTCTGTCCACTCTAGGAGCTTGTACTTATTGGGCAGGTAAAAAGGTGTTGGGCTATCTCTCAGAGCACATGTAATTAATCAAGAAATAACCCATTTTTCTGCTACTATTTAAGAGAGAAGGAGGCAGAAGAAAATGAGAAGTTGTCTCTTTGCCCCTTTCATGCTAATTAATGCATTCAGAGGCTGTACTGAAAGGAATTTAAACTCGTGATAGTCATAAGAGGACAGATCAAAGGAGAAAAAAACAGGCCAAGTCAAAGAAAGCTGCATATGCCTTCAAGTTAACAAACAGAATACAGGTCTGAAGGAGGTAAGATTTATATTTTTTTGTTTTACACAAAATTTTCAACTTTGTTTAAAAATTATGCTTTAGAAGAGGCCTGACTGTCTCTAAGTGAACTCAATATGCTTTCTTTCCTTGGCTAGAATTATCTTCAGTAAAGTCATTGTGTTTTCTAATTTATCTGTATAGGGTAGGTAGATTAGTGGGATACAATCAAATGGGATCTGTTGTTGTGCTCTTCACAATACAGAAACATGATTACATGTGGATTTCTTTTTCACTATATTTGATTGAATAGATTTTTAACTGTTCAGACAGCTGTGATTACCACTGTAAGACAGGGAATGAAGATTGTAATATAAATTCCCTACACATCTGAATTTAGATTGTCAGCAGACACAAATCAGTATCACCATCTGAAATTCAATAGATCTCTGAGAGTCTCCAGTGACCGAAAACCTATCCCCTGAGTGTTCACAGGGAATTACAGAATAGAAAAACAACCGATTTTAAGATCAATATTAGTTTTTCTTCTAAATAGTTTTTCTTGTCCAGGTAAATTGAGTTTTTTTTCTATATTTTAGATTTTACTTTAGAAATCTGCCATCGTTTGGTATCTAAACAGACCACATCAAATTCTGCAAACTCTGTTACACGCAGTTGCAAACACCTTGATGTCAGTGGTGATACTAGTAACACCACAGAGACTATAGTTATGGTTTTGAGCTTTATCCTAAATGGGGACAGTTGTGTGTGTATAGGAATCTACTTGATTCTGAAGATGTCAGATTATCCTGATAGTCTCTTAGCCTCTCTAAAATGCTCCCATTAAAACAAAGAAGCTGAAAATATTAAGCTTCAATGGTAACAAATAATCTATCACACTGACACACTGTGTTTCTACCCTGTAGGTTTGAGCAGGACTAACCTCACAAAATGCCCAGAAGATATAACCACCTGGACAGCAACCACTTCAGAGGGAACAGACATGTCTATTTTGCAGCAGAAGAGTAAGCGTAAATCAAAACCTATGTTAGCACATAAGCTGGTGAAAGAATTTGTATTGAAAGAAAACCAGAAAATTGTATAAAAAATTCACTGCTGTATATAGATGGGCTGCCTTTTAACTATCTTATAGTTCTCTCTAATATTTGTCATAGCGCAACCTTAGAGAGCCATCAATAATAAGAAAAATCAGAATTGCAGAATTCAAGAATCTAGAGTTAAATCATATGATCACAAGTCATCAGCCTTTACCAGGTTTATTGAGGCTTATTTAGAATTTACTTTTAAGGCTGTTGCAAGGTGATCTGTATACTAAATATCAAGATTCACAGACCTCTCTTAGGAACCTCAAAGGGACACTGTCGCACCCTAAAGAATGGCGGAAACTCACCAGAGAAATGGTTAAAAAAAAAAGCAAAAGACATCAGTGCCATACAAATGTGACTCCCAAACTGTTTCTGGCAAATATTTTTTATATTTAAATTACAATAAAATATGTTTGGTCTGGGATTATTAGAGACACCACACAACTGGTGATGTTTTATTACATAAGGCAAGTAATTCTAGTGTGCTTGGGATATCTGTATGTGAATTGTGCTGCTAGTACTGGCTTACCGACCAGGCCCTAAACATAATGATTTGTTGCAATCACTCATACTACAAGATAGCTGCTCCTCCATCAGCCCTGGCAAAAAGAATAAACAAAGGGGAAATCTCTCTAAGAGTTCATCCAAAGCAGTTCAGTTCTAAAAAAAAAAAAAAGCTGGCTGGTTGGCTAGTTATGTTTCAGGTTATGAAACCAGGCATGCTTACCTCTAACTGCTGTGAATTCTAGTGGCTGCATCTGTAAGTAGTTTTTCTAGATATGCAAAAGTGACCCTCTCCTTCCAGTACCAGAAGTATTCTAGATATGAGCCCAGATTCCTAGCAGCTTTAACTGGAATGGCAAGAAATTGCATATACACTTTCCATACTAGACTCTGAGTAGCAAGAGAAGGAGTTTGATGGCAAATGTGCAGTCAGAAGTACCAGCTCCAGAAATACATTCTGGGTTTTTGCCTAAATTTGCCCTAAACCAGGACAGCGGCATACAGGCAAACGGACAGCTAAAACAACACGTGACAAGCAAGATGTCTAAAAATGTAGAGAGGGCACCAGCTGCCTGGAGAAGTAGTCCCTCCAAGTTTCAACTGTGCTGGCGAGAGTAGGAAAACCAGTAGAGCCATCTCACAACTTTGGCTGCATTAGAAAGTGACTGCTGTGAGCTCTCTTCTTGGGTTAAACAGGCCTGCAGGCCACACAAAGTCTTCAAGGGGCAGGAGCAACTTACAAGATCCACATACTTGGGAAAAAGAAAATCTCTTTTTCTCCAAGGGGCTTCATATTTCAAATAGTACAAACGAAGTTCAGACAAAAAGGCAGCCTGTTCTGCCACACATATCTGCTTCCATCTCCTTTCAGGCTTTTTAGTTCACAAAGAAATACTCCTTTATGAAACTTGGAGTCAGTGAAAATGACCACAAATAGATATAGAAACTCTCTGGTAAGTCACCTATGCCACTACTCAGTCCCAATGGAAAAGACTGGGGTAATTACTGCAAGGCAACTAAGCATAAGATATACAGAAGTATGTTAGAATGGGTTGTGGGTTTATCCTGATTCACATAGCAATTTTTCCCCCATACTCTTTTCCCTTTAATAATTTCAAATATTCTTCTGTTTCTGAACAGGGAAAGAACAAAAAAAAAAAAAAAAAAAAAAAAAAAAAAAAAAAAGGTGAATGAATTCAGTATTTCTCAACAGGGAGGATATTAACACTAAAGGAAGGCTTTTTGTGACTAGGAAATTTGAAATTACTTTGTCAGCTTGTTTTTTGACGTAAAGTGGAAATGTGCAGCTTCTGCCAAGTCCCCAGTGAGCAGTGAGAGATGTTTTACAGCAGTAAGGATGTTTTACAGCACAGTTTGCAAAGCATATTTTCCCTACAATGACCCAGTGACACCAATAGTGTGCCTAGTATGTCATGCAAGAACTAAATCCTTATAGAGCTCTTTAAGAATACTTCAGTTTCTCACTCATGTTTTAAGGTTTCAAATATGTTTTAAGGTTGCAATGTGTTTTATGTATCAAAAAACCCCTTTCTTCATTAGATGTTGTTGCAATATGATTCAATTAGGATACATTTTAAATACTTGCTGCTCAAATAAATTTAGCGAAGAAACATGAGCTGCATCACTGCAGATGTGGCATTTAATTTACTTCACACTCACTTGCAATGTCAAAATGCTGTGATTTGTGAGACAGTTATGTTTTTTGAATCAGTAATCACTTGTAAATAATTATTTTCAAATAAATATATTTTTAAAATGTTTAAGAACTTGGTAGAGAAATTAGCTAACAGCTAAATCTATAGAAACTATTTGAAGTTATTGACACTTTACCTATTTCCTGAGGTAAATTCTGCTCCATGCCTTCCTCTGGTAAAAAGGCACTGACTCAAACTTTTAGTCTAACCATACTTGCTCCTGGGAGGATGCATCTAGCTGTGGTGCAAATTATTTTGTTTTGCTTTCCCAACAGAGCTCTGGGTATCGGACTTTTCATTTTGGTGCTGGCAATTTTACTTGCCTTTGGCTGCTGGTATTACAAAAGACGTAGTGGCTACAAAAGTCTGCGGGTAAGTGCAGCAGCTCATTTTCTCTCATGCTATTATTTTGACAACATATTACCTTGATTTGCATGACAATAATGCAGAGAACATCAAATCTGTAACAGGACATCATTATCTCAAGCAGTATTTACAATGACATATGTCACAGACAAAACCACACAATATGAAACACTGCCCCGAAGAACATGCAAGTCAGACAAAGGGGTAAGAGGAACCAGAAGCAAAGGGAAATGAAGCAACTGAAACAACTGCCCAACTTTGCACAACACATCAGTAAAAAAATTTATCTGTAAATTTTGTAAAATCAGTAAAAAAATTATTTGTAGAAAGCATTCGATTTATATTTACACAAAATAAAGAGCCGTTCAGTGTCCTTTCATTTAAATAAAAGTAATATATTCACAGTTCATAGGGGTAGAGTAAATCTAGGAAGCAGAGAGGAAAAGTAATTGTTACAAGTAGGTAAATATGCTCACCTATAGGTGATGTGTAATTCATCCATATAAAATTTGACTTGCAATTTTAAGATTTACAAAAAAAGTGGGACGGTTTTGAGATTTGTTTTCTAAAGACTATTTAAAAAATATTTTAATTTGTGTCTTCTTAGAAACTATTTTTAAAAAAGGTACAATCCGTCTCATAACAACTGTTGTTAGAAGTCCCAAAGCCTTATTTTTGAAGTTTTGTTCCCTCTCCTATGAAAAGGAGGTCTTTTTTAATTCTTAAAAGTGAAAGCTTGTTATGATTTAACCCCAGACAGCAATTAATCACTGTGTAGACACTTGCTTATTTCCTGCTGCCACCCTGGTGTGGAAGAGACTTGAAAAGAAAAGGTGAACTTCATGGGTTAAATAAGAACAGCTCAGTAATTAAAACAAAATATAATCATCTACTACTACTAATCATCATAATGAAAAGGTGAGAAAGAGAGGACTAAAACACAAAGGAACAAGTGATGCCCAAAAGAGTTTCTCACCACTCCCAGCTGATGTCCATCTCATTCCTGAGCAGCAATCAGCCCCTCCCAGACAAATCCCTTATTTTTATACTGAGTGTGATGTTCTCCAGTGTGGAATGTCCCTTTGGCTAGTCCAAGTCAGGTGTCCCAGCCACGAGCCCTCCCAGTTTCTTGTGCACCCGCTCTGTGACAGAGCATGAGCTACTGAAAATCCTTGACTTAGAGCAAGAGCTACTGAACAAAAACCAAATAATCATTATGTTATCAACATTAGTCTCATAATTAATCCAAAACAAAGCACTGTACCAGCTGTTTAAATGAAAACAAAACTGCTCCAGCTGAAACCAGGACAAAGCTTTATGCAAATAAGTGTTTTACAGTATCTTTTAGTTAACCTAATATTTTGAAGAAGATATAATAACTATGTGGGACTCAAAAATCCAGCAAAGATCTCATCTAAGTCAGCAAATCCATTTCCTTGCTATTTCTGGTAACTTTGTCCCATTCTCTTTCTATCCAATTATCCAGTTATCTATCCAATACATGTATCAACTGGCAGAATATCTAAAAGCTGAACTTTCATAGAGAAATGTTGCAAAAAATGAAGGTAATACTCAAAAAAACCCTTCAAAAATCAAACCAAATGCCTGCTTTGTATATCCTGGCAAAAAGCATAATCTGTTTTTTAATTCCTTCTCATGACAGATTTCTACTTTCTGGTTTTGAAAATCATATTTTTCTTAGGCTATTTCTGGCTAGGGGAGAACTGGTACAGAATGTGTACTAAAGAAATGCTGGAAAAATGGAAAACAAAAAGGTTCAGGATTAAGGAAAGAAATAGCTGGCATAAAAAATAAGAGGCATTTGGGTACATGAGATGTCAGTTCTTGCATCAGTCTGAAAAACGTGATACTTATTTTTCTGGCAAGGTAATTGGATTACACAGTAGAGAGAGCATATGTCTCAGCAGAGACAGCAAAAAAGTGTTAGGTGAGGTATCTTTCTTACTGGCATTGTGTCTAATACATACTGTATATGTGCTGTCAAATTTTGCTCCAACTTCACAGTCTCTTCTTCCTTTCATCTTCCCCATATTTCTTTATGATCTGTTCCAGAGCAAAAGCTCTAGTGTGAGCACAATACGAAACATGGTAGGTGAGGGAGAAATACTGGACTGCAAAATGGCTCTGCAGGACTACAGAGACTTTAATTCTGTGGTAAGTTGCAACTCAAGATCTCACTTAAAACTGATTAAGACATGGTGAGATAATATCGTTAAACAGGCACTTGATGATTTCTCCCACTTCTCTCATACTTTGAGTCTTCAATGCTTCAATATCAACTTAGAAAGTAGTTTTTAGAAAAATTTGTACTGTGAAAAATGAAAAAAATTACATCTGCTATTTAGAATGCTTACTTTAAAGTTATTGTCTTCAATTTATATTTAAATTGTAGGATCATTTTGCAATCTATTACAATGATGCAACACCTGAATGCTGAAATATACTGAAAAACCCCAAACATCTCCCTTACTGATTTTCTGCCATTCAGACAAACAACAAATGGATTGTGTCTGGTATACTATACTCTGACAAGCATTATCTGAGAATATTATAAAACTTCAATGTGTTACCTCTTCTAATCATTACAGAAAGATGATTGCATTTAAACTTTCAATTTTCAAAAAGGTAAATTAAGTGATAAGTATATATAAATGGGTGTGTTTAAATTGCTTTAGAATCGAGAAGAGGCTAACCTCAAACAATTTTAAATGAGCTGCTCAGATTTTTACCACTAGAAATATGACAATATGCCCGCATCAGGACTCTTGAAGAAAAGCTTTAATATTTGTCTGAATTATCAATCTAAAAACACCCCATATATATATATATAAGAAAAATATTCTTGCATTTTTGACACCAAAAATTCTCGCTTTGGATGAACAATAGCAATAAAGTGAATCTGATGCAAAACCAGAAAACATACTACCAAAAAGTAACCTTAAAAAATAGACACTGTGAATGAGCTCAGCTTCTTTAAGTCATAGAACTGTATCTAATGTGGTGGTAAATAGCTTCCTCTGTGTTTAATGTAATTTTCTTGTCATTTTCCTTGTAATTCAATTGGGATTTTTTTTGATCTTTCACACCCATTTTCCTTACCATAGGTACCTGATGCTCCACCAGCTTATGACAAAATTGCTGCAGATCAGTCACCACCGCCTTATTCACCATGATAACATGAAATTTGAAACCCTGAACATACTGATTCCATTTACTCATGCTTGCCCTTTATTTCCTGTATATGCTTAACTTCCTTAAAGCTAAAATCATACAAAAGAAAACAACATGTCTTCATTAGCAGTTGCTGAAAACTATTTCTGCTTAATTTACAGAACTGGTCCTTGAAATGTCTTAATAAATCTAAATGTGCTTTTGTGTTAAGCTTTTCACTTCTTGCAGTCATATTAATACATTATGATCTGGTCATCTTGAATCCTTCATAGGTCTACATAGATCTGTAGTCACACACTATTCAGTATCAATCAGAGTAAAAAGTGACAGCACCTTTGTTTTCATCTTCCTCATCTAGTTTCCCTTTCTTTAAAAAAATAATAAAAAGCCCCAAAAAACAAAACAACAGACACACACACACACAAAAACCCACCAAAAAAACAAAAGCAAAAAACCCCAACTATTCCTTAGAATATCACATAAAAGAATCTATCACAAAATGAACCAAACCATTTGACTACGTCCTCTTACAAACTGTTTTCCTCACCAGCAGATTTAAAATCAACTTCCAAAAAGTGACTATATTTGACAACACACTTTAACCACACATCACTTTTTATGTACCTGCAATGAATTAATTCCTTATAAAACATGATGAATCTAGGCAATCTAGGAGTTTCTGCTTGGAATCCATATTATTTCATACTGCAATGGAGATAATGACAACATCTTTCATTTTCTTGTGGCAGTCATGTGAGAGAGCAAAAGAACTTCGTAAATACAAAGACTTATATATCATTTCTTTCTAATATGATGAAACTATATAAGAAAATGCACAAAACCCATGTTTCTTGAAGAATACAGAAGACAGCAGACTCTTGGATGTTAATTTTCCTAGCTTGCCAGAACACCAGCAGTAATAAAAAACTAAGGACTTTGATATGCATAAACTGGCTACATACATTTGATAGTTACTGTTTACTCAACCTTTTTGTTGATTGCTTGCTTGCCAGATTATTACTTAAGATTATATGCAGATCAATAAATTTATACACAAGGCCTGATATCTCACAGCAAGAGGCAGCTAGAATGGTACATCATTCATTAAAATTAAAAGCAGTTACAGAAGAAAACTGATTTCATAAAGTCATTACTAACTGCTATTAGTAAAGAATCGTGTTCTATGTCATCAAATACGCAAATACAAACATATTAAAACAAAATAAGTTTTCAACACAAGGCATGGTTACCTGCCTAACATAAACTCTATTTATGTTGACAAATAATAAAGATGGGTTTTTTGAAATGTTTCTTCTGCAATAAAAATATTTATATAGATTAGTAAAATTGTTGGAAGGTAATAAATATCAGTAATTGCTGTGAAAGGTTATAATCCATCCATATGTCTTTACAAATTTAGTTGATATATTTATTTAGAAACTTAAGAGACATATTTTTGAATTTTAATCTAAAAAGCTGTCTTTCCTGTGTCATTTTCAATATCCGCCTGTCAGGAAAAAAACTGTGGAATTATTGAGCAACAGGAGGAAGAATACACAGGAAAACATAAAAAATGCCATCTTAAAGCTAGTAAGCACTAGAGATGTAGAACACAATGGCTGACTAATTTTCTCGCAGGACTGGTAAGATAAAGCTTGGGGCTGATACCTTTAGCAACTCAGCACTCTGCATTTCTGTACTCTAGGGCAGCACCCTTTCAAAAGACTGTAGTACTACAGTGGAATAGAACTGACATATGCAGTCATTTTCTGATGTTTGAGAAAAAATCAATTAAAAAATTAAAAGAGATTATTTACTATGAAGAAGTGATTGGAATTTAGAAAGCTTTACTTGATTGCACACATTTTTAGTAGTGTCAGAATGAAATATATTACGAAATATATTACTGCAAAAGCTCATGAGGAAGTTAACACTGATGAAGTAGAAATATTAATTTCTTCATGGCACTACGTAAGGCTAAATTGTTAAAACTCCTCAGCAGCCAGAACTGGAACAATTAAACTTTGAGCTGAATTTATAGATACTTAAAGGATAGATAAGCCCTCTTGAAACCTAGCCTTAGTTTTCAGTAAGTTGTCTCCTTTTTTCTCTTGATGAAAGTAGTATTTTTGCTTTATAGACACAGACAGTGGTCTCAGATTTAAGTGCATTAAAACAAGAGCATGAAATAGAGCTTCACAGAGCACTCAAACAGTTGTAAACTTCATTACTCATGCTGAATGCCATTCTAAATTCCATTTTTCAAATCTGGCTCTATAGCCAGTGATGGTACATGGCACAGTCTGGCTGCTGACTCATTAAAACAAAGAAACACTGATACAAGACAGATCAGACCTTGAAAACAAGAGACCGGTAATTGCCAAAGTTGCATGATACAAGAACTGGTATGTTCTGTATTGCACTCAATAACACTGCACTCTACCAAAGACTAGTTAAAACATTCCACGACATCTGCTCCTTTAAAGAGAAATGCGCAGAAATGTTTTAACTACTGACATGGAGAACATGGTATAGGGTGTTCAACCTTCCTGAAAAGCATTTCAGATTAGAGAGTTCTATGACCCCAGCAACTGGTCACCAAAATTTAGATTCATAATTTCTTTAGTTTGGTCATGTATGTAATAGAGAGGATGTAAAAGTCAAAGACCTTCTGTTCCTCTGGTTTTTACCCTCTTTGCAATCAGGCTGCTATCAGATGCTTTGTATTACAACTAGAATTTTGAACAAACATGATATTTGTGCTTCATTTTCTTCCATCAAAAAAAGCTAATGAAGGAATTCATGGGCAATTTGAGTTTTTCCCCAGGATGCTGATGAAGAGGTACAATCAAAGCTATTGAACAAAGGTAAAATGCAGCAAGTCCCAATGAATTCAATCTTAATAGCATACTGCACCAGGCAGCAAAACACCCTCTTGAGCAAAGAGCCAAAGGGTACAGTCTGTACATGTCAGAAAGTTATCATAAAAGAAAGTACCACGAACCTTCCTTAGGAAGTCCTTGCTTTTCTAGAATCTCACTAGTTTAGTGTAAATGACTGGCATTTGGAGCTGATTGCTAGGAGAATCCAGTGACATTCACCTCAGCAATGTCCTTTGACTTAACTTCTGCTACAGCTGGGGATGTGTGTATGTTATCTTGGCCCTAAGAACTGTATTAGTATTAGCCATATTGCTTGTAATTTTTCAGTGATATATTTTGATTCATCTTTATGTCTAATATTGGTAGAATATCCATTACTTTGTTGGTGTTATGTCCATGTACTCACATGACATAAGAGTATATTTTTTGCCTTTAAAAGCAAACTTTTCATTTCTTACATAAATGAAAAGTTTAATGAGTTTCTTTGTCTTTGGAGAAGTAGCATTTATGCACTTGTACTTTTCTGTTGACTATGTGTTAAACTGTGCAACAAGTTGAACAGGCTGAAAGGTTGTTGTGTGTTCATGCCGTTTCATTAAACATATTTTACTACCCCTTAGAGCTGAAAAGTGCATGAAAATTTCCAGTGTTGTCTTTTCGACACGGATCCGCACTGAACTTTACATGCAGTAATAGAGGTAAACTAGCAGCAATACAAAGTTTAAAAAGCTATCCCATATATGCTGCCAGCTAAAATCCAGCACTTGTGCACTTTTTGGAATTGACTCTCCATATTTTGCTTCCTTAGAGAACCTCAAATTTTTTACATTACTTCTTTCATGCAAAAAGTCTTTGATTCAAAGGCAGCAGCCTTAGATTTCTAATGAACAGAATGAACTATTGCTTCCCTTGCTGCTAAAATCTAGCTCTTCTAGATGTTTTGTCCACATAGATTTTACTCTTGTGCCAATACAAAAGACTACATTTTTGGGGGTAGAGGTGCTCCTAACTGCCTTGTGCTCACAGATATATGAATAAGAAAGGCTTATCTATCTCATCCTCATCCACCATGAACCATCTTTAAAATCCCACTGGATCGCATCCCTCGCACTGGAACAGATTGCCCAGAGGGATTGTGGAGTCTCCCTCACTGGAAATATTCAAGAACTGTCTGCAGCAATCCTGTGCAATGTGCCCTGGGATGATTCTGCTTGAGCAGGGAGATTGGATGAGGTGACCTGCTGTGGTGCCTTCCAACCTAACACATTCTCTGCTCCTGCAATACTATGACATTTATTCATCAAAAAAAGAACCAGAGAGCTGGGCCCTATTTAACTGGATAAAAAAGGGCAGAATGTATAATCCATTGTGTCAACAGTATTGACATTAAATGTCACAGTCACTGCCTCCTCTTGTTTCCCCAGAAAGCTCTTTGCATAGGATAGCTGCAAACTCCAGTCTTGGTAAATTCACCTGTGTGAAAATCTGAACAATGCTTAAGCAGCACATGTGCCTTCATATTTTCAAACCATTTTAGTATAGCCTCTATTAGATATTTGGACCACATGCTTTATTTGCTCCTTTCCTGAGAGATACATCACATGAGTTAAAATCAGTACAGAAAAGGAGTGATGACCTAATATAAATACTTCAGTGTTTCAATACTAATTTTGTGTCGTTTTTTCAACTCCACTAGCTTCCATCTCTGGATGGGAGAAACAGAATTCTCTGCTGCATGTTTGCAATGTTCTCTGCATACACAGAAAAGCCTTCCTTCTTCACAGCTCTTTTTTTTCATTTACCTTACCATCATCTTGTAGCTATAAGGAGAAGGATCTGACTCATTTTTGTTGAAAATAACTTTCTTAAGAAAAAGGTGTCATCTTCCATGTTCTAGCAATTTATCCTTTCCCACTCACCTTGGCAACAGTAATTGATTTCTATTTCTCCAAAGCACCATGTACACCTCAAGTAACTTATTGCTCCTGACACTCTGGAGCAGAAGAGCAGCCCTTTTTAGACATAGTTCAGTGCTAGATTTGATTCTGCATTTGTTTGCAGGAGGAATTTTAGGATAGTTATCTGGAAGCTACAAAAAAAGAGAAACCTTAGAACTGCTTCAGAATTTGCATTAAAACAAAAAAAAAAAAAATCATGTGGTAAGTGTGACTATTCCCTGGCATTAATGTCCTGTAGATAAATCCTTGCAAGGATTAAAAGGTGTCAGGTGTCTATCTTGTTATAAATGACTCCTATTTCTCTATGTCCAGGAAACTCAACCTGAACATTTTTGGTACCAACACAGATTTAAGAAGCTTGTCCTTCTTACATTCATAATTCCCAGGATATGCAGCCCACATTATCTTCACTTCCTGGATTTTGGCCCCAGTAATAATTTTAGTCAACACCTCAGTCAAACCTTCTGCCATTGAACATGATTCATGCACCACTTCTTATAATGGATAAGCAGTTTTATGCTCTTATTATTTATGCTGTTATTGCTGCTCTGCCTCTCTGAATTACTGGTCACATTTTTCCAGTACTCGATTCTTTGGCAGTAAAATCTGCCCTTTCATGTCACAGACAGGCTCAGGCTGAGTTCACAAAATTTTGCTGGAATTATTGTTGGAGGCTGTGTATACATACTGGGAAAATTAACTCATACTTGATCTGTTTCTCAATTCTTTTCACTAAGCATTGTATACTGGCCTCTACAGTGAGTGAAACACCCAGTCCAAGGGGCAGCTAATACAAAGATAGGTCTGCTGCACCGGCCACATCACTTGCATTTCCTGTGCCCAAGTAAGAAATTCACTTTCAGACATGGGCCCTCTTTTAAAAAACGCATTGGTTTTCCATCAATTTCTTAGGCCATGGAGGAGGCAAATACTTCACAATAGGCCTCTCCCACTTTTTGTTCTTCTATGATCACATTGCAAAAAGCACTCTACAGGCAAGAACAATATTTTGAAGGCACAAGGTAGTTGAACTGTAGAATACTGTCCAGACAAGCCTCAAACAAACAGCTGTAATTTTAGTATTGGTGTGTTGCTAATATGAATTGTTGATGTTCTTTAAAAATAGATGCACGTAATTCCTCCTTCCCAGTAGCAAAAATTTATTATAATACTAAAAATACCAGATTTTTATATTGTGTAAATGGAATCCATCATGATACTACTCTTCCTTTATTATAAGGAAGACACCCTGTGGCTACATAGTAATACCCAGTCACTAATTCCTCTCTGTTATTCAATTTCACTGCTGCATGTGATTAAAAAAAAAAGAGCAATGATTCCATAAATAACAGCATGTTATGAGGGCAGATCTTAATGTATATGCTGGTACCAGATGGCAATGATCTATTGACAGCCAAAATAGTCTGATTTTATATTTATTTATTTGTTCTTGTGTATTTATACTTGAGATGGAATCAGTCTGAACAACTAATTAAATAAGTATATTGTCTTCTTTTTATGACATTGGCATTGAAAAACAAAGTTCTAAAGCCTGAAGACAATCACAAAAATCACAGTTGTTTCTTTACTATCTTACTTCCTTTTGCTATTTAATTTTTATAAATACTATTTGTCAATGCTCCTCACAATCTTGAAAATAATTGCATTTTCCAAATATTTTCTTCATTGTAAAAAGTGAGAATAGAGGAAGATAAAGCAGTAATCCAGGTGTCCAACCTTTAGTTATGGATGGGATGCTGGAAGGAGTCAGGGGACCAAGGATTCTATTCCCAGTTCCTCCATGTTGCTATGAGAACCCAGAACTTCATTGTCTTCATCTGCAAAAGGTCGGAAATCATATTTATGCACATTTTAATAGATCTTCTGTGTAACAAACAACTTCAAGAAATATTATAAGCAATAAATTACATTTTCTATGCATTACCTTTACATACAATTTTCATTTAATATGCTTAGTTCAGCTGAGATTGTAAGATACTGTAAGGACACCAAATTTCTGAAGAACTTCTGGACCAGTCACATATGAAGCAATGAACTATCCTGGTTTCCAAGTTTACTCAAGACATTCAGGTGTGATTACTGACTAGACAATTCCATATTTTGAGAAAATAGGAAAATAGACAAAGATTTATCAAGATCTTTACGTTTGCTTTTATGCCACTGTAGTTTCAAGGAAAAAAATTTAAAATAACATTGCTCTGTGTCATATTTACAAAGTGGCTTCTTCAAGAACTAAAAAATCCTTATCTGGATGCCCATCTGTATAAAATGACCATATATAGATTTTATCTTCTATCCTGTGTACAAAAACAATGAGATTTGAAAAGCATCATGCTGAAAATCATTACAGGAGTTTGTCCTTTTACATCTTCAAGAGACATAAAACCAAGTGTAAATAGGAACAGAGACTGCCAGACTTGCAGTGGTTTCAATAACCTGGTTTAAAGATCATGTCTTTACAGCTAAAATATTCTGCAAGTGGTATAGATTTATTGGATGAATTAAGTTGACACTGATGCAAAGCTGGTTTACAATTCAAATTTCTATCAAAAAGTTAGTACAAGGCTAAATAATAGTCAGAAACCAAACTACAAACACTGAAATAATTATAAAAGAAAAATCATCAACACACTACTGAATAGCTCATAGGACTTTTAGAAGATGGACTCTTCTGATACCACATCTCAAAGATATAGTAAAATTGAAGAAGTATACACAGCGATGACAGCAACTGATTACTTCCATGAAAGAAATAATTGAATTCACGATTTCTCTTTATTCTAGAAAATAGAACAACCAACACAGCAAAGGTCTACATAGGCCATATGGAAAAATAGCAAAGAGCAAAGGCTTATTGTATCTTACAATATAAATATTATTTACATCAAATGAAATGAGCAGGTGCTAGGTTTGAAAACCAGAAAGGAGATTTATTTACAAACTCTTTACCACTGCATGCTGTGAATGGAAATAGTGTTTTTACATACTTCCATCAATTCTTGAAAGGATTGGTGTATTTCATCAAGAGAAATACATTGAAAGCTATTAAACAGGAAAAAAAATCACAGCTGTGTGAGGAATACTCTGGCTCACAGATAAGTGGATACTAAGAGTATTCAGATCTGGTTTTGTGCTCTTTTGGAATGCTACTGTTGAGTGCTTCAAGAGACTAGGTGATGCTGGGATCGATAGCCATCGTAATAGGATAGATGGATCTTAAGTCTGATGCAGCATTATTAATCTTATTTTTCTTATTATTTTGAGTCAGTGAACTCATTTGTGGTGCAGCTTACAAAGAGCAGTGTACATGAGTTAAGTTTTTGTGAGCACCTCTGGCCATTCTATTCAAAGGAAACAGTCTTTAAACATAACAAACATTGATGCTTCAATAAAAATTATTAATTTACTTTAAAATTTATTTGGGCTACTGAAGTTCTGCACTACCACAAAATATAAGCAAAACCAACTATGAACCACACACAGTGTGGTGGCTATGGATGCACTACAAATGCTAGCTTTTAGTAATTTTCTGACCTACTCCTATGAGACATATTAGTTTCTCTCCACTCACTTACCAGGAGAATTTTTGCTTCCCTTTTCACATTAAACCCTTCGCCATGTTACACAGTGAAATCAGCACAGATTTTAACGACTTGGCAGAAACACTTGATTTGAACAGGTACTTCTATGACCCCTAAGACTTGTCAAATATAATTGCTTCTAGGGTGGCAGAATCCCTATAAGAAAATGACAGCACACACACAGGGGTTTGAACAATGAAGCAATATTAATGTAATTTCCTATTCATAGCAAAGAAAAACCATTGCGCAGAACATGTCCATTCAGGTAAATAAAAGGATGTCATTTAGAATATTCAAAGTCATTAGTAAACCTAGAATTTTGCATGTAATATAGCATATGAATATTGTATACAATATCAGAGGGTGTCCAAAAGCAAGGCATTTTACAAGCTCTGAAATGCTGAGCATGTTTTCTTAAAAGGCTGATTTATATATCTATGTTTATATGTTTCATTAAATGTCTTTTTAATTTCAAGTTGAGATGCAGGCAGTTCTGCTTTTTCATTGTGCCTGTGAATATAATCTACGTTTTCATAGTTCTTTTTGTGCTACTGGTAGCACTATTAATCTGGTGGAGTGCAAAAGGTACATAGCAAATTGTCAATGGGTATTTAGTTTCATTTGAAAAAAAGCCTTATCTCTGACTGACATTCATATTATCGGAAAAGAGTCTTGAGAATAGGAATTTTATTCACAAAAATTACTAAAATTTGGTTTTACATAATGAATGTTGCAAGCCCATTACATAGCAGTCTCAAGTCTTTCTCCAGTAGGATTTGGAATGTGAACATACGTCTGAGAATAAAAACCCATGAAAACTGTAATCAAACAAATCAAACTTTTCATGTTGTAAAGTTTATGTCTCCCAAATTATAAAATATTTATGAAAATCATAAAATACTACCATATTAATTCAGGATATTTCTTGGAAATCATTCAAGCAAGTTACTTGAGTCCTGAGTTCCTAAATTCAGCTTTTCTAACTTTTCTCTTTATTAGAACTATAGCATAAATCTTTCTATTACTTTAGCACACAGAAAAATGCCATGCAAGAATTTTTTCTCCATCAAGAACAACTTCAATACGAGAACCTAGTCTTGAGCTTTCCAAACAATGTAGACAACTCACTCTACAGTAAACATAAATTACAAAATAGAAAAAAACAATCACTGCAAGAAAAAAGTCCAAAAAAGCAAGTCCCAAGGTTCAAACACTGAAATGGAAATAAAATGAGTTGCTGGTACATATGGGTAAAATGTCCATGAAGAAACTGCCATTCTCTGCCATCTCCCTCTGTTGGAAAAGTCACCTGCAGCATTCAACAGTAAAATGCAGTCAGACTTTAAAATCCTAAGTACTGTAAACTCTACAAGGGCATGCAGACACCCTTAGTACGAGGTGTCTTCAAAATCAATTACAAAACACCTTCCATGAGAAGTAGGAAAATCATAGCAGGTAGCTTTTTCTGAATTTAAACAAACATTTCATTCCAAAACTGACAGCTTCCATCTTTCCCAGCCCTGAGATAAGATGGACATTTCTGATCCAGAAAGTTGCAATTCCTCAATGAAATTTTTTCAATTAGTGCAAAAGGAAAGGTCCCTATGGAAGGCACAAGCCTTTCTTCCCCCCAGTTTCCCAGAACTTCAGCTAAATAGCTATCAGGTTACTTTTCAGAACAATTTAAAGAGCAGCTGACAGAGGCAGTAAGATGTGGTCCTGTTCTTCAACTGTATGCAGCAAAAGGGGAAGGGAAGTAGAAAATTCAACAGGCTGAAAGCAAAGATTGAAGTTTCATTTTTATGAAACTCAGTCTACAAACACTGCTAAATACAGATATGTAAGCTTTTATCCCCTTTGTCATAGCTATTTAAAAGGCAACTATCATTCATAAGCTCTTCTGAAATCTTCCCTTCTAGTTTCTAAAAAAACTCAAACCAACAAACTCCACAAAAAATCCAACACATATGAAGACAACAATTCTAAAATCACCATCTTCCATAAGATAAGATGGGCACCCATTCTCTATATGCAAAATCACAAAAGATATAAAAAACTTATCTCCATGAGTGCTGCAGCAGGCAGCTGTGAACTCAGCAGATCTGCAGAAAATAACCCAAAGGTTTTATCAGATCAAATGCTGAAACCAAGCCAATAAATACTGAATACACTTTATAAAAAAGGGAAGGTTTAAGCAATATGTAAATTATCCCCATTCAAAGTACTAATAAAGCTTCTTTTAATCTTGTATGATGTTTCAGCACTGTCCTTCCAGATAGACCACTTATAAGCTAAAGAAAACATACAGAGCTAGAAAGCATGACCAGTGAAAAAAATGGGTAGTTGTTATGGCTAGATGGAAGATTAGTGAGTGACCTTGTTACAGTTACTGACAATGTGGAAATACACACAAGGCTGTAAAACAGAGAACAACGAATTGTTCAACAGGTCTTTGAGTTTTAAGACAAAGCATGGCAGTCCTTAAGAGCAATCAGTGTGACTTAGACTGGTGCACAGGAAGCCATTTGTAGTCTTACCATTTCACTGCAGTTATTTAGGCAACATAACCAAACCATTAAGAATAGATGAAGGGTTTTCCTGCCCTATATCATGAGGAACAATAGGGAGGCCTTCCTTCCAAATCCTGTCAAATCACGTGAAATGTAAAATCAGAGAAGAACAGAAGAGATTAAATAATTTCATTCTAGCCCACACCAAAAGAAAAATATGTATGTATGCATGTATGTATTCTCCCATGTGTAACAGATACACATATTTTTAACTACTGCCAACACAAAGCAGTACAGCAACTTGATTTATTACATGCAGATTCTTCTGCGTTGTTGCTAAACAGTACACTGGTCCAAAGTTACTAAAATACTTAAAAAACTATATATTATGTAAACAAAA
This sequence comes from Motacilla alba alba, assembly GCF_015832195.1. Taxonomy (NCBI): domain Eukaryota; kingdom Metazoa; phylum Chordata; class Aves; order Passeriformes; family Motacillidae; genus Motacilla; species Motacilla alba. The sequence continues at coordinate 60,210,887 of NC_052046.1, read as the reverse complement.
CATAAATAAGACAGCATAGTTTTTTGTACATATTATTTAGTACAGATTTTTAGGAGTTCAAGAATATGTACAATTCTATACTGTAGATTGCATTTTTACAATGCTTTTTTTTTTTTAAGAAACAAGTCAAAAATAAATTTGACAAATAAAATGCAGATATATACTGTCATAAACACACAGGCAAACAGTCCATAGTGTAAGATGGAACATGTGCAAATGGTGAGATTTCTCCAAACTGTTAAACGAATGAATTGGTCATCTCTGAGCCTTTTACTAGAGAACTTTCTGAAAACTTCCAACAAACTAAAATTTTTCTTTCTCCACATCCCCACAGGTAAACAGGTAAGAACTGTAACCTTGTTAATATTGAGAAAATCAATTGTTTAAAACATTGTAAGAAATTATTCAATAGTTAACAACTTCCAAAGTTTGAAGAATGCCCCAAAATTTCAAAGTGGCTCATTTGCAGTAAATTCAGGATGCAGCTTTGTCAGGTTTATCAAGGCAAGATGCCTGAGACGCAGGGAAGACGGCAGTAGCATTTCTGCTTGTGGAACTAACAACAGGAAGCAGTGATGAAGACAGGGAAGGAACTTTTGGTGCTGAAGTATTTAGAGCATTCAGTATGGCTCCCTCTGGACTGACCAACAGTTTTTTGATAGAACCATCTAGCTGAAACATTGATGTGTTGCTTGGTAAATGAGAGTTCGGAGGATGAACAGCAGAAACAGAAGATGGAGCTACATTAATGGGAGACTTTGTCACTGAAGATACAGACAGAGTTACTGCAGACAGTGGAGTACATGAGCTAGCTGGAGTACTAAATATCTGGGGTGTTGCATGTACGATGGGTAAAGCATCTGCAGCTCCAAAAGAGTTCACAATTTTTGTAGAGCTTTTCAAAGGATGCTTTGGTATTTGCCAACTTAATGAATGACTTGGTGCTAGGATGATTTTTGAGGTCATTGGTACACCTTGAGGCTCTTGACCATGGTTAATTGTTAAAGGAGTCTGTTTTGTATTACAGGAGAGAAGAAGAACATGGCTGCCAGCTCCAAGGCCTTGTAGTGGAACAACAAAACGAGTACCATTAATCATTATCTGAGTTCCAGGTGCCAAAGGCATACAAGTGTTAATGACTATTTTCTGTTGAGTGGGAGGTTCATTCAATGGAATTCCTCCTGTTTTGCTTGTTACAGGGGGCGAAGCTTCAGACATCTGAACAGCAGAAGCACAAGCATAATCATGACTTTGTTTCTCTGTACTGGGAGGCACCTGCTGGCATTGTAGGGTGGAAGGACTGGGAAAACTAATTACTTCACCTGTATTCAGTGATGGAGGGGGCAACACACTCTGAGGTTTGTGAATACCTGCATGACTTGACACAGCAGCTGAAATTCCTGATGACTGAAACTGAACCAGTGTGGGCAACTGTCTTTTTGGTACTGGAAGAGGAGCTGGAACTGCTGCCAACTGAGGAACTGTATGTAACACCTTTTGGGGGGTGGCTGCAGGTCCAGGCAAGCTAATGACTGGAAATTGCAGAGCAGATGCTAAGTTTTGCGGAGATACTCTTGGCTGTGTTGAAATCAGCACAGACGAAGCAAGATGTCCTGTCTTCACAGTTGATATACCCACAGTATTTCCAATATTTGATGTACAAAGCTGATTACCCAGAACTGGCCTTGTTCTTGAGGGATCATTTCCACCAATCAAGCCAGTAGGCTGTGCCCCAGAGGAAGTTCCACTTGATGTTAGTGGAACAGATTCTACTTGAGCATTTGCTGCTGTCATTGTAAAGGAATTTTCAGCTTTTGTTGCAACACATACAGATCCATTAGCTGACACAGCAGAACTTGGAATAGTACTACTTGTCAAGGATGGGGCTGAGGCTGTCCTCTTCTTGTCTTCTCTTTTAGAAATGCCAGAGTGCAATATACTAACTGGTACGGCCTCCTGTGCACTGCCTTTAGTATTTACAATGGTCTGACCTATATTTAGTCCAATTTTCACATCTTTTACTTGAGCAATAGTTGGTGATGAGTTTATTCTTATTGGTGTTCCTACTGTAGATGGGATCAAAACCAACTGTGGTTGCTCTGTGGCATTAACAAAGGTTTTGGTCAGGGAAGAAGGAAGGTGCTGTTTCAATGACTCTGCAACTAGATTGGTGGTTGATGGGCCATTGGCAATTTGTGTTTTAATGAAAACCAGCTTCTGAGCATTAACAGCAGTGGATGCTGGACAGGGTATAATATTGATCCCTGATGCCCCAGAGGGAGATAAAATTGGTGGATTTGCGATTAATGTAAATTTCTGGACTGGAGTACCACTGATTAACTCTCCATTTGTTGCAGAATTTGACTCAGATTGTGTAACAGATTTTGTTTTCACTTTAGTATCCCCTTGATGCTGCACAGAAGAATTTGGAGTTTTGACAATATTACTTTGTCCAATGCTAGTCACACTAACAAGGCTGTTTGGAGCTGCTGGCACCAATTTGCTAGCTAATGGAATAGAGGATAAAGAAGAAGACACATGGCAGGAGTCCTCTCTTACTCGACATAAAGAGTCCCAAACAACTGGCTGCTGTAGTGTAAATTTGGTATTTTTCTCCATTGCCTGGGTAAAATCAGCAGGGGAAGCTGGAATGTTAACAAAAGAAGTTGTTGAGAGAGCAAATCCAGAAGGAGGTGATTGTCCAATATGTGGGAGAGCAGATGTAGCTGTTGCTACAAATGGAAGACTAGAGCATGATACTGCTGTGGTTTTTGGCACAAGAAAGGCCTGAAGTTGAGATGCGTAAGTGAAAACTGAACTAGGACATAAACTACTAGGTGAAATCTGGTCTGGGTTTGTTTGCACTTTAACAATTCCAGTGTTTCCACCTCGTGTTGTGACCAGGATAGATTGTGATTCTCTTACACACACTGTCTTTAGCTCTTGCTTAGTTTCAAGGGAGTCAGTTTGCTGCTGTGATGCTAGACTGTGAGAGGCAGAATCAGTGTTTGTAGATGCACTTAATGCTGTTGCTGGTATCAAGGACTGGCTAGCTGTGGAAAGAGTAGGTGAAGCCAAAGACACAGGCAATGTAGCAGTCGAAACTGTAGTCTTGAATTTGTCACTGTCACTTTGGCTTACCTTAATTATTGATAAGTTATCTGCTGAAGTTACACTAGACAGTGGTTGTGTAGAGCTCATGGGACCAGTCACTTGTGATGAGTGGGTAGTATTCTTGCTAAAAACTGTAGTGGGTGACTGAGTAGCATTTGCAGGGCTTGTCACCAGAACAGGTGTTAAAGAAACACTGACATTTGGCATTTTTGGTAAAGATGTACAGTGCATCTCAAATGACTTTTGTTGTAGTGACTGAATATCCTTGGATTCAAATTTTTCTTCTTTCTGCTGAAGAAGAAAATTCTTAGGTAAAATAAGAACTTGTTGCATGACTTTTTCTCCATTTTTAGGGTCAATCATAGCTTGCATTTGAATTTTCACTGAGCTGTTGGGAACATCTATTGGTACACAGTGGCCATTTGGCATTTTGTATACCATTTGTAGAGGAGTCTTTGAACCGGCCGGGCAGGGCAATGCTGGTTTGATCAGGGATGATTCCAAAGCTGGTAAAACTGACTTTTCAGAAGTAGATATGTTCATGCCTGCAGGAGGCAACAGTTGATTTGTTAAGGTCACTTTGTTCCCAGTATTCTTGGCAAGCAAGGCCTGGATGGGTTTGGTCCCTTTCAGAAAGTTTGATACTGATGTTGCAGGACCTGTCAAGGAAAGCAACTCTAGAGTTGACCCTTCAAATTGTTTCACCTCAGTCAAGCAACTATCCAACTTCAGGCTACTTTCTGAACTCTGGACCACATCCTCATTAGTGCTCAGTTTAGCTTTCTTCCTTGGTGAAAGCTCATTAGTGCTTTGATCCAGACAACTATTTTGCTTGAACTGTCGTTTAATGCATTTAGGCAGTGTCTTCTGTATATCTTTAGAAGCTGATTCTTTTTTCAGAATTCTGTTTTTTCCTGCAGGTAAATTCATCTCTAATAGTTTCATTTCATCTGCAAGAATATTAAAACAGAAACTGTGTTTTACATGTTTGCAACTGATACCCCTATAAAACAGTTTTACAGTGCCTTGCTAAAGGCAATACTAATTTGCAAGAGTAAAGTTATGTGGAAGGAAATGTCTAATTTTTTAAAGGCATCTGTTCAATGACCTTTGCTATACAAAAGGGGGGTAATAAGGAAAGGAGGAAGTAATAAACAAGAACATGCATGGACTGAAACCTGACCAGCAATGGGAGACAGTGAGCAAAACCAAACCTGGTCAGTTAGGTTAATTGATAACAGTATGTGAAAGCATGAAAATGTATATTCCAGCAAGGTTATCTTGAGGGGAGAAAAGGCAAAAGCTAGGAAAAAAATGTACAGAGACACAGATCCAACCAAACAAAAATGGAGACACTGTCAAGAAACAACTTCACCAATCACACCAATTAACAGGCTATCAGGAAACTGCAGAGGCCTCTTGCGGGAAGAAAACTTTCTGCACCTAATATGATTAATAACCAGGGGAGATCCTGGAGACAGAGCCAGGAGGGGTAAGGGAATTGGTACAGCTATACAACCCATGAAGTAATGTGTAGAGATAAGGGGAGCTCCAAGGACAGCTGCAAGAGGTTACAGCCTGTGGGCCTAGTGCCTGCTGCTGGGGGGCTGAGTATCTGTATCCTCCCCAAATCCAGTGAGTGTGTATTCACTGATAAACTTCAAACTAGACTAGCTGGGAAGCAGGAGGGCCTGGGGGGTCTGGGCTGGCCTAACAGGTGGACTTGTGAGTGGGGGATGCCTCTGCAACGAAGATGTGAATGCCATGTTTCATACTGAGCATCAAGCTGGACTAGCCAGTGAGCAGGGGATGCATGAAGTAGTAAGAGGGCTGAAGATGGGTGCAGGAGGGCCAGGTGGAAGGGCCATGCATTGAGGTTTTGATTGCATGGGACTGCAGGGGGTCCTCTCTGAGGAGAGAGGCCAGGAACTGTCTTGTGCCAGACACAGCTGGCTCAAAAACAAATCCACTGCAGGACACGGCTGAGCCTGTCAGACAAGCTGGTGATGTCTCATGGATAATGCTTTGCAGAAGCATGTGATAGAATCAACTAAGAAAAAAATGTAGAAACGCAATTCTGTAGACACCAAGGTCAGCGAAGAAGGAGGGGTAAGAGGTGCTCCAGGCACTGGAATGGAATGGATTCCCCTGCTACCCATTAAGACCCCTGATCAAGCAGGTTTACCTGCTCCCATGGAGGACCATGCTGGAACAGGACGTACATTGAAGATGCTTGAGGACCCCACTCTACTGCAGGTGAATAGAATGTCTTTAAGGAAGTTGCAGCCCATGAAGAGTGGGAACCTGAAGCAGGTTCCTGACAGGAACTGTGGCATATGGGAGATCCACACTAGTACAGTCTTATGCTGAAAAACTCTAGCTTATGGAGAGGACCCACAATGGTGCAGTTTGTGAAGCACTGAATTCCATAGTGGGGACTTCACACTGAAGCAGGGATGAGGAAGGAACAGAAGGGACTAACTGTTATGAGCTGACCTCAATCCCCAGATTCAATCCTTCCTACAATATTTGACAAGAAAGGAGGTTGGGAATGAAGATAAACCTTGGAAGAAGGTGGATATGTGAAAGGGAGGGGTTTAGGTTTTGCATTTGTTTCTCACCATTCTACTCTATTCTTAATTGACAACAAATTAAATTAATTCTCCTGAAGTGACTCTATTTTGACTGTGACAGTAACTGCTGAGTGATCTCCCTTGTCTGTATCTTGACCGTTAAGCTTTTCCATATTGTTTTCTCTCCCTAGCCTCTTAAAGAAGGGAGGGGTAACAGTGGTAGAGCAGGCAGCTGGCCAAGGTCAACCCATCATAAAAGTAAACTCCACACAGATCTACTATGTTATCATAGAGATAGTTAAGCACAAAAAATGGCAAACACTTCAATAAAGCAGAATTTTCATTTTGGTCATGTTTGCCCTCTTCAAGTCTACATCTGACAGTTATGCACCACAAGCCATTTTCATATTATCAGAGGTAGAGCTAAGGTAAAAAGTAGGACTCAAACTCACATGGAAAAATTAGGTTCCCAAATGAACTCGATTCAGTTCCTGAATCAAGTTCAAGCTACTGAATTCCAGTAAATGCTTACCATTGTCTGAGTGATCTTTTTTGGGAACTTCTATATGTTCTGCAGACTCTGATGATTTACCGCATACTACTGCAAAAGATTCTTTGCCAGAATCAACTTCACTTTCATCATTACTCCACAATTCTCTGGTAAATTTATCATGGTCTGGATGTCTTTTAAAGTCATCATAGTCCTTCTTCAATCTAGACCTTAAAAATAACAAAACTAACTTTACTAAAAAACCCACACTTTTAAACATTAATTTTATTTGTATTTGCTGCCAAACAAAAAGTTGCTGTAGATTTAATTGCCTGTGCCCTTCAAATAATTAGTGTAGCCATGTCTGCAAGTCTCTAAAACCAGAAAATGTGAAATGACAGCAATGTCCCTTACTTTACCAAAACTGAATTCTATTTCATTAAGTCCTCTAACAATAGCAAAAAGACTGAGACAAATGACCACTGTTTTACTCCATCCATATTCCTTTCCCTCCTTCATCTTTCGTGTGACAAATATACCTGTATGGACTTCAGTATTAACTGTAAAAAGTCTACTCCTTACTTGGAAGGCAACCCCAAGAAGAGAATTCAGTAAATATCATTTTTCTTAAACACATCATGCTTCTGGCTCAGCTATGAGACTGTAACGTAACTTTCTCCTTATGAACACTTTCTTATCTCTGGCCCATTAGAACAGCTGCTGCTATCAGTTCCATATGTTCACGCTCCACTAAAGAATGTGCATATGACAGAAATACATAGGTACTTCCCTCATTTGAACACCATTCATAAACACATCCACTTACCTTGAAACTGCTAACCTGAACATGTTTTCCTTGTCCCTTCTTCTAAACCATTGTTTACATGAGATGTAGTGGCTATTTTAGTGTACAAATACATTGAACTTCAGGATTCAGCTGAATGCCCAGAAGGATCATTTAGGAAATGAATAAATAGAGTATAGCAATTAACACCTTGAGTGAAATAGAATCTAGACTATTCTGGACCAAACGCTTATGACAGTAACAGTAAGATTAAATTTACTCATTGTTCTGCATTAGTAAAACAGTTGTTCGCATTGAATGCAGCAATGGCCAGCTGCTCTCTATGAGATGTAGAGGGAAGAGCCATGAATGACGTCACAGCTGGTAGGGCATGAGCCTTACCAGTCAGCAAGCAATTCCATTCCCCCTGAATGCGGCCACAGGGCAGGCCTAGGGATGATAACTAGCTTCAGCCAAGAGCTCAGATCAACAAGCAAGTTCCTGGTGCTGAGGCAGGTCTGAGATCAAACTGGGAAGTCAATTCAAAGTTTAAGATCAGGACCAGGTGCAGTGATGGCTGCCAGGGTCAGGACCCAGTTGAGTGATTTCTGGGCAGCTCCACAGTGATGATGCAGGCAGAAGGTCAGTGTGCAGGTCAGTCCAGATGAGTAGGATCCATGGCCAGGCACAGTAACTGCTGTAGTTGAGCTGGAAACTGGCACAATCCCAGCAGAGACTGACAACTGTAGAATGACCTGAAATGGAATCCTGGGTCCATGGACAGGCAGCATAGATGGAGAGCCAGGTGGGGCTTCTAAGGGTCAGTGAGATCTAGTAATTTACTGCCAGCTTTGACACTCTCACTGAGAGCAGACATTGAAGCCTGCATGAAGATGTAGTGCGGACAATCTTCAACTCTGTCATCATGATTTTGAGCTTGAAGTCTAGGTATGGAACAACTATAGGAGCACACTAGGGAACTACTACTGTACTAAAGTTTGTGGATGTAATTTCCTTTTTTCTTTTGAGGAACTTCTGCTGTGAGGTCAGTGAACAATTGATCAATGGGCACAAGTAACTTTCCCTTTTAAACCTTGCTGCTTTTCAAATATATTATACTCTGTCATAATCTTGAAAAGACCAGAGGATCTTCCAGAAGGGAAAGAAAAGGATTTTGATCATAAAATCTGCTCCTACTAGTTAAAGACAATAACAGAGGAAGGAAAAGAAAGTCCAGACTCTTACTCCATACTGTGGCATCTGGAGGAAGAAGTGTTGCCCAGCCCTTCACAGCTCAGAAGTTAAACACTGTTATTCAACTAGTAGATGTTAGTACCTTGCTGAGACACCCTCTAGACAGAGCAGCTGCAGTGAGACTTATGGGGTTACTGATGTTCACACCATTGTAGCAAATTTTGCTCAATTGCTTTTTCCCTTTCACATGACACCTTTATTCACCACTGTCACTGGTGCTACACAGCTGCCTAGCAGCTGCATAATGAATCAGACCAAGACAGCGATCTAGAATCCCCCGTCCATCTTTCTTTTCTGCCCATGATTTGTAAACATCGTTCTTCACATGGACCTGGTCCCTGGTATGCTATGTGTATGTCCAAACAGTTATATCATGGAAATATTTAGGCTTTCCTCATTGAATAAACTAGGGTTAGAGCATAAAACATACATACTAAAAATACGAGTTGAATTCAGTTATTTTGGAAGTTATCTTGCACTCCAAGTGCATGTTTCTCTAGCTAGCAGCATACACATATGTAAGATCTCAACTGCCCTGTTCCAGACTAAAATTTACTCCTATCAATCACAGCTAATATATAGCATTTAACACACTTTGCATGACAGTTCTGTGTTCTGTAACCATATTGATGCAGTACTGGCAACAAACAGAAGCTGGAAGCCACTGAGCTGCCAAAAAGTTGTCACCTTCTTGCCATTACTGAAACTTGGTGGGATATGACTATAATGTGACTATCGATAGCTACAGGCTCTCCTGTAGAGAAGAGACAGGTGAAGAAAGAGAGAGGCAGAGGGGTCGCTCTCTACCTCAGGAGGTAGACTGAGTGTGAAGAGCTGTCTCTGAAGAGCAGCCACGAGCAGGTCAAAAGCCTGTGGGTAAGGATCAGGGACCAAAGCAACAAAGGGAACCTTGTGAATGGTTTTAAGTACAGACCCCTGATCAAAGGGGCCCTATTGACAAAGCCTTCTTGCTCCAGCTACAGGAGGCATCATGCTCACAGGCTCTTGTCCTGCTGGGGCACTTCAACCATCCCAAAATCTGCTGGGAAAGAAGCATAGCAAGCTGCAGGCAAGCCAGGAGACTCTTGTAAAGCATGAGGGATACCTTCTGGAGCAAAGGAACAGACAGCAGCCCTACCAGAGGGGATACAGTCCTGGATCTGACGGGCACCAGTGGAAGTCAGCTGATCTTGAACATCAGGGTTGGAGGGAGTCTGGGCTGCAGTGACCACACATTGCTGGAGTTTGCAGTCCCGAGGGGTGTGGGCCAAGCGCAGGAACAAAGTCAGACCCCTGAACTTTAGGAAAGCAGACTTCCAGCTCTTCAAGGAGATAGCCAGTGAGATCCACTGGGAGACTTCCCTCAGGGACAAGGGAGTGGGTCAGAGCTGGCAGATCTTTAAGGAAGTCTTCCACCGAGCACAAGAGCTGGCAATCCCCAGGAGCAAGAAATTGAGCAAGGAAGGCAAGGGAACAGCAGGGAACTGCTGGTCAGACTGAAGGGAAAGAAGCAAATGGACAGGCAGTTGAAGCTAGGATGGGTGGCCCAGGAAGAGCTTGCAGAGACCTTGGAGAGATCAAGTTTGGTTGTGCAGGGTCAGGGTGAGGAAGTCCAAAGCAAAACTGGAATTGATCTTGGCAAAGGACACAAAGAATAACAGGAAAGGCTTCTACAGGCAGGTTAACCACAAAAGGAAGGCCAAAGAAGGTGACCCCCTTTGATAAATAAGAGTGGAAATTGGTAACAATGAATAAGGAGAAGGCTGAGGTACTCAACATCATTTTGCTTCAGTTCCCAAGGGCAACATTTCTTCCCAAACATCTAGAGAGGATCAACAGCAGGATAGGGATTGGGAGAATAAAGTCCCTCCCACTGTAAGTAAAGATCAGGTTCATGATCATCTGAAGAACGTGAACGTACCGAAGAGAGAGAATTGGCTGATGTATTCTCCAAGCCACTCTCCACGGTATTTGAAAAAATCTTGGCAGTCGGGTGAACTCCCAGGTGGTAAGAAAAAGTAAAACATTGTACACATCTTAAAAAAAAATTGAAAGGAGGACCCTGGGAACTACTGACCTGTCAGCCTTACCTCTGGTGAGGAAGATCACAGAACAGACCCTCCTAGAACCTGTGCTAAGGCACAGGGAGGTGATTTGAGACAGCCAGCACAGCTGCACCAAGGGCAAGTCCTGCCTGACAAATTTAGTGCTCTTCTAGGATGACTGACTACATCAGTGGACAAGGGAATGGCTACAGTTGTCATTATCTGGATTTCTGTCAAAGGACAGCCATGGTTCCCCCCACAAGATCCTTGTCTCTTAAATTGGAGAGATTGGGATTTGATAAGCAGACCATTAGGTGGATAAGAAATTGGTTGGATGGTGGCATCCAGAGGGTAGTGGTGAATGGCACAGAGTCCTGATGGACATCAGTGACAGGTGGTGTCCCTCAGGGGTCCACACTCAGACCAGAGTTATTTAATATCATCACTAGTAACATAGACAGAGGGATTGAGGGCCCTCTCAGCAAGTTTGCAGATGCCACCAAGCTGAGCGGCATAGCTGACACACCTAGAAAATGGGATGCCATCCAGAGGGACCTGGGCAAGCTTGAAAAATGGATCCATGGGAAAATCTCATGAGTTTTAACAAGGCAAAGTGCAAGGTGCTGCACCTGGGTTGGGGAAACCCCCAGTCTCAGCACAGCCTGGGGATGAATAGACCAGAGCAGCCCTGCTGAGAAGGGCTTGGCATGCTGGTGGGTGAGAGGCTGGACCTGACCCAGCCATGGACACTCACAGCCCAGAAAGCCAAACATGTCCTGGGCTGCATCCAGAGCCCCGTGGGCAGCAGGGCCAGGGAGGGGATTCTGCCCCTCTGCTCTGCTCAGGTGAGAGCCCACCTGCAGAGCTGCATCAGCTCTGGGGTCCCAGCACAGGAAGGACATGGACCTGTTGGAGTGACTCCAGAGGAGGCCACCAAGATGATCAGAGGGATGGAGCACCTCTCCTGTGCAGAAAGACTGAGAGAGATTGGTCAGCCTAGAAAAGAGACAGCTTCAGGGAGACCTAATTGCAGCCTTCTAGTACGTGAAGGCAGCCTTCAAAAAAGGAAGGGAGAGAGACTTGTTCAAGAACTTGTAGTGAAAAGACAAGGGGCAATGGCTTCAAATTGAAAGAGAGTAGGTTTGGATTAGAAATTGGGAAGAAATTTTGAAGTGCAACTATAGTGAGACACTGGAACAGGCTGTCCAGAAAAGTTGTTGTTTTGTGGAACCTCATTTACAAAAGGTGACCCACCCAGGGGGATTGGAACTGGATGATCTTTAAGGTCCCTTCTAATCCAAACCATTCTATGATTCTGTGATTTGACAGACAAGAATACTGAGCACCAAACCATTCCACAACAGAATTTACTAAAAGGCTATAATTGCAAACTTCACATCCTGGAAAAAGAAATTCTTCCTGACAGTAATACTATCTGCCATGTCTTCAGAAGTATTCTAAATTGCAAAAGACAGGAAGAAATTAACAGTTAAGGAAAACGAACAGGAATGAGAAGGGAAAGGAATAGGAAAAACCCAAAACTTGTATTTGGGTCCATTATTGAAAGCAAAATATTCAACAATATCCCAAATAAGAATTTTAATTCATGGATGATATTCACAAAATGAGCTACTGAGGAACCAATGTAATATCTTTGGTGTTACGTTTTTGTGTTTTTTTAAATATAACACCTTTTACACTTTCCAGCATTAGCTCTGCACCACAAAACCATGTAACTTTCTTCCTTCACACCCAACATTTAAGAAGCCTCTTTTCCTATCTTTTGTCAAAGAGTTCAAGCCTCTAATCATTCCTTACTTTTTAATTGTCTTCATGGCAAAACTAAGGTACAATTATAGCAACAGCTGTATGGTTAACAGGCAAGAATGGCACTGAGCTTCAAGACAGTATCTAATCTCTCCATGATTTATAACCAGAGTAGTACCTTCACTGTTACTAATACTTGCACTTTACTAGATTTAAACCTGCCATGACTTCACTCATATTCCTCTGATATACTTCTTTCCAGATGCATTTCTAATTTACTGCATTACAAAGACCTCAAAACAATGCTTCAAGAATTCTTCTGTGGAGAATTCATTAATAGTTAATTTAGGAGGCTTTACATAGTAAGTAGTCAGAGTATTCTAAGAAGCCCTCATGTAGTTCTCTAGAGAAAGGTTTTCAGCACTTCTTAACCAAATAATCAGAAATACAAATCCTAGTTGTCTTGCGATATACTATTGATCAGCATGTTTAAGGATTCTAGAATTGTTTTAGAGGAAAAAAACACTACCGGGTTAAGCTCAAATTTTTTTGGAGACAGTAACCCCTTCCTACTAAAGTATTGTCAGTGTCTTACTCCTCTCCTCAAACTATTTTAATTTTATATATTTAAGAAGCCAACTTATTGATCAGTATTTAAAAGGTGAATTTAGTTCTGATTTTATCCCATGCACCACTGTTTTAAAAAAAAAAAGAGCAGGTAATTACCTGTTTCTTTGAAATGCTTTAATTAGCTTTGGTTCCCATGGTAACAGTTCATTAAGCAGTCGTAACAACGTACCATGCAATTCCTTTACTGCTTGCTTCCGGTGGAACCATCTTCCCTGAAAACATAAATTCCATTTATTTATCATTGCATTAGACCTAAATCTTGTTAGATTGTACTAGTACTACAATAATCCTGGTACATGGATACAGCATATGAGGAAAACAACCGGAAGAAAAGATCAGAAACTTCCAGAGTTACATCTGACTAGGACATTTTTACTTTTATTTTAATACTACAAAGGGATAACATCCTAGTTGGAAAAGTAATACTGCAAGGACACTCACTTTTTACAGGTCAAAATTAAAATTGAAACAAGATTCTACAAATACACCATGTGCTTAAAATTACTTAAACGAGTAACTAACATGGGTAGTAATCCATTCAGTTCAGGGAAATCAACCACATAGGTACCCTTTTCCGAGTTAAAATTTTTACAGAAAATCACACAATAATCTCATTTAAGAGAAGTGGTATAAATAACAACATTATTATTTGCAAAAGAAACCTTACTACAATTTTCAAGGATAAAAATCCCAACGTTTTTCTGTTACATGTTATTTAAAGTTCTAGAAAAAAGCTTTTTTTAAAAGAGAAGTTTAGCAAATTCATCCTTTATGGAGCAACAGACTATGCAGCAAAGCCCAATTTTCCAACATATATCCTTTAAGCTTGTAATTCAAACATATAATTAAAAGTTTTATTTTCAAAAGTGATATATGTAATATATATGTAATCATATATATATCTATATCATATATATATATATTATATTCATGTTTTCATAAATCTAGAAAGTCTGAATAAGGAGAGAAGACATTGGGAAATGACAACCATGCTGGCCACAGTGCTGCAGAACACACCCCTTAACACTCACACATACCCCTTGTACATATTCCTTCCCAAAACTTTATTCTGTAGTTCATTGCATAAAAGTCTGAACAGTGCATATATATGTAACCATTATAAAAGAGATGTGGTATAGTACTTCTGCCACTCTATCAGCTCTGTGCATTTTATGTAAATGAAGATTTTAGCTCTTGACTGGTCAAAGAAGATGTAAAACACTAAAGAGCTTATGTTTCTGCAGGAAAAAGAAGCAAGACTTGAGAACTTACTTATTTCATATACATATTTAGCTTTTGATAGTGCACATATCCTTCACAGCTTCCTGTGGTCTAGCACACCAAGAAAGGTAAGACAGGAAAATCTGGATAAAGATTGTCACAGCTGCCTTTCAGCAGTCTACAAGAATGATCTTCTGAAGGACTATGGACAATGTCTATCTACACATTTCAGCAGATCTCTCCAATGTAAAGCAAGATCACTCAGCTTGAATGCTTGTTTGAAGACCAGGTATCTATTTTTTTAATGGATAATCATTTACATGTTACATAACAAAACAAAGAGTTCCTTCATTCTTCAATTAAAATTACAAAAGCAAAGATTTTAATTAAGATCATTATGCCACATTACCACATAATGACCAGTGTTGAACACACAGACAAGCCAGTAAACTATATTGTAATTTCCTTCACTTGTGGCCAGTCTCATGCATAAAACCTGTCACTAATCACTACAACAAAAACCAGACCTTGTGCATACTGTAGTCTACCAGGGCATTTGGTATCATCTCTTAAAGTCAGCAATCAACAACAGAATTAATTGTTAACCTACAAAAGAATATTACATGCAGAGATTTCTTTTTCTTGTAAGGTAAACAAAACATTTTGCAGACTGTTTTAAAATAATGTATTTATATACTACAGAGCATTAGTGCATTGTCTCAAAACAAAAATCAAATAGCAAAAATAAACAATGCCACTACTATTGTGAAATAGAAATGCTGTACATGCAGTAGATATGCAAAGAAAATGTGTGAAAATGTAATATTAAAAAGATATGAAAAATCACTGCAAAGTATATACCTCAAGAAATTATTAATCTCTGAGCTTAATTTGTCTTTAAATAAGGCTAAGATCTTGGTTAAGTAGGAAAAAAAGAGTATTTATGAGAAAGATAAGTAACAGCTGACCACTGGATTAATTTGGAGCAGCAACTGTGCAACTGTTAGGCAGCTAGCACATGTACAAAGTCAAGAACAGACTTCAAGACCTTACTGACTTCATTAATACTTCACAGAAAAACAAATATTTTACTTTTCTCTCTGGTTACAAAAACAAACATAAAAAGCTAGCCAATTCCTGCCCCCTAATTTGACAGGATTAGCAGCTCTAGTTGGAGGCCTGTCTCTAGTGGTGTCCCCAAGGGTTCAGAACTGATCCAGTGTTGTTTAGCTTGTTCATCAGTGACTTGGATGAAGGGGCAGATGCCTCCTCAGTGAGTTCACCAATGACACAAACCTGGGAGCAGTGGCCAATACCCCAGAGAGCTGTGCAACCCTTCAGAATGACCTCAACAGGGTGGAGAAACAGGCAAAGAGGATCCATACTCACAAGTAATTTCAATGAAAATTTTATAGCAACATAATTTTTAAAAACATAGATTAATTATTTCACTTTGTCCCAATTACTTATCTTTCTTAGTGGGGTTTCAGAAATGACAATAAACCTGTTAATGGAAGAATGAACAAATTGTAGCCATGAGAAGAATATTTTTTTTTCTCAGAAGTAGTCAGGACAGAAGAGTAAAGGCCAAAAAAGGCTGGAATAAAAAAAATCCTTCTCTTTTAAATTATTGTGGTTTAGTAGATTTTCTGTGCAAACACATAATTGCTAGATGTTATTATTCCTTAAATATTACACAGTAAAAAGAGACATTAAAAACATTTATATAATCTTAAGATCCATCACAACAAAATTTAGCATTTCTTTTCATATGCAATTTGATTCTCTAACACAGTCCTGTGTTTGTCTTTTATTCAGAAGGGGGGAAAGGCAAATCAATAACTGATAAAGCTATGATTTAACTCCCTATTACAGAGCTGCTCACTAATTTCTATAGATAATACACTTGTTTTCACAAATATCTGTGTTGTAAATTCTCAAAAATACTAAATGATATATCATAAGAGTTCAGCTACAAACTGAGGCTTAGCAGGTTCAGGCTGGACCTCCAAAGGTATGTTCATCAGAAACACAAAGCACTTGTTCCCTGGGAAAAGACGCCAATCCCCACCTGACTACACTCTCCTTCCAGGCAGCTGTGGTCTCTCCTGAGCCTCCTTTTCTTCAGGCTCAACACCCCCAGCTCTCTCAGCTGCTTCTTACAAGATTTATATTTCAGACACTTCACCAGCTCCATTGCCCTTCTCTTCACTTCAGCACCAAAATGTCCTTCTTGTAGAGAGGGGCCCAGAACTGAACACAGGATTTGAGGTGTGCCATTGGCCTTCTTGGCCACCTGGGCACACCCTGGCTCATGTTCAGCTGCTGTCACCAGCACCCCCAGGTCCTTCTCCTGTGGGCAGCTTTGCAGCCACTCTGCCCCAGCCTGTGGCACTGCCTGGAGTTGTTGTGACCCAAGGGCAGGACCCAGCACTGGGCCTTGTTGAACCTCACACCACAGGTCTTGGCCAATTGATCCAGCCTGTCCAGATCCCTCTGCAAAGCCATCTGCCCTCCAGTAGATCAACACTCCCACCCAGCTTGGTGTTGTCTGTGAGCTGACTGAGGGTGCCCTTGTCCAGATCACTGAGAATGATATTAAATAGAATTTAGTTACCATCTTGCTCCAATTAGTGACAAACAAGACATTATTTTTTTTCTGGAAACACAATATAAGGTATTAACACAGGAAAATAACAGAGGAAAAAAAAGGACTAGACAAAGAAGCATAAAATGTGACTTGAGGCTATGTCAAGATACAAGTAAATTTCAAAAATGCAACCACAATAAAAATACATTTTACAAATGGGCTGAATGTTTCTGTTCAAATGCAGAGAGACATTCAACACATTCAACTGAAAAACTTACCTTTTAAAATAAGGTTTCTGACATCCAGAGCAGCCAGGAAATGCTGACTCCACTCTCTGTGATTGATGCACCAACATATACTATTCTGGCATATTTATCATGGAACCCCAAAGCAGACTGGAGCCAGGATATATTGATACATGGGGTAAGGACTGAACTATTTATGAGTTTTTGTTTTGCTTTTAAATAAACACACACACACAACACCACAATATTTAGCAGTTTTATAAGATCGTCTGTAATCTTTACATTATATCCCAGGGACATAAAGTAAAGAAAATTAGTAATCTTATAAAACCATGCAATATTGTTGAAAAGGGGTGGTGGTGGAGGGAGAAAACTTACCCTTAATAGGCCTGCTCCATTCTGCTGCGGGGTTCTGTGGTATGTGTGACATCACCAGTCTAGCGTTTTCTAGTGATGTCACACAGAGAGGGAGTTGGCGATCTCCAGCTGCTTTGGACAACAGATACCTAAAGAAAAGAGATCAGTAACTTTTTCAAACCATATATGGATTAATGTTGAATGTTCTTAATTTATGGGCCAAATACTACAATTTCAGGCACTTCCAACTTGACTAAGAATGCATTACAAGATCATGTATTCACACTAAGCAAACTCATCTATTATTGAAAGTGTTTTAATTTTGAAAATGCTTAGAGTTATCTTCTACAGTAGAAGTTCCTGAGAGTCAGTATCTTGCATTTTACTTTCAGCAACATCATTCTGAACATTATAAATATATATCAACAGCTAACCAACCTCTGACATTCTTTGAAGACTGGTTTTAAGCAGTGTCAGGAAGAATGACTTGTAGTAAATTATGAAACAAATTAACTTATGACATCTATTAATCAATTTTATCTTTGAGCATTTACCAGCAATTTACTAATGAGAACTCCTGACTCCAGCATGCACTTCCATGACCTATATATCTGATCATACCAAGTTATATCCTAAAATGATGTCATACTCTCTTCTTTCTACTATAGGGAAATAAAGTAAAACAACCAAAAAACAACACCAAATCAAAATGCAATAAATTTCTTGCTACCAAGACTGTCTTTGTCTCCTGATTTAGTTCATTAGTATGAAATGGTTTTCATTCAGATGTTTAGCCATATTCTAATTTTCTTTAGGCAAAATTACTACACAATCATCACAGTGTTGATCAATATACCACTTTTTTAGGAAAAATATAAATGCATATAAAATATTTAAACCACAAAAACAAAAGAGAAAGTTTATTATCAGCATGAGCTTACTGTTGAACCTAGAACAGTGAAATTATCCAGGACTGAATTGTCACGTTTTACTCTTCTATTAGAAGAACTTCAAAGTTATCAACTAACTTATACTTCTGGAACTTAAAAAGAAAATGGATGTATGTAGTATCTTAAACTGTTTACAAAACATCTATGCTTTTTAAGTTGTACTTAACTCCCTCTCACATATCTGAGTATTTTTCTCTTCTTAACTCTGGATATACAAGTGTTTCTGTATTCTTCAGATGAGCGTCTTAAAAGCAGCTGTTTTGCTAGTACTGTGTCCTGACAGGAATGTCTTGAATTATTTTTTCAAAACACTATACTAACTGACCAATATCCAAAGCATTGTGAAATGTTCTGAATACATAGTAGTATTTCTGTGACAAAAATGTATTAGTAAACATTCATCTCTGATGCAGAACCCACACTTTCACATTTGAAAGTGTAGAAAGGTATGTGGCAAAAGTGGTTTAAAGAAAGCTTCTCCAATAAAATACATTTATTGAAGGTTTAGTCAGTCACACACAGAAATGCATGAAAGGTCAAGAGAAAACAGTTGTGAAAAAAGTAGACAATAAAGACAGAAAACTCGAGAAGCTAAGAAACACTGAAGACTGAAAAAAAACAATTGAATGCTAGTGAGATAAGCCCAAGTTAAAAATATCAGAGAAGACAATCAGTATTGTGGAGAAGATTTCAAAAATTAAAGCCTAAAATTGGCCTTATTAATTTATATTATACAACTAAATATTACAAGTGGTCCACATCTTCAATCAGTCCTCAGAAGTACAAGAAGCTGCATGGATGTAAATGTGTATTTCTGTCATAAAATTCGGTATTTTAGGCTCATATTAGTGTTTTCAAGAGATGCAGGCAAGACATAGAGAAGCAATAACAGTATTTGGAAGTGACTAAAGTAGAAATCAAGTGTTCAGGATAAGGAAAAAGAAAGCATGTAAATTAGTAACAGATGAAGATACATACTAACAGAGAAACAAAGCTTAAATTAAAAAAATGCTTCAGCTGCAAGACTTGAAGTCTATCTCTTAATACCCTTGAACCCAAGTATTTATTGGTTTCTCTTTTATTGTAGCTCACTTTACCTGCAGTTTAAACCTGCAAATGGGTGTGCATACACAGATTTCTCAGATTATAGTATTTACTGTCTGTGTGTACATCTATGCAAATACAGTAGTGCTGATGAAAACAAGTATAACTGAAAACCCTTTACATGCAAAAGTTTCAAGCATGGCACATATTTCACTGGGGAGGGAGGAAGTGTCAGGATAAGAGGAGGCAGGACTGGGGAGAGGAAGTCAGCCTCTGAATAAAAATTGAATAAGATTTAACCCAATAATAAAAATGTTTCCCTAGGCCACAAATGAGAAGACACAGTAGGTTTTTCCACTTAATTGCTTGCAAAGTTGAGGTCTAAATTACTAAAATATTAGTAAGAGACCTAAACTATTCTTGATGGTTACATGAGTTTCTGCTGAAGGGTAGTTCTTCAAAGTCCCCTTAGATTCTTGTCTAAACACAGTTTCCCTGCCAAACATTTTCAAACGTGTAACAGTATTTCCTATTTCTTCACTGAACAGAGAGAGACTATTTTATAAACTTTTAAAATTAACTATTTTGCATTATTTTTCCATGTATCAACATATTTTTAAAAATAAAATGTAGCAAATCAGTGAAAAACCTCAGAAAGCAGTCTCCAAGTTCAGATACTTACACCTCACAAATAAATTTAACAGCAGCTTATTTGGAATCTCATAAAAATACAGACAAGGGAAATATGTTTCACCCTGGATCAATATATTCCTCTTAATAGCCCCACAAATTAATTTGTCTGAAGTTCTAACTATTTCTGACCTAAACCAGTGGGTTTTTCACTTAAATTTTCAGGTGTACTCTGAAATATATATTTTTGCAGGTAACTTAATGCTGCAGAAAACCACAGTTTCCTTTCAGGCCTTTTGACTAACCTGCTAAAACAAATATCCATTTCCAAAGATAAATAAAGGCATTTAACCCCCTGGGACCTTCTCATTATAGGCCCCAGGAACAATAGCAGAACAAAAAACCTTTAAAAGGGAGGATCTCACTTTTTTAGCTATTAAGTCATGAACATCAGGGTGCTACACACCTCTGAAAAACAATTAAGCCTTTTCTCCAAACCACAATTAGTTACCTTGGCTGGTGTCCTTTGACTAAGAAATTCTCCTTCCCTTAACCTTTGTCTGACTTTTCTCTCTCTCTAGGGATGATGCAGTCTCCTTCTCAGGAAAGTATTGCCCATTATTCGTTTTAACCTTCTCAGCTTAACTGTGGGAATCCTGGGCTCCAGCCTCTCTTCTAACCCCCTACACATCTATGCATTTATCCACCAGACTCAGAGGGCATGAATCAAATCCACTAGCGCTACCAAAATTAAGTCTTGCACTTCAGTAAACAAGAAATCTTTCCACATTCGTGTTAAAAACTCCATTCATTTTACTGCAAATTCAGCTAGCACCCGCAAAAAAGCCCTAAGTTCACCATTATATGCAAGCACGTACAGTCCTGTCACTTTCATACTATACAATGTCAAGTAGGGTTTGAAAAAATAATAATAATAAAAAATTCTACTATGATATGCAACAGTTAAGTACATAAAACTGATCAACCAAGCAGCTTAATTAACAGTTTCACACACACACACACAAAAATCCTTCACATCACATGAGAGGCAGATTATCTGAAAGGCAGTAAGAAGATTTTCATTCACACTGCAAGTCCCATTGATTTGACCAGACAGAGAAGACCTAGGGAAAAGTGGGATCCAAAGTGCCAGAGACTGATAGTTGTTATCCTGCGTAGTGATCCAACAGAATGCATTACTTTACTGCCTCTTCTCTTAAAAGAAATTTTCTATATTAGATTGAAGTCTTTATGTGATCTTAAATATACTAGCAAAATGCTTCCCTATCATGTGTGTTTGTCAAAATTATTTTTTCAGCAATACCACTTCAAGTGTGGAATTAAGCTACTTTGCACATCTTGGTCAATTTGCTAGTTACAGAAAATTTCTAGGAGTTCACATTCAACAAATGGCCATGAATATTATATATACAGACTAAAGTTTCAAAAAACAAATGAAAGCTAAATTTACAGTAAAATAACAGTAGAATTTTTAGCCAGTATGTTCTTCTGCTTTACTGACTGCTTGTAATTTTACCCACACATTATCGATATATTACCAACAAAAGAGACCTAATTTCTACAACTATCTAATTTTCATTGCTGCAAACTCTGGGCTTTTTCTACCTATTCAACCTTTACTCTGCTTTTTAAAATTAAAGGATGCAGCTTCACATGTCCTAAGCAATATACAAGAGCTAGAAGACATTCTAGCTTAGACATTTCTTAGGGTATCAGCCTTTCACTAGGTACAGATCATTAAACTTTAAGTCCTTTAAGTCCCCTTTCTGCACTTTTCACATTCTTATTTCCTTATCTTTCCTTATGTTTAAGTCAGGTACAATAGCAAACCTGAATGATTTCTCCTCTCCCTCTGGATATGTAATATGTGGTAAGGAGAG
The DNA here is from genome assembly GCF_015832195.1 of Motacilla alba alba. NCBI lineage: Eukaryota > Metazoa > Chordata > Aves > Passeriformes > Motacillidae > Motacilla > Motacilla alba. Next base: position 60,189,292 of record NC_052046.1, on the reverse strand, counting down.
GAATTGTTCAGTAGCTGAAGGAATAGACTTTTTAGAGCACCCTGATAATAATATCACATACAACTTCAAAATCAGTCCCATTTTCTTTTGCCCACAGATGGACATTTCTGTTCTCAAAACGACCACTTAACCTGTAGCAGAATAGAAGCACAGGTATTTGCGCAACTCCATGATAAATTGTATTAGAAAACTGCCAGGCTTATAAACAATTCACCGCCACAAATAAGTAGTTAGGTTTATCATAATATAACTCTCACAGTGCAACAGAACAACAAATTTTGCTAGCCTCTCACATGGGATGGCACAGAAAACAGGAGCTTCCAGAGACACAGTGAGTAGGAACTATTTATTTGGCAGCTGTTTTGGCTTAGGTCAGTTGAAAGCATATGTGAAATTGCAGCATCACTTCAGAACTGTTTCTGGAGTTCAAGTAAAGAGTTGAACTCTTCAAAACTAAAGAACTTAGGTAAAATTTAATTTTCTAGTCTAAACAGTCACAGCAAACTAGCACAAAGCAAATCTCATCATGGGTATAACAAACTCACCAAGAATCAAGAAAAAGCGCAAGGCTTTCAAAAGAAAAACACTACTTACAGCTAATTCAAAAGACAATACAGGTGTACAAAATTAGAGAACCAAACTGTTTTAATCAACCAAACAGTGAAAATACTTTCTAACTTATTTCATTGTTATAAAAGAGACTTGTAGAAATGCCCTAACTTAAAATTATCCATTACTTTCTATTACATAACCCTATTCTAATTTTATTTTAACTTGCCAAACAAAAATCTGTCATGTCATTTGTTGTCTCAAGTTGATGTTGTGAAAAGTATCAGATACAACCAGTCCAACTACCCACAAAAAATGAGGGAAAACAGTGTAAGTTTATTCATATTAAAAAGGCCCTGTAGCTCAGCTCTTTCATTACAGTCTCCATTACTTCCAAGTTCTGGAGAAGGAATTCCTTTTATGTATTCTAGAATGGTCTTCAAGGTAACAAAAGGGAGGTTATCTTGGGGAGCTAAGGGAGCTAAGAAAAGGTTATACTTGAAAGTCTTAATTTAAAGTTAAATAAGCTGTACTTCTAAAAAATGTTAGTACTTAATATAACAGTAAAGCTTGCCTTGAAGGTTTTTCTCAGCAGCATGTGCTAGCAACTACTAGAACTGAAATTACCAAGGAGGTTAGTTGTGAAGAAGAAAGATTCCTCTGGCTTCACCCAGGTCATTATTGCAAAAAAAAATCAATATTAAATCACCATGAAGTAGTAAGAACATCACCATCTTTCACTTAAAACAAGAAAGAAGTCAATGAACAGCATGTAAGTGCCATCATTAAAATAGATTTTCACATTAGGTCAAATTTCCATTATCAAATTAGAAAATTGTTTTACTTAACGGAATATGCACTTCAAAAAAACCAGGACAAACTCAATTCTGGATGCTTCTGATACTGCCACTGTCATTTGGTTAGAGGTGAAGAATGAAAGTCTGCATTTTCTCCAGTTTTTCAGACATCAAACATAATGACACGTGGTGTTAGACTTCAAAAATGAAATGCCAAAGACTTTCCCTACAAAGCAAACCTTCATTTTAACAAATGCAATGTTATTACTATTCATCTAATTTAACACTTTTCTATTTGAATGTTTAAAAGGTAAATATAATATTTCTCTGATAAATATTTTTTTCAAAACCAGTATCTCACTTTACTGTTTCCTCATAACCACTTCTTCAGCAATTAATCCTAACCCTTTTCCTTTACATAAAATTTCTAACAAAGCAATTGTTTAGAGAAACAGAATCATTATTTGATAGGTCTATAAAGACACAACAAAAGATTGTCCTTACCTCACAACTACTGAATGCTCAATGAATTGTATCTTAATTCCTCTGTACTTAACTGTTTGGGTTTTTTAAGATGGTGCAAGAGAACTAAACATAGTATTCCTGCTGAAGTCATGCAACTTACTTAGATAATGACATTATCAGATTTCAGTTTAAAGTGCAATTATGACATATTTAGCATTTGTCTACCCTTGAGGAAGTCATGTTCCTACAGTTTTACTAGCAGACTGAAAGTCTCACCTACACTAAGATTACTGATATGCTGTACCATGTCAATATACTCTATATGCTATTTTAGCATATATATACTCTAATTTTGGGCTTTTTATCCTATTGCTGACATAGCCCTTCTGATAAACTCTTGGCATTCTTATGATAAAACCAGTTTACAATTTAGCAACTACAAAATAATCTCAAGATTAGGCTAGTATTATTCCTTTGTCTACATTAACAATTATGCTAATTGCACTGATACTTGTCTTTTAGACTCCTAACTTATTTGTCCCTCATCTATCACAGCTCTCTCCCCTACTGACATAACTTCAGAATATATTGATTCTTCATGAGACCATCAACTTTCACTTGAATTAAAAGCAGCCTGATTTGTAACACAGAAAAATCAACACTTCTAACTACTACTATTTTATAGAAATGCCACCATAGAAGTGCCTACCAAAGGTTCAATGAACAGAACTACAATGAAAAAATTAGTAAGAGTTCTGTAGAGGGCTGTTTCAATGAGTACTATTCACGTATTTAAACCCATCTACCATTTTAATAAGAATCATTGCCTTCTACAAAAGGCATGCTGGATTCTTCTGTCTATTATTCCTTTGAGGGTTTCAGTTGCACAGACTCAGTGATCCTGAGTATATTGGTAATATTTGTATCTCAATCTGATATCAAAAGTTGGTACAAACTCCTTCAATAAATATTAAACAAAGTAAATTTTAATAACACATGCAAAAAAAGAGTAACTAAGAATTCTAGCTCACTAGAAGTTCTGATCAACACTGCATAGGCAGATATGAGAATTGTATCCTGTAATTATTTGTTGGTAAGAGCTTGTCCTCAGGGCAAAATAGTCACATGTTTAATGGAGATGAACTACTCATTCCAAGGTATTGACACTATCTATATTTTGTTTTGGCATGGAGAAGTGCTAACACAGGCACTGAATTCACTTATCATAAAAATATTGAGAACAGAGCATTACACACAGGAAAGATTAAGATCACAGTCCCCAGGTATCAACCTTAGGAGGTTTCATGCAGTTACTGAAGAGCATAAAAAATTCAGTTGACAGGCCTCAGCAAATAACTGACACTATATCAATACAAGAGAAAGCTTTTAATGTCACATACCGATTTCTTTTTAATGTCCTCCAGATCTTTGAGTTCACTCTCAATCTTTGTGATTAATTCCCTGAGTTCATCAAGATTAGTGCAAATAAGCTAAAAAACAAATGAACACAAACACTTGGTGATGTGGGACTTGGAAAATGTACAGTGAAATTAAATAAAATTTAAAAGCACATTATTACTTAGTGCCACCATTTGATTTGTATTTTCTTATAGTATTTTTAAACATAAAAAAACCCAAACAAAAATCAGGACTTGTTGAGAAAAGGAATATCTAAGTAGAAAATACTCTTACTCTTCAGACATAAACCATATCTCTACTTGTAAGATTCCATTTCAAAATGTAGGTATTTTCTTAAAACTTCTGTGAATGACAACTACCAATATTCTCTCAAGTACATTGATGACTTAGAACAGCTTTGAGTACCAAACAATTCCCTGGCAAAATAAATATACTAGCTTTGTAGTATTCTGTGTTTATAACATATTACACTTGGTACAACTTTTCCTGACCATAACTTTATATGCTTACACAGAGTATTCCACCCCTACATATGTTAAAGAGGCATCTGGATCTGGATCTGGTGATGTGGTTTAGTGGTTTTGGGGCGACAGGGGTAGTGCTGGGTGGATGGTCGGACTGGATGATCTTGAAGGTCCTCCAACCTTGATGATTCTAAGGGAACCTAGTCATCCATCAAATCTATATATTAGTGTATGTTTTGAAAAAGTATTATATTCTTCTAATTCTTGTCTTTAGAAATCAGCTTTTTATATTTTTTCCTTTCAGAAAATGGATGTCATTTTCTTGAAAAAATTGTCAAACAAAGGTGATCTGTATATTTTGTCTTACCATCATCTAGGGCAAGTTAAGACTTAATAAACTAGAAATTATTAGGATGTTAGGTTCTTTTGGATTATGTTATAATAAGACTTGCTTCTTCTGAACACCCTTAGGTGGACATATTTTCCTTTCTACTGAAAACATGTAGCAATAATTTAAGAAAATTAAATTTAAAAAAAACCATACAAAACACACCCTCACTAAAATGTTTTTATCAAACAACTGCTAAGTATTTTTTCCAAATCAGTAGTTTGTAACAACATATTTTTACTTCAAATTCAGGTACAGCTTTAGATTTTCAGCAAATTCATACTAGAAGGAGCACTTTTGCTAGTCACTATTACAACACTGACTTAACACTCTTAGCAAAGCAAATTTCAGAAACCTCAAGTGCACATGTGCCATTATTTTCATAACATTGTGTACATTTGAAACATTGAGGAAATTAAGTGACTGAAATCAAAGTTTACCATTTTCACATTTATCAAGTTTAAAACAACGAATTAATAAATAAATTGGCAGTGTCTTGCCACAGACTGTGTATGCAAAATTGACTAGTGACAGATATCTCTATTAACCCAGAAAACAGAATGACTTTGGGGAAATCTATGGGTAATTTGGTTAAAAATGCATGGCCTGCATTAAAGGAGTCCCAAATACCTAAAATATACACTGAAGCCAAATACTGGTTGTGTCTCGCCTGTGAAGAAATCCACTACACTATATTATTAAGCAAAAAAAGTACATCACAAAGTCCTCGACAAAAGTCAATGAAGGCATGGATAAAGGTTTTCACTACACAACTGTAATCCATTTTTTGACTATACACCTGACAATTCCGTTGCTAAAGTCTATTGTTCCTTTTATTTTCTCCTACAAGACCAATCCAAACAACATCAATGCAAAAAACAATGCCAATAAATAAAGTTTAATTGCCTTGGGGCTGGGGTGACAGGCAAGAGTAATCCAGATAAGAAGTACATTTGAGGGTGATAACTGTGTGTCAATTACCTACAGAAAATATGGAAGGTAACAGCAGCTGAGCTTGGAGGATTTATGGTAAAAATTAGTTTAGTGCTTTAAATACTCCAATACTGAATGGAAAAGCACTATTAAAAGGGTTTAAGAAAAAAACTTTGATTTTTTCATTCACAGTATGATTTGAGATGAGGAAATAAAGATGCACACTGACTGGGAAAAAGCTAATTCTGAAACTTCTCTCATATGGTTAGCATTTCCTATCTTAGAGAATGAAGCTAGTGCTTTGAAGGAAGGATGAAAAGAACAGTGATATAACTGTTCAGTTATGAACAGTTATGAACTGTTATATCACTGAACAGTGATATAACAGTGAAAATAACAAAGTGTAGTGTACTTTATACATTTTGATATGGACTCTAGATGCTATTTCTCCCAATGAGATTCTTATTTATATTTCAGTGTTTTTTGCTTATGGCTGGAAATTAGTGGAACTTAGCAATTCATTTTTCTGCAAACAACATTGCCTTCTAACTTGTTTTGTATGTTTTAATGGATAAGTTAACATGAAGGCAAAAAAAAAATTAATGTTACAATCTAATAATTTTGTCACATTTTGATAGCTTACTGGTAGTTTCACATATGGCTCTTGAAGAGCATACCTTCTAATCACCTATCATGAAGAAAATAATCAGAAGTGAAAAAAATGTTCCCATTTTAAATTATCAGAGAGAATGAAAGATTAGTTCCTATTCTCTAGAACACTTTATGGTGGCTTGAAGATTCAGCCTGTAAATGTTTACATTAAAGTAAATTAGTTGTGTACATGTTAACTGCAACAAAAAAACCATCACAGTACTTACTACATAGGAGCTTATTTTTCATAGGCAATAAGCATCCTGTTTTTCAATTGTACACCAATTATATTCCAAGTGGAAGCTTCAGATATTCAGTAAAATTTCAAATTCAGTGTTCAACTTTCATGTTATGTTGCAACGTCAGATCTCAGTAATCTCTCAAAGATCCTCATTGACTCCTAGGACTTCAAGGAAAAAAGACAAAAAAAAAATCTGCCCTGAACTTTTTAAGGGAAGACAGGGGGCTCAAGCTCTATTCCAACTTGGGACTCTCCTGTAATCAACTTATAAATGAACTCTTTAGCATTGTAGAACCTAGAGTATTTCCCAGATCATTTATGCTCTTTCCCTGCCTCCTTAACTTCAGACAAACTTTTTGCAGAATTTGAACTCACTTTAACAGTTTAACAGAGTATCACACTTTATTTCAATTTATTTGTGTAATGACTGTTAATTATAATTGTGTTTCCTATGAAGCTGCCCTTTTATCACCGACATCTACATGTGGAAAATGTCCAGATAGCCCTCTCTTGAGATCTGCATTTAATATATCATAGATGATAAAACTGAAATTGTTAAAGACATACTGAGACAGAACACGCATATTCCTTTTCTCCTTAATTATCATACATGTAGGTCTACACAGCTATGTGTGAATGTACACGAGGTGAAAGGAGAAAAGACTAAGTGAAACACTGGTTACCAAACCTAAATGGCCAAACTCACACAGATTGCTTTCTGAAGGAAAAAAAAAAAAAAGATAGCCAAAGGAGAACTTCAATCCAAGCAGCCTTGCATACACAGAGAGCAACTTAGAACTATAGCCTAAGAGGTCCTAGAGGCCTAGAAATCTCATGCTGATAACGAATAATGGTTGCAAGCAGGGTAAGCACAATTGCCTGTTACGTTTTTCAACTCCTTCACTTAACCAAGCCAGATTTCAATTCAAGAACCACATTGTCACACATCATACAAAACCAAGTAATTTAACCCAGTTATATCTACCATAAAAATATCTTTAATAAGTCCTAGCTTTTACAGTTTTTATACTTTAACAGATATATCTGGGATCATAAACAATACTAAAAATAGTGTTTCAGCTGCGCTTCATAAAAATGGTAAATATTTTCTACACAAGAAGGTGAACTTCCAAAAATAACAGTTTAAGCCTTAAAAACTAGAAGAAGTTTCAGTGAGTATTTCCACGGTCTGTATCAGAAACTAAAGGACTTATTTCATAGATATTCAGATCTCAAGTGCTTAAAACAAAATTAAAATAATTTACCTGAAATTCTGGTATGGTAGACTTTCTGACACCTTTCCTCTTCTTTGTGATTGCTTTTTTAGATAACGATTTTTTTCCTTGTAAGATTAAAAGAGAAAAGCTTCATAATGCTGTTCATTGTACTTTATTAATAAAACTAAATTACATACAGACTTGTAAGTTAAACTGCACCTAACAGATGGTTTTCAATCATGGAAACTTGATGAATCAGAACTAGACTCAGCAGAAGCAAGCATTGAACAAATATCTGTGTACTGCAATATTTTGTGTGCAGTGGAAGAAAAAAAAAGAAGAAAAAGCTACTACAGTTTAATACAGCACCTAAAAATCTAAGTCATAAAAGTAACATTGACACCACTCTTCTGAAAGAAGTGAAATCCAGAACTTAAGACACAAACAAGAAATTTAGCATCTTACCTGCAAGATTTGTTTCTCTAACACTCTAAAGAATCACACATTAGGATCTGGGATATCTGTATCTAGTAGCAAAAAGATACCCAGAGAACACAAGTAGTATCTAGAATTGATTGAACACATTGAATTTACCAAGGAAATTAGATTGATTTGTTTTTCTGCCTGTGGCAACACCTAACATTTTTAGAAGGCAAAGAACTTCCTATAATGCACTTCATATACAGCTGTGCTACATACAAACGGATGTAACAAAAAAATCTCTGTGAAGGTAAGGAAGTGCTCTACTGCCTACAGTATAAGAGTTCACAAATCATATACATTTCTCAAATCAAGTAGTTATGTCACCAAGCAAGACAGCGAAGTTTCCTATATGATTATTTCTACATTCATAGGGTAAATTCAAACAAGATCACCCTCAACTTGTTCACTCAGGCCAAAACCATCATTCTATCATTATCACTTATCATTATTCAGGAGTCCCAAACAATAATTTAAAAGCTTAAACAAAAAGAGAGCTTGAAGAAAATAATAATTTAATGTGGAATTTGTTGTCAAATAGCATGACTGCAGGCACTTTGTAACAATAGAAGCACAGGCAGATTCAATATTTAAACTACTGAAAATACTGCACTTAACCTTCTTCCTAACAGATGCTTTAAGTGTGTGCAAATGTGTATGTACACATACATACAAATATTCATAGATGCTTATGGATCTATTTTTCCAGAATATTACACTGTGAATTTCCTGAACATCTAACCTAACTCTGAAATAGACATACTTACAGGACAAGGCACAGGGCTTGAAGAATCTAGATCTGAAACTCCACATAAAATCAAACTATATTAAAATCAATAAAGCAACCTAGAAACTACCCATACCAAACATATTTAAAAATTTAAAGGGCCCTCAACTACCAAAAATAAATACTTACCTATTTCACATTAAAGAACAAGCTATAAAACAGAGAAGCTTATTTACTAGAACAACAACCTAAACATTTTGACAATGGGCAAAAATGTCTGCACTTTTGTTATATGCTTTATGAATACAGCTGCATGCTACTACTGAAAACAAAGTGTGGTCATATGGTGGCTCCTTGCTATAGCCCTTTTAAAAAATGTTATCTGGAAAGAAAAGACAAAAAAAAAAAAAAGGCAGCTAGATTGTCTTGCTTCTTTACAAAAAGGAAAATTTTAATATTTTTAAAATAGAATTTTCATTTAACTTGAATACTTTCAACATATTTTTCAACAAGTATTTACTTGACTATTTTCATCATCCAGTGCTATATGATGTATGATGCAGTGTATTTTAAGAAGTAACATTTAAACAGAAATATTCTCTTTTCCTTTTCATTATGAAAAGGAGAAGGAAAATTTTTAGGAAGAGTTCTAAATAATTAAGAAACCCAATTAAAATAAACATTTCCTTCTTCACATCAGCATCTGAAAAGCATGAAGTAGGAAAGATACAGAGTTACAGACAGACCAAGAATTAAAAGAAACTATCTAGAAGCACAAGAAAATGAACCTTACTCATTAAATTAAAAATAGAGTCTGACATATCATAAAGCATAGCTGTTGGAATATATCTACCAAAAGACCTTCAGAATTGCTAATAACTGCTGTGAGCTAAGCATGTATCTGTACAGAGCAACATCACAGGCTCTTTCCCATTTTTTTGACACCAGATGTCTTATGGTGTAGGTGCTTTTTGATATCGTGTATTAAAAATGAAAAAAAAAAACCTACAGATACTTGTACTATGGGGGGAATTGATATATACAGCAAACTATTTATGGTAAATTCATCTTCTACCTCAGTAAACACCCTTTTAAAATACAAAATTGATATTGGAAAGAAGTTGTAATGGTAGTACTGATAATTTCTCCCTTTTAGAAAAGCTTCTATCTGGTTTTCAAAAATCATTTCTCAGCTTTTAACAATGGTAACAGAAACCAAATCTTTCACAATTGGCAGTTGTCTGTAATTCATACGTATTACATCAGTGAAATACATTTTTAGTAAGTACATAAAAATCCAGTTTTGTAACCCAGAGATGTGACAGTTCTGTGGATATCCCCCCCACCCCCCACCCCAGCACCCAGACTTGCAACTCTGTAATAAACTTAAGTATCTTTTCTATGTAATTGATTATAAACACCCAGCTACTGATGCTGTCTTGGGATAACAAAATCACTGGTGAGAGGCAACTTCTCAAATCACTCCACTGACGTCTGCTAGAGATCACTTGTCCATAATACTGGATGGAGAAATTATCTCAAAGGTTTATATTAATTCCTGAGCAGATGATGTAATGTTTCTGACAGTAGTTAGATCACAGTGCATTTTGAAACACAGTGCACCATGTCTTTCAGAGCATACTCAACATACAAATAAACTTAATTAGTGACTAAAAGCAATCAATAAGAAAAACCTTAGAACCTTAGCATAACCTTACTAAACCGTAGTTTAATATTTATAAATTAAGAACCTCATATACACAATCTGCTTAGTTCACCTACTCAATTCAACACAGCCTACTTCCTGTCCACATTTAAAGATATTCCAGTGTAACTTTACATTCACTAACAATTTACTGCACCATAACCAGTAATTATGTCTCCACACAGCCTTTTCCAAAAAGATCCATATCTCAGTTTGGTTTCAGTTTAGAGTGGAAGAGACTATGAGGCATCTCACCCCCAGAAGGAATTCATAGGAAGTCAACATTTCATTAACCAATAACCCCTTAGCCAGCTCTGTGAAAATTCTTAGATATTAAACTTAAGTTCAGTAGGTCCAGGGGAAATCTGATTGCCACAGGTTTTCCTTTCAGGCTGAAACAAATTCTACAGACACTATCAGTGAATCGCAATTAACAAAGTAACATAACTAGGACCTGAACACTAATTAGGCGCATCCAAAAACCACAGTAAGGAGATTAGATGCAACTAAAACATAAGCCATCTCAAGTTGGTCTTGCCATCTAAGGGTGAAGAAGGGGAAACAAAGAGATAATTCAAATGTCTTCTAGTACTATTTTCGGCATAAAAATGAGATTAATAAAAGATTAAACCCCACAAATGTTCTTGACACTTGTAAATTACTTCAGCAAGAACAATACAATCTATTTAAATACCTTCTGCTACATTGGGATCAATGTGATTTGATCACAAACTTTTTTACAGATCTAGTAAAACTTTTTATTATGAACTCTGGTATATCAGTTCTTGAGGCTTCTCCTTGAAGAACAAAAGCAATGTCAATCCATGCTTCTAATTATAATGCGACAACACAGTGCAATTTTGTAAAAAAACTTATTTTAATAATTTTTTTATAAGACTGCAACTTTTTTCTTGGATATGGAGCAGAGTCTTGTTATCCCAGATGAGGGACTAGATGTTTTTAATATCAAACACTAACTCAGTAGTATTTGTCATAGTAGAATACAGTTAAGTTAGCCCTGTCCTACTGCAAGAATTTCTGTTTTTTTCACTAAATTCTAGCAGCAACTACAGTGTTCTCAAATTAAACAACAGGCCCTGTTACCTTTCCATTTACAAATTTGTAAGATACTCTTTATGTCTTTCAAAGACTTGGCAACTACTGTATGTATCCTGTTTCCTTTTAATCTTCTACTCTTCTATCTTGCTCCCAACAGCTCTTCTTTTACAAAATATAACATGATACAATCTGGAAAATGAAGAACTATTATAGAGTTTTGAAGCTTCCATATTGACACAGCATACATTTTTATATAGTCAAATGAGCTAAGTCAGTCTGAACAAGTGCATTAATATCGCTGATTTACAGAACAATGTCCGAAACCCTATAAAACCTGAGTGGTACATGTTTCTGAAGACATGGTACTGAAGCTTAATGCATGGAGTACATTGTTAGTTGCTGGAATACCTCACTTAATGTTTTCAACATGATTAACAGGCTGTTCCTTTATCTATAGGCTAGACAACACAACAAAGTTTTTACAACACTGAAAAGTCTTCAGAAGACTTCTGAATATTAAACTCCCAAGGACAGTAAACCAGGCAGAACAACATTGCTGCCAGGCTGTTAAATTCATTTTCTCACACTCAAGTAATGCTTGACTTCATACACAAAACGAAACAGTACTCTAAAGAAATAAAATATATAGTAAAATGGACTTCAAGCAGGTAGAAACCCATGAATTTTCCAGAGCATAAGAATATGGTACAGAATTTTCATCCAAAGTTCTTCTAAAATCATGTGCTGTATTGGTGTTTTCTAGATCAACTGGAATAAAAAGAGATTCGATTTACATTTACTACAACCTCTGCATCAGGCACATCACAGTTATTTCAAGCAGCCTCTGGTCCCTTCTATTTTCTCAACCCTACAGTTGTTCTGAATTTCATCCAATTCCTGTTTCAAACATGCAATTGTAGCATTCTCATGCTCTTGCACTGTGCCTTGCACTAAAACTTATCTAACTCCAGTAAGAAAATAACATTTAAAAATTAATGCATAGCATGCACTCGTTTACAGAACTGCTCTGACTCTGTCTTTCCATTACATTCAGTGCTATTCTGTCAATAATTCTGATACAGAACACTGCCACACTAATAACCATCACCTTGTTTCAAAAACATAGATTCAGTAAAGTGGTCACACCTTTCCATAAATTGTAAGAAAACTCTGTCACTATGGTAAAGGTCATAACGCAGCTGTATTCTCCAGTAAGTTCCACTCACAATATTTTTATGAAGTTTTCAGATGGAAAAACTGCATGACCAGTCTACATTCACTATGGGTACTGCTGCCACAGCAAGTCAGGGATATGCAAATCATCTCAATAGAATCACAAACTGTGACTCAGTTACATTTAGCTGCCTAAAAACCAATAGCAGGAAAAAATAAGTTTTTTGAAAAGTAATGAAAAGTACTCACTTTTATATTCCTGATGTTCTCTTCTACTTACTTTTAAAGAACATTGTAGAGAGTTATTATGACTAGGATCAGATTTAAATCAGGTGTCTTTGGGGACTCAGAACCAGCTGTACTAAATCACTTTTTCTGCTCAACATTGTAAGGGAATCTTTAAACAGAAGATTTAATTTCAGACAGTCTTTGAGAAATACTACTTAGCCTTAAACATTAGGAAACATTACAAAACAATAAGTTATTTGCATGAACTGAATCCAATCCTATCCATTTCAGCCTAGCAGCTATAGGACCAAAGGAGATTTAACAACCTTAGGAAGAAAAGTGCTTTCTTGCAATGCTGTAAAGTTATTGCAAAATTTTCTCCAGCAAGGTCAAATGAAGAAGTAGAATAAGATGGGAAATGCATCAACATATCAGGAGAAAAAGGACAACACTTCTCCAAACTGGTGTCCTTGTTTGCCCTTTGGGTTGTTATTCAGTTCGCTTGGTTTTAAGAAGACTGAAAACAGTGACACATTTGGAGAGCTAAAGTCAAAAAGGCAAATATAAAATACATTAGTTTCCCAGAATACTACATATATGAACCTCAACTGTAACTCTTGAAACTTCTGTTTAGATGTGGGCAGTGAAATATTTTGGAAGGGGGAATTTGTGATTTAAATAGTAAGACAGTTCTTTGGCTGATATGTGCAAATATTTAGGATCTAAACATTACTTGTTCTCTTAGCTTTCAATTTTGACTTCTAGCTACATGCACTGCCATCAGACCTTGGCTAGTTTCTTAATCTTTAGAATACTTTTTTTTGTCACTCAGATTCTTGGTTTTGGCTTTCTGCTTTTCAGATGAAATTCAATATTTATCTGTCAGTCTACACTGTTATGAAAAGCAGCCTGTCACTCCAAAAAATATAATGCTGGAAAGAATCTGTTAAAATCTAGCACAGATGGCTTAGCGCAAGACTCAAAAGGATTAAGCTTTTACATTGCTTCACATGATAGCAAAAATACTACAGCTACCTGAACAATTTGAACTTACTTAAGGTTTTTGTACCTTTACAGTTTGCAAATATCTTTGAAATTTTCCAGTGAGTTAACTGAAATCTGGGTTGTATATCACTTACCTGAAACACTTTACCAGATGCTGCCCAATTCTGTAATGAAAACATCAGCAGCATAAATTCTGATGCTAATGCATCCTGATTGTTGGACCCAGGCCCACAGTCAAATACTGTTTCGTGACCTAAGACTACACAGTTTCACTATGAATAACTTTAGATTCATCATCTCATATAATTACTCTGTGATTCTTCATAATTTGGATAACGTAACATAAACCAGAAAACGGAGAAACATTTCCACAATTGCTATAATATAAGATACCATAAAATGCCTTCAAGTGACACTCTCTGATGATAACCAGTCAGTTACATTTATTGACCTGAATATTTTTTGCAACAAATTAACTCCTGCAATTAATTTTGTTCTCTAAAGATACATTCTGCAAATGAATCACAATTTGATCAAACAATTTATATGCCTGTGGTATCGGGCAGGTAACTTTGACTCTAAAGTTAATATCCAAATTTTCAATGCAATAAGACTCTCCTCTTTCACAAAATAAAATGTAGACTTATCAACTAAGAAAACAACTTTTAAAAAACATCCGTGTCCTCCTAATTTTTACTATAAGTAAAAATGCCAACTTACCAGACTTGTTCTTCTTATGTTTTGCTTTCTTTTTAATTAAAAACAACTTGTTCTGGATCTCAGACTTATAAGATTTGAATGGATGAAGATGAATCTCACGCTTTCTTTGCAAGTCATCAAGTTTTCTCTGTAGATTTTCATTTAGAATATCCTTCAACTTCTTTTTTTTCTTTTTCTTCTTTTTTGCCAGCATCTTATTTAGTTTCTTCTTATTTTGCAGTAAGGTCTCTAGCACTGTTTCTTCAGAAGATTCATGGTAATTTCTGCCTTGGCTTTCATTATAAGTGCCATTGACATGCATTTGGCAAGCTTTCAGTGTGCTCCCCTTGAATGGACTCAGCTCAGGTCTTACTCTGGCCATTTCAGTGCAACTTTGTCCATTCTCCACATCTGTTATTTCCTCTGAACTAGGGTGACCACCTATATCCACAATCTCTCCTGAAGTTATCAAATTCCTGAAGTTCTCTTTAGAACAACCAGGTTTTTTGATGTCACAAACTCTTGAGGCTTTTATTTCACAGTCAACCTTTGTTTCCTCTGTAGGGACTCTAAAACTACCTAAACGTGTTCTTTTTTCTGGACAGATAACAATGTCCATACTTTTCTCTCCTGCCTTGGAATGACACAGCAGCTCTCTCCCACCAGAACTGACCTCCCCATTGCTTTTGCTTACATATTCATGTTTTACTCTTTCCAATTTAATACGTGGCACTTTTTTAACTTTGATGGGAAGAGATGGGAATTCAGGAGCCTGAAAAGGTTTTTGTTTGTAAATTCGAACATCTGCACCACAGAACTGTGGAAAGTGAACATACGCATTTTCCAAGCAGTCATAACCAAGAATTACTTCTCTGCATTCATGGATAGGCTGACCTAGCACTGCATCCTGTACATCCTTTTGTGTTTCATATACAAAGTCACAGAGACCTTTTAGCAGCCAAACTTTTTGATAGAATGGTAGTTCATGAAATGGTTTTTCCTCCAAGGGATTAACTTCTCCAAGAACTTTGAAAAACTGGGGACACAGTCCAAGTTTTTCTGCAGCACCATTAGGATTGTCAGTCTGCCCCACAACAGTATACCAGTGTTGCACCTTCTTTCTGAGTGCTGCTTCCCAAGTCCTGTAGGAAAATGTAGGCCTGCGATGTAATGTAGGTCTACGATGAGGAGGACTTAACAAAGAAGTCATTATTTTAGACAAAAAAACATTACACTGAGGCATCAGAAGACAACGTTCCAATTCATAGAATACTATTTCAGGTAAATTTAAAATCTGTTGAGCCAAGCAAAGAAAATGACCAATAGCTGGAATCTCCCACATTGTCTCCATCCTTGTAGGTGCTGCTTGAGCTAAAAGTGATTTTTCCCATTCTTCTATTTCTTTCTGACTAGCTTCTTCTGCTTCTTTTCTTTCTTGATCTCTCTGCCTATTAAAAGAAACTTCATGAAAATTCAGATAGTAGGTGAACAAAAAGAAAGAGAGGAAAAAAACCAGAACTACAATATGTCAAACATACTTATCTCGAAGTTAAAAAGAGCACAGTAAAACTGAAGTTTTATTTCAGTTTATCTAACTTTGCAGTGCAGAATGCACCAACCAAAATGGGAAATTACTGTCACTTTTTTTCTATCACCACTAGTTTTAAAAAGGGAAAAAGATAAGAAAAAAGCCTGGCATACATCAATAGCTAGAGTTGTTTGGACTTTCAGGCATTAAAATGAAATATTTCCTTCCTCAATTCCTTTTAATCAGAATTAAGTATTTCCAACAAATTATCCATATAAAAATCTCTGGAACAAATTCCAGGTAAATCTTGTTTTGAAATGGTTGCCCTGTGGGTCATGTCACCTCTCTTTTACCTCCCTTCCTCAGCAAACAAGTATACACGCCTAATTGCTAAGTGCTTTATTTCATGCACAAGAGCCATTTTCCCTCCAACCCAAAGTTGTGTTACTAGTCAGTTTGCAATGGTAGTCAAAAAAAACCAAAAACAAACCACAAGTATCAGGACACACAAAGAATGTGACGGGAAATAATACCAAAAAAAATGTTATGCTATTAATTGGTTTGCCCTCACCTGAAAAAAATTATTCAGTTCTGGTCCCCCTATTTAAAAAACAGGATAGAGCAGAAATAACATGCATTCGGAGAAAGAGGTTATCAGTAACCAGAAGCCAGTAAAAACTTCTGAGTAATCTAGGAGTCCACACAAAACACTAGCAAGAGGAAACATGACAGCAATATGTAAACCTCATATAGACTGGGAACTTCTTTTGCTTTTATTTGTAAATTCATCATGAAATTTAAGGGCAACACGTGTTGGAAAAAGAAATGTTTCCATTTCAGATAATCAATTACATGTAGCTTACCATCTAAGATACAAGATATTTCAATATATTTCCAAAGCAGAAAACTGGACATCTGCATGAATCATACAAATATCAAAAGTTACCGACAGAAGTAAATTTTCTTTAACACTGCTGCACTAGTAAACTAACATTTTTGCCTGAAGGCACAGCCAGATTCCAAAGGACAGGATTAGAATACAGATGTACTTACAGAAAGTTTTTTTAGAGCTCATCCTAAGCTTCTTTTCTCTGAAGCTTCTATCACTGGTGAAAACTATCACCTGACTCTAACACAAATGTGACCTGCTACTGGAATTTACACATCCTTATTTCCAAATTGCAAACCTCCAATTTTATTTTTTCATAAACAATTGCAAGTAAATGCCACACATCTATTCAAAGCATCAATGCCTTCCAAATTTGGCAAAAGAGTAATGATAAATTAAATTTTTTTTTTTTTTACAACATGAAGCTGATAGTGGCTTCTACCTTGAAGGGCATATATTTCTACCATTAACTATTGACTAGCTATCTTAACAATGTAAAAAAGGCAACAAATGCAATTTTGCTCACATTTTAGTATCAGCTCAGAAGAAACATGCCATGTATATGAAAATTAACATTAAATACTGTAAGACTAGACTGAATACTTTGTATTCTATAATAAAATTAAATGTTCAGTGACTTGTTACTATAATTTGAACAGAAATGTTTAATACCACATACATGCATTCTTGTTATTTATATATCTAGTAAGTGCAGAAGTACAAGCTCATGAAAAAGATAAAAAGTAAAAACAAACATGTCAGTAAATACTTCAATTCAGTCTTCCAGTGCAGCATTAACTTAAGAATATAAAGGATGGAATATAAAGACAAAATCCTACTTTTCAGCACAAGCTTCTGTGAGCCATTCTTGGTGAATAAACCCCTAAATTCAACAATACTACTTGCACATGTAAAGTGGGCATTATTTTTATTCTGATTAATGTTCTATTAAAATGTGCTAATATTGCATTGATATAGTAAATAAAAATAACTAATGTCCCAATGACTTAGAGCAAGAAATGATATGATGCAAAAGTGGTCTCAAATATGGATCCTACTCCCTCACTCCTTCTAAATGTAAAACATGCTTCCTAATAACCTCTTGCCTCCAAAAGGTGTGAACTCTATTAATATATATGGCAACAAGACTAAATAGTGAGTACAGTGACATGGAACATATGTAGAAACAACAACATTTCAGTATCATTTAATTTAAAAAAGCTGTAGGTGATCCAAAAATATTGTCTTCACAAGCAGTTTCAACTTTTTACCAAGTAATAAATTAAATCAAGGTAGAATTATCAAAATAAATACAATACTCTAGATTCATAGATAGATGGATACCTCTGCCTATATAAAATTACAGTTACTATATAATTTTTAAGAGTGCTTTGAAAGGATGTTTAAAAAGAAAGCTGTAAGTTTTTTCACTTGTAAAAAGTTTGCCTTGTTTTTAAGCCGCTGTTCTATCACAATATCTGCTGTCATTCCATTCTCAGCAGACATTCAAGAAAAAAATGTAAATAACAGCACACTTTCACATCTTCATTATTGAGGTCTTCCTGCTTTTGGAGGGCACAGCTTTTTCCTGGGGCAGTTTTGAGAAGATAAAGGAAAGTAAAGAAGGTATAGGACACAGGGCAAGGGAGCAGGGATGAAGGAAGAGAGAAACTGGAGAGAGGGAGGTAAGAGAGAGACATTTAATACTTTAGCAGCACAGATATCCTTATATTGAGAAATTCTCTGGACATACATATTCGGCTTTCAAACTGACAGCAACTGTAAAAAACCCTGTTGTTTCATAATTTCATTTACATTTACCAGAAATATGTTTGCATATATGAACTGGACTTACAGTAGTTACAGAACTATTCTAAGGTGAAGCTGATTTTTCTAGACTAAGAATGGCCACATTTCTAGAACACATCTGCAGCAGTTGTTTTGCAGCTTGAGTGGCATCTGATCTTGAAATTCAGTAGACATGATTCCCAAGTAGAGATAACACCTAAAACAAAGTCCCGACATAACTCCCTATTCTTCTTGTAATTTCCTCACTTTTTTAAGGCAGCCAACACATATCACCAGCAAATTCCTTCTTGCTTGCAACAGGAGATTTCTTGGTGGGGAGATGAGACAAAGACTAGATTTTATTTTGTTTTCCCAATTACCACGTCTAACCTACTTAGGTGTTGATTCACAGGTAAAAGGTCAGACTGGAACTCTTAATGACGAGACATAGAGAACTGTTTTAATTAACAATAACTTGTTTTTACAAACGTATTTTTAAAAATAAAATAGAAAGTTACATACAGATTAACAATATTATACGTTATTCTAAAATAAGCCAAGATTTAGCAGTCAGAATATACTAAATTTGGAGATGCCCATATAACCTTATTTCTGTATCTCAAATATCTTAAATCATATTATTACATATTCCATATTTTTCCATTGGATCTGGTTAATTCCACGCTAACACCGTCATAAAAAGCAAATTTGACTATATAAGCATACCTTATTCCACAATTTCCTCAATTAAATTACTAACTTGCAGCCAGAATTCAACTAT